>NC_092373.1:109075817-109393428 GCF_030028105.1 Mobula birostris | reverse complement strand
ATTACCTGTGCGCTGCTCCTTTGGCCTAACTACCTCCCTGAAGCTACTGTCTATAAACTCCTCCTTCTTCCGAATGATCCGAAGGTCATCCAGCTCATGCTCCAGTTCCCTAACGCGGTTTGTTTGGAGCCGCAGCTGGATGCACTTCTTGCAGGTGTCATTGTCAGGGACACCGGAGATCTCTGTGACTTCCCACATCCTGCAAGAGAAGCATTCCAACATCCTACCTGGCATTCTCTCTACTCTAAACAAACAAAACAAAACTTACCGGAACCTACCCTCGCCTCTGCCAGTTGAGCCAAAGCCATTCCACTCTGCTCCCTCTCACTCCGCTGCCTGCTGTATATGGTGGCCTTTTTTTTAAACCTTTGGGGCTCTACATCACGAGCCTGCACAGTCTAGCCTCTTTTCCCCGAGCAGTGGAAAAAAAAAGACTTCTCTCCGAGATTCCTTTACTCCTTCACTCTCAGCGTCTTGCTTCGATGGAGAGTTAAGAATTCTCATTTGAGCTGTCCAGTTTGCTAAACTCTTGTTAGAATAAAAACATATCACCTCCTGTGCATTGATCAACAAGCAATTGTAGATGGGGAATAATGGAGAGCAACGTATATGACTGCATCACAAATTTGGGAACATGCAACTTCACCGGTTGATGGCTAAATGACTACCAGATGCAGGGTTGCCTGACAGTTGGTCAGCTATGAAGCACTAGTGTCCTCAGACAGGAAGACTATGATCACGTTTCACCTAGCGGTGGGTCTAATAACTGTATAATTTTAAAGTAGTGATGAGCGTGCGGTAAACTTGACATATTTGTAACAACTGTAATGTGATGTGAAACATCTGTGCATTCTATTGGTGACAAATTCATCGGTACTGCTAATACTACTGTGGTTTGTTAGCATTATTGAAGGAAATACTAAATTTCAGTTAGATGTTCGTAATGATGTAAATTTTTTCCCATCCAAATTCACAGACCCTCTGGAATCTATCTACAGATCCCTGAGGGACCCATGGAAGCCCCCGGTTAAGAACCCCTGGTCTAGATGCTAAAATATTATGAAGGCACTTGACTCTATCGCCTGCTACTCCTTCATGTGATTCAATGTTGCATTGTTAAAACATGTTGCCTGTAAATAATTCCAATCCATTTTGGCTGACTTCTTTTGCTCGGTAGTTCTAAACCTAATTTGAAACACCTTATTTACTCATCATCCTTCTGTTTATGGAACATGCATTGGCTCTTGGTTAAACAACTCACTGATTTTAAATTCTCACTTTGGTTTTGAAATCCCTTCATGGTTGATAAGCATGCTTTAACTTCTAAAGCTGTAAGCTCAGAATTTTATTCGCCTCATTTTCAAAGCACATTTGAATGCCAGTGTCTTAGATCAAGCTTCTGGTTACCTCATTATAATGAGTGGTTTCACGTCAATTGTTGTGGATATAACCTCTGGAGACTATGTAAAAGTTGGGGTGTGAATGGAAATTGTTACTGTATTACAGAACATGAAATCTGAAATTGTTCAATACTTCTATTGCAAAATTATTTTTTCTGTAAGGATATTTAATATTTCTGGGCCAGATCTGGGCCGTACCCTCCAAATACCCGGACCTGCCTCTCGGTTTTTTTGCACTACCTTACTTTCCATTTTTCTATTTTCTATTTATGATTTATAATGTAAATTTTTAATATTTGCTATCGATTTGTAATCCAGGGAGCGGGAATCACAGAATCAAATATTGCTGTGATGATTGTACGTTCTAGTACCAATTGTTTGGTGACAATAAAGTATAAAGTATTTTTGAAATGCAGTAGATTGAAAAACTGTTCTCTGGATTTTCCTGCTATGCCCTTGAGTTTAGTTTCTGCCATAAGTACTTGTAGGTACTTCTGGATAGAAATTTCTGGAGAAATGTCCCTAAAACCCATTGTTCACTTCTAGAACTATGACATCATTCCTTTTGAATATATGATATATATTGTCCCCATGGCCTACGTATGCTATTACATACGGCCTATGATTGACACCACTTGGCTGAAATTCTCTCAAGGACCTGAGGTTTATTGACTATCCTGAAAACAGATCTCAAACAATGGCTTCAGTTCCAATCTGCCAATCAAATTAATGAACCCACTTCTGCCCTGGCTGCAACCAGAGAGTCTGACTTGTTAAGCTTCTTTGATGTAATACTTTTTTGTTTCCTCACGAATATAAATTGTTGCCTTCACAGGATACTCACCAGTGGTGTCCTTTCCTGGGCTTCGCTCATCCCCAGCTTATCCCCTTCCTATAATTTCCCAAATGTCCTTGCCTATGCTGATGCTTTCTGGATGTTGGTCAAAATGCCAAATATGAAGCTTTTGAACTCAGCTCGAATCACCATACCTCCACTTAATTTGTTTTTTTTAAAAAAACATGCACAATTTTTTTAATCTCACAAATTCACTTTCCACTGCTGAAGTAAGAGTATTAAATCCACTTGCACATTCAAGCTTCATTCCACTCTGTTAAATAGAGTAGGAAGTCCAGAGATTGAGAGCTCCCTGTTTTATTTCTTAATATGCAAACAGGAGCTCACAGTGGATAAATAATTGAACGGATTTTGTAAGATGATCCAAAGGGCATTGCAGGCAGATAGAAGGCCAGCACAAACCACAGGTGCAGACAAAGCAGGAGATCAATCCCATTGAGAGTGGGGTGATTGTGATAAAAGAGGTGTTCACAACTGAAGGACAGCTGCAAATGAGAGTTAAATTAGAAATGTAGAAAGGACACAAGAAGAAAAATATCGGGAATGAAGAATAACAGAGCAGTGAATTAGGACTGTACTGTAGTGGGAGACAGTGCATTAAGACTGGTTGCCTTTTCAAATGAAATGTATTGTTGCCAGAGGATGGGGGTGAGGTCGGGGCAGATTGATGAGAATAAGACCTTATGGTGATGTCTTGAACACTTTTACAAGAAATATTTCAGAAGATTAAATTTATTTTGCTGCGGTAGCTATATCAAATATGAAATTAGATGACTTTGAATCAACAGATGTGAGGCACAGAATTGCATTTATATAAATGTATTTCCCGTGTTTGCAGTTTTCCATTAAGCAATCATTCTCCATCACCATTATTAGATTATTTATGAGAAAAATGGCAGTCATTATTTGTGCAGATAATTGCGGTGCTGAAAACAGTGCGTTTGAGTCAAGCTTGTATGCACACAAGCACGATGTCTGTCAGCAAATGCAAACTTGCACATGTATATGGATGGTATTGAGCACAGATACACCTTGCTCGCGCCCCTTTCATCTGGAGAGTGGACCCTCTGCTTGACGGCGCCTGAGATCCAGGTTCAACCCTGATCTTGGGTGCAGTCAATATGGAGCCTGCACATTCTCCATATTGTGTGAGATTCCAGAGAGTGACTTCCATCAGTCATCCCAACACTCTGCAGGTAATTAGCCACTGTAAATTGTAGGTTAATTGCCCCATTTGTATAGGTACATAGTAGGATCTGGTGTAAAGTGATTAGAACGTGGAGAGAATTAAAATGGGATTATAGAGAGGTTAGTGTAAAGATTGATTATCTAAATGGACTTGATGGTCTGCGTCTGTGCTATATTTATCTGCGACTTGATACTTTTCTGTCCTTGTGTCTTTCTAACTATCCTTCCTAACTCCCAACCATCTTTCACCCTCCTTGAGTTCCCCTCCCTCCATTTCTCACTCCCCATCTCTTTCAGCCTCTGCTTGACTCCCTGCTTCCTTTTCTATGCCAGGCCCTCCTCTCTTTTTACTGGCTGCCTACCTTCCACTCTCCACACTTGCTCTTCCCCTCTGTTTGACCCTTGTCTTTCCATATAACCATATAACAATTACAGCACAGAAACAGGCCATCTCGGCCCTTCTAGTCCATGCCGAATGCTTACTCTTACCTAGTCCCACCAACCTGCACTCAGCCCATAACCTTCCATTCCTTTCCTGTCCATATAGCTGTCAAATTTAACTTTAAATGACAACATCGAACCTGCCTCAACCACTTCTGCTGGAAGCTCGTTCCACACAGCTACCACTCTCTGAGTAAAGAAGTTCCCCTCATGTTACCCCTAAACTTTTGCCCTTTAACTCTCAACTCATGTCCTCTTGTTTGAATCTCCCCTACTCTCAATGAAAAAAGCCTACCCATGTCAACTCTATCTATCCTCATCATAATTTTAAATACTTCTATCAAGTCCCCCCTCAACCTTCTATGCTCCAAAGAATAAAGACCCAACTTGCTCAGCCTTTCTCTGTAACTTAGGTGATGAAACCCAGGCAACATTCTAGTAAATCTTCTCTGTACTCTCTCTATTTTGTTGACATCTTTCCTATAATTCGGTGACCAGATCTGTACACAATATTCCAAATTTGGCCTCACCAATGCCTTGTACAATTTCAACATTACATTCCAACTCCTATACTCAATGCTCTGATTTATAAAGGCCAGCATACCAAAAGCTTTCTTCACCACCCTATCCACATGAGATTCCATCTTCAGAGAACTATGCACCATTATTCCTAGATCCCTCTGTTCTACTGCATTCTTCAATGCCTTACCATTTACAATGTATGTCCAATTTTGATTAGTCCTACCAAAATGTAGCACCTCATACTTATCAGCATTAAACTCCATCTGCCATCTTTCAGCCCACTCTTCTAACTGGCCTAAATCTCTCTACAAGCTTTGAAAACCTACTTCATTATCCACAACTCCACCTATTTTAGTATCATCTGCATACTTACTAATCCAATTTACCACCCCATCATCCAGATCACTAATGTATATGACAAACAACATTGGACCCAGTACAGATCCCTGAGGCACACCACTAGTCACCGGCCTCCAATCTGACAATCCACCACTACTCTCTGGTGTCTCCCATCCAGCCACTGCTGAATCCATTTTACCCTTACCCTTCCATTGCTCTCCTCCTGAGGGGATGGGGAAATGGGGCATTTATTGTGCACAGTGGGTCAAAACCCATTTAAATTTTCATTTAGTCACCCAATGATGTCCGAGCAGATTATAATTTTGGGAAAGATTTCATCTGACTATTGAAATGTGTTCTAAGGATGTACAGTCAGAGGTGTCTCGTGTGGCTGTGAACCCTGTGCAAGGATCCTTTAAAACTAACACTTTTTTAAACTCTCACCGTAAAAAATACAGTGTACTTTTCTCTGTTTTCTGCCAAACTGGGAAACTTTCATATTTTTCACATGATGTTCCATCTGCCATTCTCTCTCTGGAACTGATGTGTTTCCGCAAATGGCACATTAATTTGACTTTGTGCTATCAGCAGTTACACTTGGTCCAGTCTCCTAGTCGGAGCCCCGGCAACACCACTTCTTCACAACCCTAAAATGCCCAAATTATTTTCAGTCCAATAATATAATACTCAATTCAAACCGGTATATTGCCCTCAATTCCAATGCTTGAATGTAGATTAATAATTTCTTGTGTAGCACCAAACCCAAGGCCTTCTGGATCTGTAAAAACAATATGCAAGTCAGTATACAATTACCATTTTAATTCTAGAGCATTTCATTTGCATTTTAATTATCTGTAGTTTCCCTGTTCCTCTCATCCACTTTCAAGAGTCCAGAGTGTGGAGAATGGGGGGCAGGCTGCCAGCCAGTGAAACGATAGAAGGGAGTAGTGGGCCAAGCAGAAGGCTGAAAGAGAGTGGGGACCATGAGAATTGGAGGGGTCTGGTGTTCTGTCTTGGTACATGTGACAATAATAAGCCAGTACCAGTAAACCCATATCGCCTACATCACAGTCATTGCTTCTTCCCTATCTATTCTGTTGGTTCAAACTCCAAAACTCTGTTTGGTTGGTAGAATGGATTTTCCTTCCATGAGTTTAAGTTGACTCTGTCCAATTCTATAATTATTTTATCAAATGGTCCATTCCCATTTAATTTCTAGATCACGTGATTGATTGCAGTTTAATTGGTCTGTGGTTCCGTCTCCTGTTCCTCTCCTCCACTTTCTGTAATGGTGGCTTATATTGGATATCTTCCAGTCTGTGGAGATCATCTCCTGGAACCATCCATTAATGAGAACATCTTCTGTCTTTTTATCCCATTTAAACCAGTTGAGATTTTCCACAGCTTCACCAATACCTCTCAATATTCTTTGCTCCCTGTGGAACCTCCACCCTGCCCCACTCCCCACCACAGCTTCTCCATTCTGGGATTGAATCCCTCAATCTGAGAACTCTGGGTCCAATTTTTTGATCTAATCTCTTAGAACTTTGCAGCCTTTTAAAACTCTGTTGACCAGAACAGGGCAAAAGACTCTAGTTACAGCCTGAAGTTCAAAACCATCTCCTTGCTTTTAAATTTTTGTGCTTCTGGTATTGCTTAATTGTTTTTTTCAACATGTTCTGCCATTTTTGTGCATTTTGAATATAAACCACTTCCTACACATGTTTAGAACTGTGCCATTTCATCTGTCCATGGACTCGTCATTCTTTTGGACAGTAATTAATATTGTGTTAAATTTTATCTGCCATTTGACTGCCCATCCTAACACCATACGTCCATGTCTTCTTACTCTCATTCTTACATCCCAGTTACTGATTATCATTCTCACTCCCGAGGTTTGTGATATCTGTGAATTTTGCAGACACACCCTATCCAAGTCATAAATTGTACATCAGCAGTTCCAGTGGTTCCAGCACCTACCACTGTCCTCTCCTCCAGTCTGTAAACCATTAGGTATCATAATTTATAGTTTCTCATCCTTGAACCTTTTTTATCCATGCTGTCAAAAATTAATTGATTCCTTACAAATTAATTTTATTGACCAGCCATCTTTGTGGGGCTTTTTCAAATGCCTTCTAAAATATGGATGTAAATGACATCTATTTCAACTGTTATCAAACTTGTCGGTCATAAAATTAGTTGGCTTATTCAAAACAACTGCTATCCATTTTGGTACTGTTGGCTATGTGTGCTCTTTCCACCTTGTTTCTCCTTTTTTCCTGTTTCAAGTTGGACTCTTAACGTCAAAATCTACTTCGTCATAATATTGTACCCGCACTGCACTTTCTCAGTTACTGCTACACATTGTTGTTGTTTTATGCTGTTCTACTTCAGTGCACTGTGTAATGATCTGATCTGTGTAAATTGTACGCAGACAACCCTCTCACTGTATCGAAGGTTCATTATCTCATATCTATATTATCTGTATCTCATTACATGCAACAATAATATTTTAATTCTAATTCCAATAGTCCCCAGCCAGGCTAGTTTAATGCACCCAAATACACAGGTGACTGGCTTTGAGTTAGTCCCATAGATGATGAGGTGTAATCCATCAGTCCTCCTAGAGAAATAATTCAAAATATTTGATTCTCCCCGTCTGCTTTTCACCAGGTCTCCCGCTGCCCTTTTCTTTTTTCTTGTTGGTTCCTGGCAGAGAGTGTAATCCGGGGATTACTGCTTTCAGGGTCCTGCAGATATCTTGCACCTGAATGCCTGAAACAACTAATTTCCCTCTAGCGTTGGGACCAATGCGCACCTGAATATCTGGCTCCTCCACTTCCCTTGCAGGCAGCTCCTCTGTGTTGTCTTTTACCTGGGCACTGAGCAGAGACCATATGGAACTCACTGATGGTTTTGAAACATTAGCCTGCCACCCTAGCTCTTGAATCACCCTTAACAACAGATTTCTCTGCATTCTTTTATTTCCCATGTTAGCAGATTTTTGTTACAATCCAAGGCATTGGCACTCTACCAGGTTCTATTGTAACATAAAGTTTAAGAGTACCATGTACACTGAAGTGCATGGATTTAAGATTCATGAATTGCTGCCTTCTGCATGTCCATGCACTTGCTTTCCTAAACCCCCCATACTCTCTGCCAGTGAAGCGGCCACATTCTGGAACTAATAATCCAGGAAGTCTGCAGCTCCACAGTGATTCCAGCTGTTCCTCAGGCCTGGAAGTCCCAATTTGAAACTCAAGCATTTCCTTTACATAGTTCCTCCAGGCCTCTGGACTTGTCTTGATTTTCCCACGTAATGAAAGACTTGCCCGCAAAAGTCTCAGCTATTTGTTTGTAATCCAGTAAACTTTGCATTTCTTTGCTCCTTATTTTTGGTTATGCTAATTTTTTACACAGATGAAACTTGCCCTAAATCCTACTTATCCTATCTTCTTTATGTTTAAAGTAAGAATAAATTCATTGTTTAAGGTTATTATCATTTAAATTTAGTTCTTTATACTTAAATTTATGTAGTGATTTTATAGAAGGACAGAGCAGCTTTTTGTCAATTCTCTCTCCTGCTGAGCTGATTTCTCCCGTTCCCCCTCTGGAGTAACAATTATTTTGTTCTCCTTTATCCCTGGTGTATTGGAAATGACATTAAGCAATCTTGAATCTTGAATTAAACCATTTTTGAATCCTTGCCCTTTGTTTTTCCTAAGTATATTAGTTCACAGACACTCTAAGAAAATTATACACTGCATATTTTTAAGCCAATCTGCCTCAAAAATTTCTGTACTATCAAATTGACTGTCATATGTGTTCACCAGGACAACAGAAGATGCTATGTTTAATTTTCAGTGTATAAAATGTATCCAATTTGTTACCTGGCTTCCATGAATTTGTGAGGAGGTTTAGTGTTAAAGGTGGTGAACCTGCTGTTAACCTCCATCAGCCTGTTAATGACTTCTCTGATGAGAACCACTGTCAGCAGAGTTCAGTAGACCTTTAACCTAATGACTTAATAAAAATAATTTTTCTCAGTTTTTAACAGAGTAGCACTTAGTCTCTTCATTAATCTTCAATAGTCTAACTTAAGATTTGTACACAATTATCAGACCCATGTGAGTTTCATTTATCATGTCTGCTATCTCTATGCTCAGTTGGAAATTGACTTCCTTCAAACTGTAGAGTTATTCTCAGTAGGAGGAAGTTATAGCTAAAGTAGAGATCTTTTGATCCTTGAAATTTGTAAAATATATTCATTATAACTTATGATTTCAAGTAGTGAAGTTGTTCCAGTAATTCAGTCTCATTTCCCTTCAGTTCCACCTCTTGTACATGAGACAAAACGACAGATATTAGCTGACATACAATGATAAGATGGAGCCTGGAAAGCTCAGTGCTAATTTCTCACTGAGCTGTAGACCTACTCAGTTCCTGAAGGATAATCAGCTGGCTCTGTACAGGCTGAAAATTAAACTCTGGAGCTTTCTGTACTTTAAAGGAATCTCTTTCCTTATTCTGTTCACTTCATGTCACAAACATGGTAACGCTCAGGATTCTGCAAAGAGGTATACTTACTGCACCCCACTGGAATCAACATTTTGCCCATTTCTTAGCTAAAGAAAAATATGCATCCCATCAGTATATTTCTGTAAAAGTATCACTGATACCAGATGTTTGCCATTATATGAATCTAGTATTTCAGCATTAACTACACAACACTAGGGTCTGGCTTCGACCAGGGTGGCACTGGGGATGTGGTCTAGGAGCCAAGGATATGGTGAACCAAAAAAGTTTGGGAATGACTGCTCTGGAGTACAAAGATGTGTTCAGTATGATATGTGAGCTCTGACCAGTTTCGAAGGTCCAAATAAAATTGTTATTATGCGAGACTGGGAACTTAGCAGTTCTTCCAGCATTTTGTGTGTGTTCCTCTGGATTTCTAACATTTGCAAAAGCTCTTGGTTTATGGTTTGTTATTACCCTAACTTCTATTCTGCTTAAGTAGTTCTTTCACATGTCCTGTTGTTAAAAGAAGCTCAAGGAAAAGTCGATCAGTGACATTGTCAACACTTGCAGTGTTGGCAGCACCTCTGCATGTGGAAGAGACTAGAGAAGTTCCTCGCCAAGGAAGTAAAAAACAATCACCAACTGACATTTTCATCACATCTCCAAACATTTGTAAGGACAGTTAACACTTAACTGTTAATTTCTCTAAGTATGAAGTCCTTATTACCATGACAATTGTAATGTTGGCATTGCAGTTCATATTTATTTGGGAAGGAAAAAGCACGAGTGTCATATGGCAGGTCAGGGGTGGAGTTGGAAAACTTGGAACAGTGTGCTGACCAATCGAATTCCATGATGAGGCTCTGGCATGGGAGTGGCAACACCCCTGCAATATTGGTATATCATTGTCTGCATTTACTTAACAAACATCCAGCACTGTCAAGAAACAGAACTAAAGTACTCAGAGCAACCTAATAAAAGAACAATCTGCTTTCTGTTGTCTCACTATTCTGTCCACCAACTAACACACAGGAAGCCCAATGTATGCGTGCACTCGTGGTGAGAATGGGAGTATTGAAATCACATGGATAACAATGGGGTCTATGTGTAGATGCCATAACATACAATGAATGGTAGTATCTCTTTGATCTTACCTCAAACTGCAAAGAAATGTACACTTGGTTTCCAGCGAATCACAAAGTCAATAGCAATAATTCATTTTTTACGTAACTATTAGAAATGTATTCATCAGCATCTGTATTGAAGTTTGGGAGTTCTTGCAACATCCAGGTAGAATTTTTACAAAAATTCTTGGAGTCAAATATTTTTCCCAGTTTTCTCTGAAAAGTAGCTGATTGTTTAAGTGTGTAAATTCTGAGATATTGTGGCTATTAATTATAATTTTTTCTGCTCTCAATTCTCACATATATCTTCAAAGAAAACTGAATAACTGGTCTCTGATGACGTGTGGATGGATAATTTCAAGGAGCAGTGTGTGCATTGTAGAGGAAGGATCTAGAGGCCCTGTGTTGATCTTTAATTTGCCCGATCTATTCCAGTAGTGTATGCACATTGAAACTGCAGTGGTTCTCTGTCTTGTCATTAGCTGGCAGACTGGTACTGAAGATAAATGATACTAAGTGTAATAATTCCCAGATGAAATGTTGTGGGTTTTACTGACTGTCAGAAAGGTCGCAAGTGTTTGGAATGTTTCAGATCAGATAAATAACCAGCTTTGAGCTACGAAACAAGCAGTGATTGTTTTCTGCATTGGGGTTGATACAATGACAGGCTAAGATGGGACAATAATTAATTGGTCGGATCAGGCTCAATTGCCCTGACTAAATACGATCTAGCAGAAGCCTTTTCATCTATGGCAAGTTAGACTATGCCTGTGCGCCCGGCAGAAAACACTGTGTCCTGTTGTCTTTCCTCTCACTCTTCCCACTCTTCCCTCTCCTCCCAATAGTCTCCTTGCCTAGTTCTAAGACTTGAAAGCCATGTTTAAAACAATGAGTTATACTGGATTGGTCGTCTGTATGGGAATGAAGGAAGGCTCTGTTTTTATGACGAAGGTTTAGCTTACTGGCAGTAGGTGTGCCTGAAGAGTAATGTATAGCTTCTGTATTAAATGTCACTACTCAGAGGGTGGCGGGGGGGGGGGGGGTCAATGTGAGGGTGGAAAATTGATTTCCCATGTTTGTTTTCAGCTGCTGCTGCGTAACAGATGAGCCATGATGAAAATTAGTTTGGGAACCTTTGAGCAAGGCAGAACAGATGCAGCAGTTTTTACACTTTTTCAAGTACATGTCTGCAGCTGTGGTTGCCTTTGCCTTGTATTTTCAGGCATTAGAAAGGATGCCACAGAAGTGTACAGATCAAACACTGCCCTTTCATCCATAATGCCCAACTATACTAATCTCATTGCCCACAGTTGGCCCATGTCTCACTACCTCTTTCCCATCTAATTACCTGTCCCAAAAGAGGTAATTGTATCTGCCTCCACCATGTCCTCTGGCAGCTTATTCCAGATACTAACCAGCTTCTGTGTGGAAAAAGTAACTTCTCCGATCACCTTTAAACTTCTTGCCTCTCGCTTTAAACCTGTGCCCTCTAGACTCCTCTGCTGTGGGTAGAAAAGATTTTTACTGTCCATCCTTTGTATGCCCCTCATAATTTTATGAACCTCCATAATATCATCCTCTTTCTTCCTAAATCCAGTCAGAATAAACCCAGCCTGTCCAATGTCTCCTTTATAACTATGACTTTCCATACCAGGCAACATCCTGGTAAATCTGCTCTGCACTGTCTATTGTAACCACATCTTTGCAGAGGTGTGCAGAATACTGAGGTCTAACTGATGTTTGGTACTGCTGCAACATGACATTACATCCCAACCCAGTGCCTCAGCATACAAAGGCAAGCACATGAAATGTTTTTTTCCTATATTTGAAGTCCATTTCCTCAACTTGGTCCACTCTCATATAAAGTCATTGTCTAACAGGAATTCTAAATCGACTTCATCCTGTACAAAGTGGACAATCTCTCCTCACTGCCAGATTGCTGTCAGTTGTGTGGTTTTACAGTGTGAAAGTCAGTCTGATCATTGTTTAGTATAACACAGGAATACTGTTGCATCTCATTTTTCATTTTGTGCTGATGCAGTTTCTTTCAAAGCAGCAGGCCTCTTTTTTCTGAGCTTCTCCTTACCCCTTCTCTGATACCAATTGATGGGTCTTGAAGCACAATCAGAATATTATATTACTTCAGAATAAAGCCTAATATGGAAGAGATTCCCTGCATTGGAAACTGGCTATAAAAAAGAAGTAATATAAAATGTCAGGCATTGATGGTCAGTGATATTTTAAATTTATAGTCTCTGTATTCTTTTATTTACTGACACCAGACAGGGTGTCTGGATGCTGAGTAACGAATACAGTAACACCTCAGATTAAACTTGAATGCATAAACAACGACAAAGCTACATTGGACCATCTTTTCTGCCCAGATCTTGATTTCACCTTTCTGGTCACCTTCTTCAAGTATTGCCTGAGTCTAGGTTTAAGGTGCCTTTCTTCGGGTGGTTCCCAGCTCCAGCTCACCATTCAGCTTTATGTGTGGTTTTCTTCATTTAATTTCTGTAACCCACCGGCTGACAAGGTCTGTCTGTATCCCTGCTGTGACTGAAGAGGGCTTAAATCACTTACCATATAGGCTACGTTATGTTGCTGTCATCAATCGAAGGCAAGCTTTCAGTGTCATGGGTGACTTGCTTCCACTCCAGTTCTCCAGAATTAATTATTTCCTTTCTTCACCTGGTAATCTCTCACTATGACAGTGGCCTCTTCAGAAGTCTGGTGTGGGGCATTTGGAGCCAGTTGTGTATAACTTAGATGTCTGTTGGATAAGATGCTGATGTTAGTTTGCTTATTCTATCTTTGCATTTGGAAGATTTTGTGGATACGGCATTGATAGTATTCCCCCAGTGCTTTCAAAGTGCCTGTGAAGCTTAGAGGAGCACAGGAGTTGTAGAGTATGTGCTTAATGCTGGGTTTGAAGTCTTTAGATATAGACTTTTAAATGCTTGTTCCTCAGGCAGTCAAATGCTGTTTTGGTGCAGAGGAGGTAGGAGTGAATTTTATCATTAATGACTAGCTTTGCAGAGACATTACTATAAAGATATGAAAAGTCATCCAGTTTTTACAAACTCTTTATTTAGAGACCTATGTTGCACTGTGAAGGACCCTTGCTTAGGGATTTTTAGTACAAGCTCATTTTTTTCTGGTACCTTAGTACAGGTTGAGTACCCCTTATCTGAAATTCCAAAATCCAAAAATCCTCTGAAATCCGAACTTTTTTTGAGCGCTGACATGATGTCACAAGTGGAAAATTCCACAAGACACTGGGAAGATTTCCAAGTGATGCACAGGTCTCGGCACACCACACACGGTTTTGAGAAATGATCTCACATATAGAATGAATACATGTTAGTGGGAAAACCCTGCATTAAGTGAAAAATGAAGAACCCAATCGTGTATTGTCAGTGTCAGAGTGGACTTATGGCGCTTTTCAGTACATTGATCATGAAACAAGCAAAGATCTATTACAGTGAACTGAAAATTGAAGTTTATTGTGAACATTCTGCAGGCTGTTTGCAGAACTTTAAGAAAAGGCACAACATTAAATTTTTAAAGCATCTGCTGATCATGAACATCTAACATTAGAACAAGTCTACAATGCTGTTTGTTCTTATACCTTACATAACGACATTAAATTTTTAAAGCATTGCTGATGAAAATCTAAGACCAAAGCACGTCTACAATGCTGAGTGGTTTTATACCTTACATAAAACATTTTTAAAAAAAAAGTAAAACACAAATCCAGTGTACTGCAACCTTATAATCAAAAGCATCGTAGGTGGAGGCTGAAAGCCTGCCATTGTTTGTTGTTCAACAGCTGATTCAGGTAATCTCCCTATGCTGCTGAGCTGCCTTTGTTACTCTGCACACTTATATTTTCCTAATATAAGTACATATGTGTGATGAGCAAGACCAAGGCTACTTACCTTTAGCACATCAATTCAGTTGGAGATGATGGTGGTCCCATCATGTATTCCAAAATCTACAAAAACCTGAAATCCGGAAAAATTTGTAGCCTTTCGGATAAGGGGTACTCAACTTGTATAAGAATCTACTGTAGGTTGGAGCTCACATCTACTGTAAGTATGCAAATTTTCTACTATCTGTGAGTGAAGTTGGTGTGATCTTGTTTCAAGAGAGGAGACCATGTTCCATAGTAAAATAAAACCTGCAGGAAATCTGAATAAAAAGAGTAAACGCTGGTGTAGGGGGGTTTTGTCTTTTATTTTACTGAGTAGGCTAATTAAAATGGCTTCTTTGTTATGTTATACTTGGGAATGCTTCTTTGTTATGTTAAATGCTGAGAAAATTTCTGCGCTAGCAGCTTGTTTTGGGTTAGGCGGTGATAAGAAGATGTTACGAACCAATTGGGATAGTAATGATTCTGGTGTATCTGGAAGATTTGTATGCGTGGAGTTTTGGAGGCAGAAGGCGGGAGAGAGAGACAGAGGATGTGATGTCAGAGAGACAGAGGTGCTGTGATGTCCGCTAACAGGGTCAGACCCCGAGGAGGGCGTTCTGCGAGGAGACGGAGACGGACTCATGTGGATCGTCTGGTCGGCCACCGTTGTTGGTCCCAGGCGGCCGGTCGAGGTGGTCCGAGAGGTCGCAGGGTGAAGAAGAAGGGTCCTGAGCTCCAACTGTTTGTGCACGAAGAGATTGAACTTTGATAAGTGTGGCACTTTTTATTTTCCTTTTATATTTTATTCTCTATTAATTATATAGTTCTAGTAATATCTATAAACTGTAAATCATTTAATCGTATCTGGTGTATTGTTTGTTATTTGAGCAGGGTGGGGTACATCACACAGCACCCACACAAACTAATTCACGAGGAATTCTGCAGATGCTGGAAATTCAAGCAACACACATCAAAGTTGCTGGTGAATGCAGCAGGCCAGGCAGCATCTCTAGGAAGAGGTACAGTCGACGTTTCAGGCCGAGATCCTTCGTCAGGACTAACTGAAGGAAGAGCTAGTAAGAGATGTGGGAGGGGGAGGGGAGATCCAAAATGATAGGAGAAGACAGGAGGGGGAGGGATTCCAAAATGACAGGAGAAGACAGGAGGGGGAGGGATGATGTCCTCCTTTTTCAAAGAAAGGGGCTTCCCTTCCTCCACCATCAACTCTGCTCTCAAACGCATCTCCCCCATTTCATGCACATCTGCTCTCACTCCATCCTCCCGCCATCCCACTAGGAATAGGGTTCCCCTGGTCCTCACCTACCACCCCACCAGCCTCCGGGTCCAACATATTATTCTCCGTAACTTCCGCCACCTCCAACGGGATCCCACCACTAAGCACATCTTTCCCTCCCCCCCCCCCCGCTTTCCGCAGGGATCACTCCCTACGCGACTCCCTTGTCCGTTCGTCCCCCCCCCCATCCCTCTCCCCACTGATCTCCCTCCTGGCACTTATCCTTGTAAGTGGAACAAGTGCTACACATGCCTTTACACTTCCTCCCTTACCACCATTCAGGGCCCCAGACAGTCCTTCCAGGTGAAGCGACACTTTACCTGTGAGTCGGCTGGGGTGATATACTGCGTCCGGTGCTCCTGATGTGGCCTTCTATATATTGGCGAGACCCGACGCAAACTGGGAGATCGTTTTGCTGAACACCTACGGTCTGTCTGCCAGAGAAAGCAGGATCTCCCAGTGGCCACACATTTTAATTCCACATCCCATTCCCATTCTGACATGTCTATCCACGGCCTTCTCTACTGTAAAGATGAAGCCACACTCAGGTTGGAGGAACAACACCTTATATTCCGTCTGGGTAGCCTCCAGCCTGATGGCATGAACATTAACTTCTGCTAAGGCCCCACCTCCCCGTCATACCCCATCCGTTATTTTTATACACACATTCTTTCTCTCACTCTCCTTTTTCTCCCTCTGTCCCTCTGACTATACCCCTTGCCCTCCTCTGGGTTCCCCTCCCCCTTTCGTTCTCCGTGGGCCTCCTGTCCCATGATCCTCTCTTATCCTTTTTGCCTATCACCTGTCCAGCTCTTGGCTCCATCCCTCCCCCTCCTGTCTTCTCCTATCATTTTGGATCTCCACCTCCCCCTCCCACTTTTAAATCTCTTACTAGCTCTTCCTTCAGTTAGTCCTGACGAAGGGTCTCGGCCTGAAACGTCGACTGTACCTCTTCCTAGAGATGCTGCTTGGCCTGCTGCATTCACCAGCAACTTTGATGTGTGTCACATAAACTAATTACCCAGTTTGGCGGGGCCGAGGCTGTTTCCCTAGACGACAGCGAGCCGAGCGACCCTGAGGGTGGCCAGGGGGGCTGCACTGGGAACATTCATCCAGTCAGGCAGCAAGGTGCAGGTTAAAGCCCATAATCAGAACCCAGAAGGTGAGAAAAGCTGACATAGTATTACAGGTGGATAAATTTGTAGCAGAATTGGTCTGTTCTGATACAAAGAGAAACCGTGTCACCTGAATTATTGAATTCAACATCAAGTCTTAAAGGCTGCAACCCACTCAGCCAGAAAGGAGTGTTGTTTCTGAACCTTGTTGGAATATTACAGGGGACTGCAGGCAGACCTGAATGGGAGTGGGGTGGAAAATTAAAATAAAATCATCTTGATGCCCCTGCAGAGTGAATGCAAGTGCTCCACAAAACAGTCACTCCCTCTGTTTAGTTTTTTCCCAGTGTTGAGGAACCCTTTTGTAAGCGTTGGATGCAGATTGGAGGGAGTGTGAGTGAGTAATTGTTTCACACAAGAGGGTTGTTTGGGCCCCTCAATTGTGGGAAGAGATGGGGTAAAAGAGCAAGTGGTCTGTCTCCTGTGGCTTCATGGGAAAGTACAGCAAGAAGGGATGGTTATGGAGATGGAAGAGTAGATCCGGAGGTCGTGAAGGGATTGGTCTTTTGTAACACGGAAAGGAGAAGGGAAGCTGTGTCTAGTGCTGTAATCTTGTTCTGGAGGAGCGGGCATGAGAATAGATGTGTGTGAAATGGATGTGTTGCAGTTAAGGGTACTTTTGAAAGGAAGCGATAGTCCAGAAAAAAAAAAGATATGTCAGAGGCATCTGTGCGGAAAGTTTTCTCATCAGAGTTTATATAAAATAGAGATCGAGGAAACTGAATAATGGTGTAGAGTCCTTGTAGGAGGCAGTGTGGGTGGAATTGTATTTGAAATGGCTGTGGGGATTTGGAAGGTTGTTGAGGGTTGATGCAATAATGCACTCTTGCTTGATTCCAGTTTACATTCAAGTTGAGTCCATTTCTTAGAAATATGCTGGCAAGTGTAGAATGGAGATTAGTTTCTGGAGGTAACCAACCTCAGTAAAAGTCATTTGGAAGTTAGGAAAATGCTATGTTGGACAGCTGGTGCTTCTTTCTATACTTGGAGTTGTCCCACAATGAAGGCTAGGCCCACTAGGTTCTCAGTACGTACACTGTTCCGTAGATAATGATTACGATCGCACCAGGAGGTTTTGGTTTTCTGGATGGTGATGGTTCTTTATAAAGCAATCGCGTTAGTTCTATTCCCCCCCCCCACTTCTGAATATGTATCGCTTCGATTCTTTTTGCCAGTTACTAATTACTTTATCAAAAAATTCTGTAGGTCATTATTTCCATCAACACTACTTTGCTATGTAGGAGGAAACTTGCCATATAGAATAATAATAAATACTTTATTGATCCCAAGTGGGTAATTCTTTCAGCAACATTTAAAAGCATACTTAGCAGTGTGCAGACTTAATAATAAGATACAGAATAATAACATATACAATAATTTACTAATGTGCAATAACAATGTACGAAATAATAAAACAGACCATTGTACTATGATGTGTGTTCTCCTGTCGCACAGCGATGAACTGTTGTATATGCTTATTGTGATTGGTAGGAAAGATGTTCTGTTATGATCCTTGTAAGTCTTTGTAAGATCCTTGTAAGCTGAGTAAGTCTTTTCCAAAAGGTGCTCCGCTGCTTATTCAGTAGGTCATGGAGAGGATGTGCATGATTGTCCATGTTGGATAACAGTTTGCTTAATGACTACCTCTGCACCACTAATTCAGAAGAGTCTGGATTGTAGCCAAGGATGGATCCAGCCTTTCTGATGAGCACCAATACTGCTCCTCCAACATAAAGCCGCAAAGAAGACTGCACTCATTACAACTGACTGGTCAAAGATCTCCAACATCCTGCTGCACACTTTGGAGGATCTTATCGTCCTTAGAAAATAGGAAAAGGTTATATGTGTGAAAAAAGTACATGATATTTGTGAATTCCTTATCCAAATAAAAATAAAATTAAAAAAAAAATAGAGTCTGCTCATCCCTTCTTGTAAACAGCCTTGGTTGGCTTTCCAGTCAAGTGTGTTGTCGAGATGTACTCTTCCACCACTGCAATAACTTCTCCCAGAATGTATACAGGACTCGTCACAGTCCTCTTCCTCCTTAAGTCAGAGAGTCAGCATGGCTTTGTCAAGGGCGGGTCATGCCTTACAAACCTGATTGAATTCTTTGAGAATGTAACAAAACACATTGATGATGGTAGAGCAGTGGTTGTAGTGTATGTGGATTTCAGTAAGGCATTTGATATGGTTCCCCATACAAGACTCATTCAGAAAGTAAGGAGGCATGGGATCCAAGGAGACCTTGCTTTGTGGATCCAGAATTGGCTTGCCCAGAGAAGGTAAAGGGTGGTTGTAGATGATTCGTGTTCTGCATGGAGGTCAGTGACCAGTGGTGTTCCGTGGGGATCTGTTCTGGGACCCCTCCTCTTTGTGATTTTTACAAATGACCTGGATGAGGAAGTAGAAGGGTGGGTTAGTAAGTTTCCTGATGACACAAAAGTTGGGGTTACTCTAGATGGCCTGGAGGGTTGTCGGAGGTTACAGTGCACCATCGAAAGGATGGAGAACTGGGCTGAGAAGTGGCAGATGGAGTTCAACACAGATAAGTGTGAAGTGGTTCATTTCGGTCAGTCAAATTTGAAGACAGGATATGATATTAATGGGAAGACACTTGGTAGTCTGGAGGGTCAGCGAGATCTTGGGAACTGTGTCCATAGGACTCTCAGAGATGCTGCGCAGGTTGACACTGTTGTTAAGAAGGCACAGGTATGTTGGCCTTCGTCAACCGTGGGACTGAATTCAAGAGCTGGGAGGTATGTTATGGCTATATAGGACTTTAGTTAGACCCCATTTGGAGTACTGTGTTCAGTTCTGGTCACCTCACTACAGGAAGGATGTGGATACCATCGAGAGTGCAGAGGAGATTTACAAGGATGTTGCCTGGATCGGAGAACATGCCTTATGAGAATTGATTGAGTGCACTTGGCATTTTTTCCTTGGAGCAATGGAGGATAAGGGGTGACCTGCTAAAGGTGTAGAAGATGATGAGAGGCATTAATCATGTGGATACCCAGTGGCTTTTTCCCAGGGCTGAATTGGCTAACATGAGGGGCCAGAGTTTTAAGGTGCTTGGAAGTAGGTACAAGGGGAATGTCGGAGGTATTTTTTTTCACTCAGAGTGTTGGTTCCAGCAATGACTGTAGAGGTGGATACTATAGAGTTTTTTTCAGAGTCTCTTGGAGGTTAGAAAAGAGAGGGCTGTGCAGTAGGGAAATTCTCGGCAGTTTCTAGAGTAGGTACATGGTCGGCACAACATAGTGGACATCTTCAGACTTCTGACTTTGAAAATAGACATTCTACTAATTCCTCTTGAACTGTCAAGAGATGAAGAGCGAGTTTCCCGTTTGCTAAAGGTATCAGGTGCAAAGTGCTTTGCCATCTACAAGCTATGTTGTTGGGTGCTCGGGCTGTATTTTTGTTTCCTCAGGCACTGGGAATGGAACTGAGTTTTGATGGGTTCACGTTGTTTTGCTGCACTTGTTCCCAGGGCATGGAAGATGCATTTATTTGCTCAGCCTCCGAATGGTGGTGGAGTAGTGGTAAGCTTGCTTGCTGCTGATGATACAAAAGCAGACCATTCATCCATTAACTCTGTGCTGACTCTTGAGGAGTAAATACAGCTGCCTTATTCCCTCTCTTTCTTCCCTCTCAAATGCCCATCGACTCTTTAAATTCATTTGCTATTTGTTATTTACTTGAATTGAAGGGGAATTTACAGCTTCCACCATGCTTTTGGGATCTGGTGGAAGTCGAAACTGAGCAAAAATATAGACTCCAACAGGCAGCAACACAAGCCAAGATTGATCCCAGCTGATCTCAGTGGAGCTGAGGTAGCAACACTAACTATTACCTGTCTCTGCCACACACCTTGAACCCAGGTGGCAGGGTAGCACAATGGTTAGCACAGCGCTTTACGGTACAGGTGACCCAGGTTCAATTCCCGCCACTGCCTGTAAGGAATCTGTATGTTTCCACCCGCAGACCAAAGATGTACCGGTTGGTGGGTTAATTGGTCAGTGTAATTTGTTCTGTGATTGGGCTTGGGGGTTGCTGGGCAGCGTGGCTCGAGGGGCTGGGAGGACTGCATCCATGCTGTACCTCCATGAATAAACAAACTATAATAATACAAGGCAAGTCATCGCATCAGAATGACCCATTGACAATATTACCGTGAATGCAAACTCGTGCTTTTATAATCAAATACCAGAGCAGGTCGTCCATCACAATTCATCTGGATCTGTTGGCAGATAAACCCACATGCCTGGTGAAGTGCAGCCTTTCCCCTGGCCAAGCACCCGCTCTGGATATCTGCGCTGTCTTGGATTCCATGGAGTCCTGTAAGGCATAACCAATTTCCAGACGTGTCTTTGCTTTCGGGTAGGGATGTTCATAGACTGAATCTATGCCAGAATAAATATTGGCTAAGTGAATGAATGGGAGAAGTTTTCAGTCAGGAAATGAGCTTTTTTAATTTCATTTTTACTGTATGGGTGTTTGTATAAATAATTTTTATTTTTAAATGTTTGCATTTTTTTAATGTCCTGAATGATTTGGAGCGTTTGTGAATTTCAAAGAGTTTCATAAGCGTTCAGTAAATAGTGGCAGGTTTGACAGCTGGAGAGCCTGGAGCACAGGCTCTCGCCAGCTGTCAACATGTTTGATCTATGCAGCCACTGACACTACTGGTACTGAACGGCTTTGCACAGGGGCATACTGATGAGCGAATTGCAAGTAACCCCCTTATGTAGATAAATGGCAAAGGAAGACTGCGCCCAAACTTTGCTGGACCAAAAAAAATAATAATTGGATAGGCATTTGAGTATAATTTGCAAGGGGATGGGCTAACTGGATTGTTGTGCCAGAACTTGCAATTGGCCAAATGGCCTGATTCAGTGATGGTAAATTATTGATAAGGTGGGCACTTTATTCCCCACAATACAACAAAGCCTCATTAGAATGCATAAATCCTACTAATTTTCAAGGGCCTCTTGTACTTGAATTTTATTCATTAATATCTTCAGCAACACCATACTGAAGGCCTTCTGAAATTCCATTTACTGTTTTTCCCTTATCCCACTTGGTCCAACCTAACAGATTTCCTGTCTGTGAATGCGCCTTCTCTGCCCAATCCCACTTTTTTGAACAAACCTGTTAATTTTTATCAATAAATGTCAGCATTCCCTACTGTGTTTGCCATGCTAACTAATCTCCTTGCAACACAGTTTGCCAGAAGAACTCAATAGTTTAATAGTTCCATTTAAGATCAGAGAAATGTATACAATATACAACCTGAAATTCTTGTTCTTTGCAGACATTCACGAAAACAGAAGAAAACAAAGAATGAGTGACAGTAAAAATGTTAGAACCCCAAAGCCCTCCCAACTCCCCCTCCCATGCACAAGCAGTAGCAAAGCATTAACCCTCTCCCTCCCCACTTACATCAGCAAAAAAAACTCCACCCACCAAGCAAGCAATAGCAAAGCCCCAAGAAAGACCATGATCTGCAGTACAACAAATCTCATCGTTCACCTGACAATTTGACATGCCACTGTGTGTGTGTGTGTGTGTGTGTGTGTGTGCGTGCGCCCCTCCCCCTCCCCTCTCCCTTCTCCCTTTAATTTTTTTTTGGAATACTATTGTCTTCCTATATCTAATTCATTCTTGATCTGTAGTTTGCCACCTTTTCATGCTTACCTTGCCTCCTTTTCCATTAGGCTTGTCTCATTTGAAATTTCAGTCCTGTGGCGTATCTAATTCCAAACCTGGGTCACTTTGTAACTGCTTCTCTGCAATAGCTGTGAGCTAAGACCGACTTGTGTCTCATTTTGCTATAATACACGTGTGTTGAATTCTGAGCTCTCGTCCCAAACTAGAGCTATACCCAAAGTGGCCATGGTCACTATCCATTTTACAACCACGTGCATTCACTTTGCCATATTCTCTTTGACTTTTCAAATTGTCCTTCACCAGAACCTGCCCTGCTGCTCCCTTCCCCGGTCTTCCAGGCCACGCAGCGTGTGGTTTGTGGTCTAATCCTTGCTTGACCAGCTTGACTGGGATGAAGCCCATTCCAAGAGAGTGGCTCCCAGTGGCTCCCATCCTTCCAAATGTGGTATACCATGAATTTAAATCCACTTTTTGTCCAGGAATTCTTGAGCTAAGCATTCAGTGCCCTGATCTGATTTGCCCTCTGTAGTTTATATTTGGCTCAGCTAGCGCCCAGAGAAAACCAACACATTTCAGAGGGTGTAAAACACAAGAGGCTGTAAATTGCCCCAAGTCTGTAGGTGAGTGGGGAAGAATTTTAAAAATGGATTAGTACAGGATTAATATAAATGAATGCTTAAAGACCATCCCCAGGAAGCATTAGGCTCCTGAACCAGTGTGGATAACATTACTTCCCTCAACACCCAACTGATTCCAATTCTACATGCTCACTTTCAAGGTCTCTCCAACTCCTGTTCTCAGTATTGTTTATTTGCTTGTTAGTTTATTTTTTAATTGCACAGTTTGTCTTTTGCACATTGGTTGTTTGTCAATCTTTGTGTGTAGTTGTTCAATGGCTCCATTGTATTTCACTATTCTACTGTGAATGCCCGCAAGAAAACGGATCTCAAGGTGTTTATATGGTGACGTGTATGTTCTTTGATAATTTATTTTGAACTATTACATGGTCTCTGCAGACGTGGTGTGCCACAGGACTCTGTGATCGGGCCATGAGGGGGAAGAGGGAGACGGTGGGTGGAGGGTGATGAGCAGGAATGCTGGAATCTGATACATAGGAAAGGTGATGATTGGAAATGTGAAGGGCAGTTGGAACCAGACTGAGGAAGTGGAAATGGATAGTGAAGAACATGGAAATGGTGATGGAATGAGGAGTGGAAGAGGGTGATGATGAGTGGGAGCTGGCTGGTTATGAGAAAGGAAACATAATGGGAGAACTGGAAAGAGATTGGAAGGAGGTGGTGAGGGGAACAAAGGGTAAGGGTTTCTGAAATCAGGAAATTTCAATATTAATGCAGTTGCATTATAGATAACCCAGGCAGAATATGAGGCATCAGGCAGTCTGCTGGAAGGGCTCAGTGGGTTGACTAGAATTGGTGGGGAGAAAGGAGGAAAGATCCATGTTTCAGGTTGAAACCCTACATCATGTGCATGAGATGGTGTACTTCTTGTTTTCATTGGGCCTCAGTGACCAACCTGAGCTCCCAGTTCTATGCCTGTTCTGCTCTCCTCCCATCCCAACACCAACCTGCACATCCTCGTACTTCTCCACCCACAGGATGAGACTCAGTACAGACCAAAGGAAAACACTTCACATTCTGCCAGGGTAGTCTACAGCCTGATAGTATGAACAGTGAATCCTTCAATTTCAGGTAACCTCTCCCTCTCCTCTCCCCCCACCGTCCCTCCCTCTCCCCCACTGTCCCTCCCTCTCCCCCCATCCCTCCCTCTTCCCCCATCCCTCCCTCTACCCCCCGATCCTCCTTCCCCTACAGTTTTTTCCCTGTTGTTGGTACAACGAAACAGATGTGTGTGTGTGTTACAAAATGCTGTATCTGCATCATCCATTTCAAAGTGTTCGATTGTATGTTCGCTGTTCTAATTACTTTAGGTTATTTTTTTCACATGAGTGCCATCCACTGAATGAATTAATGGGCCAGAACCTGTTGTGAGTGATGCTCAATGCTGGTCTGTATGCAAACAATCATTTACGTTTTCGAATTATTTAGTACACTCAAGGTGACCTGATTTTCAAAGTCAGGGACTTGCAAGATGTTATATATTAGAAGGACAAAAAGATAGAAACCCCATCATGAAAGAGATGATTAAATATTGAAGCTTGTATAGCGATATTCCGAGTTTAACCAACTGTCAAACCTGTTTTTAAAAAAAACTGTTCAAAAATATTATAAGTGAATAAATCTTAAAGTCTTTAATACATTTTACACCATTAAAATACTGCATCTAATTTATAATTTGTAACTTTGCTCCCTTTTCAGTCTCAGTTTCCTTTCAAGTATCACCTTGTGTAGTAGATTCAGAGGGAAGTTGTTGTTTCTACCTGCTGCTGGACAGCACCACTTGCAGTCTGAAGATCATTAGCAAAAAGCAGCTTGTAACTTTGGGAGTTGAGTATTTGCATGAGAATCACAGACTTGGTGACATCTATGCAGAGAAAGGACAGCAGCATTTCTGCATCAATCTGTTGGCATATTTCCACAAAACCCAGTCTATTTTATTTCCTTTGCAAGATTGCTTTAATATTAACAACTACAGCAATTGATATAGTGTGGAGTGAACATTTATTTGCCAAATAAAGTACAATTTGTACGTGTTGCTATAGCATGTTTTACTGTGCAATAGTCAGTGATACGCTTGAGGTGGAATTAATATTTCTTTGTAGCCAATCCAAGTTCAATTTCCAGTTGAGCTTATTGCCATTCAACTGTACACATGTATACAGCCAAAGTAAAGAATGTTTCTCTGGAACAGGATGCACAATACAATACTTAAAACTTCCACACGCAACACAAAATAATATTGCCACTGGAAGATTAACAAGGTGCATGTATGATACAAGTTATGAAGTAAACAGTATAACACCACTGGTGCATTGTGCATGATGAGACCGGGATGGTAGCAGGGAGTTCAGTAATCTTATGGCCTGAGGGAAGAAGCTGTTTCCCATCCTAACCGTTCTTGTCCTAATGCTATGGTACTTCCTGCCTGATGGTAGGGGGTCAAAGGGATTGTTGGATGGATGGGAAGAATCATTGATAATGCAAAGAGCCCTGTGTATGCAGCACTCTTGATAAATTTCTCTGGGTGCAGAAGAGACCCCAGTGAACCTCTCGGCAGTCCACACAATTCTTAGTAGGGTCTTGCGGTCATTTGCCTTGCAATTCCTCTACCAGATGGTGCCATTGTAAAAATTAGTTAGAGTGGGGAGCCTCACTCACCTCAATCTTCTCAGAAAGTGGAGCTGCTGCTGTGCTTTCTTAGATTCATTATTTTAATATAATCTGATGTGTTCATGTGGATGGACAAACTGTACTAATTTGAACTTGTCTTTTATTGGCAGAGGTTAAACATTGACTGATTTTATGTTTTTTACTTTTATATCAATCCATAGAGCAAGGTAATGGCATATTTGATGTACTATTGGATTAGGCATGTTTCTGTTTCTGCACAAACTATTGTCATGACTGCTGTGAACCATACATGAACTTGAGAGTAATGTTATTGACGTCATTTGTGTCTCCTGGGTTGCAGCAATTCTTTTGACACTGCATTTGAGAAAGTACGTGGAGTTCAGTGTAAAGTGCTGTAAGCCTGCCATGCTACATAATAAGTAAGAAAATAGACAGCATGGTGTAGTTTCATGCTTGGAGGATATTTGTAGAAGTCTGTCAGCTCTGGCCTAGCTGGTAGACCTCTTACTTGTCAGTCAGAAAATTTTAGTCTGTGTCTTTCCAGAAACTTGATCTGGAAGTGCAGACTGACACTTAACTCTAGTAGACTGGGTATTGTACATTTTGGACCTGAAGTCTTTTCAATGAGTGGTTAATCCTGCAGTGCATAATATACCATTGGCTCTAATACTTGTGCATCAGAGTTAGGCTTAATATCACTGGCACATGTATTGTTTTATGACTTCAGTACAGTGCACTACATCAACAAATCCATAAGTTACAGTTAAAACTATATATCAAAATTAAATAAGAAGTGCAAAAAGGAAGTGAATGTAAATGTGTTCACAGTCTGTTCATTAATTAACATTCAGGGTGCGTCTACAGACTCCCATTCCTGCCAGACTCCTTAATGGTAGCAATGAGAAGATGACACGTCCTGGGTGATGGGAGCCCTTCATGAGAGATGCCGTTTTTTTGAGGCATGGCATTTTGAAGATAGGCTGCCAAAGTGGTTCTTTTGTTAGCTTATAGTTAATTTATCAAGAGAGAATGTTTCTTTAAGTGATTTAATTTTGAGGCTGTTCAAATGCTATAAACTATGGTATAAATTATATGTCCCCAGTGGCTCCACAAGGTGTTTTTCAAATACATTCTGATATCCTGACCAATTAAAGGAAGTTTCAAGCAACACACATCAAAGTTGCTGGTGAACGCAGTAGGCCAGGCAGCATCTCTAGGAAGAGGTACAGTCGACATTTCAGGCCGAGACCCTTCGTCAGGACTAACTGAAGGAAGAGTTGGTAAGAGATTTGAAAGTGAGAGGGGGAGGGGGAGATCCAAAATGATAGGAGAAGACAGGAGGGGGAGGGATGGAGCCAAGAGCTGGACAGGTGATTGGCAAAGGGGATATGAGAGGATCATGGGACAGGAGGCCTGGGGAGAAAGACAAGGGGGGGGGTGGAACCCAGAGGATGGGCAAGGGGTATAGCCAGAGGGACAGAGGGAGAAAAAGGAGAGTGAGAGAAAGAATGTGTGTATAAAAATAAATAACAGATGGGGTACGAGGGGGAGGTGGGGCATTAGCGGAAGTTAGAGAAGTCGATGTTCATACCATCAGGTTGGAGGCTACCCAGACGGAATATAAGGTGTTGTTCCTCCAACCTGAGTGTGGCTTCATCTTTACAGTAGAGGAGGCCGTGGATAGACATGTCAGAATGGGAATCCTGCTTTCTCTGGCGGACAGAGCGTAGGTGTTCAGCAAAACGATCTCCCAGTCTGCGTCGGGTCTCGCCAATATATAGAAGGCCACATCGGGAGCACCGGACGCAGTATATCACCCCAGCCGACTCACAGGTGAAGTGTCGCCTCACCTGGAAGGACTGTCTGGGGCCCTGAATGGTGGTAAGGGAGGAAGTGTAAGGGCATGTGTAGCACTTGTTCTGCTTACACGGATAAGTGCCAGGAGGGAAATCAGTGGGGAGGGATGGGGGGGGGGGCGAATGGACAAAGGAGTCGCGTAGGGAGCGATCCCTGCGGAAAGCAGGGCAGGGGAGGGAAAGATGTGCTTAGTGGTTGGATCCCTATAGGAAGTTTCAAGTTATCTTTTTATGGCATGGAAGGGCTGTTAGAGAAACTGGGTTTGAGGGAGCAGCAGGAAGTGTTAAGGAGACGTAGGGTTGTGGATGAGGCAAAAGCAGAGGAAGAGGAGGGTGACAGAGTAGTCGGGGGAAGGAAGAAGAAGGTGGGAGATTGGAGTGGGGAGAGTCGTCAATTAGACATCCAAAATAAAAGGATGCATGAATAAAGCTGTGGAAATGGTGAGGAAAGATGTAAAAAACACAGAACAGGATAGAATGTTATCGTGCAGAAGATATTGAAAAATTTGTGTGCTATCATTATAAGCTCCGCTGTGTACACACATCTATTGATGCTTCTGGACACATCTTCAGTGATGTTCCTGGAATCATCGGGTGTTTCGGGTCTTTCAACATCATACACCCTCCTCCAGGTGACCCAGCTGGGTCTGATCAGACCCCAGCTTGTGTCCAGATGGCTAGCTACTTATGACTCCATGGCTCTCCTCTTTTGAGCCACAGCCATCTTGAGTCCCTCTCTGCCGCATCGGTGGTACTGCGGATGGCTCTCCTCTTCCTCTCTCCCTCGATGCCCAAAATGCTGAATGCCCTAACTAAAGAACGGGCTATGAATCCCCTACAACCAACCTCCACTGGGAGACATCTCGCTCTCCATCCAGTCTGCTGACAGTTGCTGACCAGTCCTGCGTACTTGGAGAGCTTCCTTTCAAAGGCCTCCTCCAAGCTATCTTCCCATGGGACTGTCAGCTCCAGCAGCACCACTTGCTTAGTAGACTCAGACACTAGGACAGTGTCTGGTCGCAGGTTGGTGGCTGCGATATGGTTGGGGAACTTCAGCTGCCCTTCGAGGTCCACCAACAGCTGCCAGTCCCTTGCAGAGGTCAGAATGCCTGCAGATGTTCTTTTGGCAGGTATTGGCTGCTCCCCAGCTCTGACAAAGGCAATGGTCTGCTTGGAGGGTCGGGACCGCTTCACCCACTCAACTCCTGCGCTGACGGCTTCAGTGATGGTCTTCAGGACCTGATCATGCCTCCATCTGTACCGTCCCTCACCAAGTGCCCTTGCACAGCCAACATACTTCAAAGGAAAGAGATGGATTCATTAAAGTAAAACGTGTTTCAAAGAAGTGACGTGTTCCAGATTGTCAATATGGCCTTCCCTAACTCTCTGAAATCATTACACACCTCATTTTGCATCTAAAGAAAAGGCCCATCTCTGCATTTTTATGGGTTGTGACTTTTTGAAGTTCATGGGCTTATCCCCAATGTTTTAGCCAATCCTTCAGACAACATCACAAAAACAGGTGTACGTTTTCACATTGCTGTCTGCAGGATCTTTACTTTTAAAAGGTAATTAATTAGTTGTAAACCAATTAAAACATCCCACAAGTGATGTGAAAGGCACTCCGTAAGTGCATGTTTTTTTTGTAAGAGCTTTTCTTCACTGAGAGCTTTCACTTAACAGCAAATCTTTATAAATTCCTCCTTTCATAATACCAAACACTCCTGTTGAAAAATCTGTACGGCTATTAGGCATTTACCACTTCTAAATCCCTCTTTACCTCTGTATTAAGTTTCAGTAATGAATATCAGCAGTTTAGATCCCAATTGTCCTTGTAAATTCAATCAGAACTAAATACAGTGATTCTATTTTGGTAAAATGATGCTGATGATAGTTAGCTCAATTGACCACATGCTGCAGAAGAATGCAATATTCTTTTTAAGTCAATTTAATGGACTTAATGTCTTAATACCAAAGTAGAATTGGCTAATATTCAAGGAATAAGTGACAACATTGGAATTTTTATCGTGGTTTAGGCAAAATTTCAAATTTTATGGATAAGTGCATATCTTTAAAACACTGTAATAAAAATTAACTTTATCTGAACAAATAGAAAATTATTCCAGATACTGAAAATCTAAAATAAAGCAGAAAATAATGGCATCACTCAACAGGTTATGACATTCAGTCAGAGCGGGCAAACAAGATAAAAATATTCCTCACAACTGTGTCTAAAATATCTTGTTCTCTGTACTGGCTGAGTTGCCTACCTTTTGATCATTTGAATGTTGTTTGTCAAAGATACTCAACCTGTGCTTCAGTCCTGGGTTCCCTGTCTTTAATGCAATGTTAATAATTGGCTATACAGTTTAACTTTACAATTCAGAGTACTGGATTTTACTCTTGTATAGTGACAGTGCTAAATTAGTTTATCAATCAGTTCCAGATGATCACCTTATTTTATAGAGGTTTTCTGATGGTCTAGGCATGTTTGCTTTGTGTGATATTGAGCAAATGTGTTTCTGGAAAAAGAGTGCAGATTTTGAGTTAAGGTATTGCAGATGTATAGTTAGGTGCAATGATTTGGTTACCCACATTTGCTACAGTATCGGCATTATGCTGAATATAGAATTACAATTGATCAAGCAAATTATTTATCAGAAAGAATTATCAGTGGATATGATTTTTAAAAAAAATCTGACCTGTCTGATATGTAAAGCCTAACAGACTATCGGGTCCGGGAAAAACATGTCCTGAGGTTTCGTGTGTGACTCAATACTGTCTTCCTTGCCTTCTAATAAATTTTCTCTCTCAGTTGAGGGTGCAGCAAAACTCCTGATTTAGGTTTTTTTAGTGAAAATGTCAATGTGTATACTAAGCAGAGCAGTTCATCTTTTTTTGCTAACACAAATTTCCACACTAAGGTATCATTATCGGACTGTAGCAGGTAATCTTCCTCATTGGAGAGAGTGAACAGTTGGCTTAATTACACTGTTTACCTATAGCCACTCATTAGAATTTAAAATAGCCCAAGCCAACATTTTTAGTCTTACTTTTCATCTCTGTCAGGGTGACTTGGTGAGCTTTTCTTTTATCCCTGCGCTTCTCAAACAAGTTATGATGGAGCTTTCTATATGCGTGAGAGAAATGTGGATTTGGAACTTCTGATGAGCTGCATGCTACAACTTTCAGAGCTACAGCTTCATCTCTGCCTCCTTTTCCTTATGAAGCCCCTTTTTACTGTGCACCTCTGGAAATGTGGCTCTTTAGCCCCTTGTTAACAGCCACTGGACTCCGCGGCGAGAACCCACCTTATCAGGCTTGGTACGTACAGGGTGTGTACGACTTTGGTCCCGCCAAACCCGTGAGGTTGGGATGTCTCGCCCACTCAAACCCTGGTTTGTGTGAATGATGTGTGATTTACTGCAGCACACCCCCCCCGCCCACTGCAATCACCCGTCAGCAAGAAATAACAGATCGTATTCCGCATACAATTATAAAGAAAGTATATTTATGAATGTTAACTTAACCAAAGAGCTATTAAAGAGAAGAAAAAAAAACAAAGGGCCCATTATAATTAAACAGTGAAATGTGCACATAAGTTGAAGCTCATCTTGCATTTGTCTTTAACTCACACAATGGACCTTTGGTCTTCGTGAAAGCACAAACCACCTTCTGAATGTCACTCAAAATCCATCTCAAACAAATAGACTCTCCCATGGGAGTGTTGGTCCTTTGTCCTTGAAGCCATTCATCTGCACAAAGCACCTTGTGCAGCTGGGATGGCATCCTCAACCATCTTCCCTCCTGTCTTCTCCCAATTCCAGCCAAAAAGACCTCGGCCCACACTAGTGTCTTCGCCCAGCGTTCTCCAGATCCTTCTCCTAATTCCACGATCCTGATTGGCTGACACCACGTTGCTCAACTGAACAACAAAGCCTGTTATCTCAGCTCAAACCCAAACAGGCTGAAAGCTGTACAGACCGCTCTTACAGAACTGTTAAACTGAAGTACCGACAGCATAGCAATAAAAATCTAAACCAGAGCATTTCACTTAACCAATCTCAGGTCACCTCATGCAGGAGTTAAGAGACTGTATGGTGGAAAGTTAGTTTCAGGGTGAATTATCCTTGGATCACTGTACTGTACTCAGTACCTTTGTGAGTGCCAAAGGACCAGTTTGATTTATACAGACCAAGGAGATAGGGGAAACTGGTATAATAGCACCTCAGTCACCTCCAGATTGTCTCGGCCCATCTTTTCCAATTGAACAGAGCAGTTGTTCTTGTCTACACGTTGCTGTTAAAAAGTAAAATGGCTACACTATGAGGTGGATGACCTCTGTCAAAGGCACATGCTTGCTGGTGAATAGAGACTTGAAATTAATCACTGGGCATATATTGAACAATACTGCCATAGAAATTTCATGCTATTTTGGGACTGGAATTCACTTTTCAGAGTGAAATCGGTGCTCATTTCAGAAGGGAGCCAAGAAGCTAAGAATATTGTTTGGAAGCAACACACGCAAAATGCTGGAGGAACTCTGGAGACGTTTTACTCTGACTTCTCCCCTTGCTTTTCAGTCCTGAAGAAGGATCTCAGCCTGAAATGTCGACTGTTTACTCTTTTCTATAGATGCTGCCTGACCTGCTGAGTTCCTCCAACATTGTGTGTGTGTTGATTTGGATTTTCAGCATCTGCAGATTCTCTTGTGTTTGTGATATTGCTTGCAAGACTACTTGTTACAATGGACCAGGTACATTTTGGTGTTCTGGTTTTTTTCTACCTTCTCAATCCCTTCCTCTGTTTAACATCTTTTCCTGATGCAACAACAGGATGTTGCTGGAGCTAGGGTTTGATGAGTGGATGTTAATTTTGTATCACTGGTGCAGGGTGATATATCATGTTATCATGAAAGCTTCAGGGTGAATTATCATTGGATCACTGTACACTGTAGCTCCTTGTTACTGAGTGCCGTTGAAATATGCCAAGGGACCAGCTTGATGAATTGGTAACATATCTTGTTTGAGGTAATATTCTAGTTTTAAATAGAAATGGAACAACGATTAGACATTGAAAGTTAACAACCTATTGACAAATTAGATTCATTTTGTGCAGGCCTGGGGGAACAAAGATGATTGGATTCTGAATTGGTTGGTGAGGCCGCAGTCTCTGTTGCAGGTTTCAGGTGCTTTGTGGGAAGACAGGGAGCCTATATACTTTATATTTTATGGTCGCCAAGCAATTGGTACTAGAACGTACAATCATCACAGCGATATTTGATTCTGCGCTTCACACTCCCTGGATTACAAATATTAAATATTAAAGATATTAAAAATAGTTAAAATTAGTAAATTATAAATCGTAAATAGAAAATAGAAAAATGGAAAGTAAGGTAGTGCAAAAAGAACGAGAGGCAGGTCCGGATATTTGGAAGGTACGGCCTAGATCTGGGTCAGGATACGTTCAGCAGTCTTATCACAGTTGGAAAGAAGCTGTTCCCAAATCTGGCCGTATGAGTCTTCAAGCTCGTATGGATTGTGGTTCACTCCTTTCCCTGGTTTTTGCTTAGTTTGCACATGCTCTTGATAAAATCCCCACATTCACAAGGGTTTTCCTGGATATTTCTTCTTCATTTTGATTGGCCACAGGCCAGGAATTCCCATGCATTGGTGAAGATTATTTTTATCAATGAGGCTTTGATGCTGGATGATGAATGGTGTGAGAGGTGATACAATCCCTACTGTCTTCACTAGACTTTCATGTGCTCCTGAGAGAGAATCTCAAAGTTAACAGCGTTGCTGCTGATAATGCCCCTTATCAATGAAGATGTTACACAAGTTTTGCACAGCTTTGAAAACATCATTGAGACATTTACTTTGTCTTCCTGGTAATCTATCGCCATAGCAAAGCTTGGAGCTTTTGCAAGACTGATGTTAGGTACGCAAGTGACCAGCGATGCCCGCTGGAGTCTTGTTTGAGGCTGGAGCAGACTCCATGTTTTAAGCCTATTCCATCAAGCGTGCAGATGGATGTTAGCCTGAGAAAGGGCACTGATGTTCATTCATCATCCTGTCAGTGGATTTGAAGAATTTTGTTGAGACAGTAGCAGTCCTATTTATCCTGTGATTAGTGATATCTTTGTAGGAAGTCCATATTTCAGAAGCATGCTGGAGTGTAGTTTTTCTGTGATACCTGATAGGCCATACACTTTGTGCTAGGTTTGATCTTCAAACACGCCTTTTCTGGAGTGAAAACTGTGTTGGTGTAGTGATGGTGGTAATGTATTTCATCATTAGTGCACCCCATCCCTGAAAGTCTCCCAAAATATGGAAACCAGTCCACCTTTTCACAAGGTGACATGAAGTGAAGTGGCCAGTTTTTACAGGAGGTATGGATCAGTAGAGGATTTATCTTGCAGATATTGTAAGGAAGGCTTATTCTATCACACACTTCAGTGAGTGAGCTGAGGATGATTTCGAAGTCAGAGTTTGAATTTGAGGGAGAGAGAGTGAAGCAAAGACAATGGATGAGGGAGCAAGATGAACTATTTTGAATTTTGCTGACAAGATACAAAAAGGCTTTAAAGCAACATGTGAGTGTGTTGGCAAAAACAAGGCCGCCACAGGATGATGTGGATAGAGATGGAATTATCCACTTCAGTAGAAAAGACATATTATTTAAATTAGTATCAGCTTGGGAATAGTTGATGCTCAGAGAGAGGTGAATACCCTCTACACCCATCGAAATGTAGGGAGCCACGCATTTAAAAAGGCAAATGGTATGTTGGCCATCATAGAGAGAAGATTTGAATGCAGGGACAAGGATATCTTCCTACAATTACGCAGGGCCTTAGTAAAATCACACCTGGAGTGTATTGCATAGTTTTCCTTCTCTTTATTTAAGGAAAATCATACATGCCTTAGAGGGTGTGCAGTTAAAGTTCACTAGGCTGATTATCTTCAGGTGGTGGGACTGCAGGATCAGGAGAGCTTAAACTGATAAGGTTAGTATTCACGAGAGCTTGGACTTAGAAGCCAAAGAGTCTGCTTCTCTGCTTCCTTTACTTCAGCTTTACAGCATAATTAAACATAATCATGACATTTTGATCTCTTTCTTTGAGGTACATAAATAACTTTCACAACCTACTCAAAAAACTCTAAGCACAGCACTTCAATTATTCCTAATAATTAATTTTCCTTCCCAATAAATGTTGATTCACAAACTTTCATAAGATATCAGTTGACTTAAAATCAACTTTGTGTTGGGCACGTGGCCAAGTGGTTAAGGCGTTTGTCTAGTGATCTGAAGGTCGCTAGTTTGAGCCTCAGCTGTGGCAGCATGTTTGTGTCTGTGCGAGGAGTGGCGCCCCACACAGACTTCCAATCTGCGCCTTGTAAGGCATAAAAATGCCTGACGAAGGCCTCTCAAAGTCTGAGTCGACGTGTCCTCCTCCCCTCCCTAAAGTCAACTTGACCTTCCCCCAAGTTCTATTCTACCAGTTCATTATCCTGTACTGAAAACAATTTTTCTCTCATATTGCTTGTTGTTTGTGAGTTTTATGCTTGTTTTTGTTTTGTATTTATTATCCAAATTAAATATCTTGGCTGCTTGCATGTCTTTCCCTCAAAAATATATAAGCATATTGTGGTTTAAATCCTCTTTCCAGACTATAGGAAAGTTAATTTTGAATCAAATGTGATAATAAATAACTGTTTCGTATCACTAGACAACAATTTTTTTCAAAAATGTTGCTTCCTCAGAATTTTTGTTGTTTACAATATGTCGCTTGAAGCTGAACACAAGTATAATTTCAGACTACTTGTATCACATAGGAATTTGAAGAAACAAGAAATGTATTTATTGAATATAATGTGTTTAATTGCATAACAGTGCTGACTCTGCGAAAAGTGTTTTGTTAATGATTTTCATTTGTATTTGGTGTCTGAGGCTTCTCACTTAAGCATCCAACAATAATCATGCAGCGACGATTGGTTCCAGTTGCCCTGATACCGTTTCTCCATGACCAACGCAGTGTCCTGGTGAAACCTTTCACCATGCTCGTCACTGACAGAGCCAGCATTTGCAGGAAAGATGTCTAAATGGGAATGCAGAAAATGAATCTGTTGTGACGTGTTGCACTTCATGGTTTTATATGCTTGAAGCAGCTGCACATAGTTTGGTGCTCTGTAGTTGCCAAGAAAATTTTCAACAACATCTTTGAATGTCTTCCATGTGATTTTATCCTGTCCCACTAGAAGTTCTTTGAATTGCCTGTAACTGATGACCTGTTTTATCTGTGAACCAAAAAAATGCTTTCCTTAATCTTGGCATCAGTTATTCTGACTTAAATTATGAAATGAAAAAACAAATAAAGGCGATTTTTTAAAGGTGTGTGATAGAGAAATTTCATAGTGATTTTCATGATGAGCAGCCCAAAATCCATGAAGTACTCCCAGAAGTATTCAGGAAGCATCATCTTTGTTATCCATTGCATTTAAATTTCTTTCTGAGTGCAGTCTCTATTCAGTAAGTTGGTCTACTGTTACTCCTCTCAGCTAGTTCCTTGGAATAGAGGATGATTTGATTTCATTTCAGGTTTGCACATTTTGAAGTGGCTGGTAAATCAGAATCAGGTTTATTATCACCGGCATGAGATGTGAAATTTGTTAAATTAGCAGCAACAGGTTAATGCAATAGATAGTCTAGCAGAGAGAAAAAAAATAAAATAAAATATAATAATAATAAATAAACAGATCAATTATGTATATTGAATAGATTAAAACACGTGCAAAAACAGAAATACTGTATATTTTTAAAAAAAAGTGAGGTAGCATCCAAAGATTCAATGTCCATATAGGAATCGGATGGCAGAGGGGAAGAAGCTGTTCCTGACTTGTTGAGTATGTGCCTTCAGGCTTCTGTACCTCCCACCTGATGGTAACAGTGAGAAAAGGGCATGCCTGGGTGCTGGAGGTCCTTAATAATGGATGCTGCCTTTCTGAGAGATTGCTCCCTGTCCTGGGTACTTTGTAGGCTAGTACCCAAGATGGAGCTAACTAGATTTACAACCTTCTGCAGCTTCTTTCGGTCCTGTGTAGTAGCCCCTCCATACCAGATAGTGATGCAGCCTGTCAGAATGCTCTCCACGGTGCAACTATAGAAGCTTTGGAGTGTATTTGTTTTCACGCTAAATCTCTTCAAACTCCTAATGAAGTCCTGACGAAAGGTCTCGGCCTGAAACGTCAACTGCACCTCTTCCTAGAGATGCTGCCTGGTCTGCTGCGTTCACCAGCAACTTTGATGTGTGTTGCTTGAATTTCCAGCATCTGCAGAATTCCTGTTGTTTATGAAGTATAGATGCTGTCTTGCCTTCTTTATAACTACATCGATATGTTGAGACCAGGTTAGGTCCTCAGAGATCTTGACACCCAGGAACTTGAAGCTGCTCACTCTCTCCATTCTGATCCCTCTATAAGGATTGGTATGTGTTCCTTCGCCTTACCCTTCTTGAAGTCCACAATCAGCTCTTTTGTCTTACTGACGTTGAGCGCCAGGTTGTTGCTGCGGCACCACTCCACTAGTTGGCATATCTCACTTCTGTATGCCCTGTCGTCACCACCTGAGATTCTACAACAATGGTTTATCGTCAGCAAATTTGTAGATGGTATTTGAGCTATGCCTAGCCACACAGTCATGTGTATACAGAGAGTAGAGCAGTGGGTTAAGCACACACCCCTGAGGTGCACCAGTGTTGATCATCAGCGAGGTGGATATGTTATCACCAATCCGCACAGATTATGGTCTTCCAGTTAGGAAGTTGAGGATCCATTTGCAGAGGGAGGTACAGAGGCCCAGATTCTGCAACTTCTCAATCAGGATTGTGGGAATGATTATATTAAATGCCGAGCTATAGTTGATGAATAGCATCCTGACGTAGGTGTTTGTGTTGTCCAGGTGGTCTAAAGCCGTGTGGAGAGCATTGAGCTTGCAACTGACATTGACCTATTGTGGCGATAGGCAAACTGCAGTGGGTCCAGGTCCTTTCTGAGGCAGGAGTTCAGTCTAGTCATGACCAACCTCTCAAAGCATTTCATCACTGTAGATGTGAGTGCTACCAGGCAGCCCACATTATTATTCTTAGGCACTGGTATAATTGTTGCCTCTTTGAAGCAAGTGGGAACTTCCTTTCATAGCAGTGAGAGGTTGAGGACAGGAGAAGGTAGTAGACTGTGGAATTCAAGGAAGGAGGTGGGGAACCGGAGGGAGATGATGGACAGGTCATGAGGGCAGTGGAGGAAAAGAGAAGGGTGAAGGGCTCCCTAGAATGAGGGAAAACGAAGGGGGGGGGAGAGTGAACAGAGGGGAGTGTTTACTAAAAGTTGGAGACATTGATGTTCACAAGATTCTGCAGATGCTGGAAACCTTGAACAACCTCTTGGTTATCTTTTGCGGACAAAGATTGGAAATTTTGTGTGCTTGATGTTGGGCATGCAAATGGTGTGTCTACACACGGGGTTAGTTGAGTGCAATTAGAATCTTGTTCTCCTGGGAGAGGAGCATGACATCAGTCTGTGTATTGTGCCAGTGGATTTGAAGGATTGTGGAATCTGCCTGGGTGTCCTCCCTCCAGTGCCTGTCATTGTCCCACATTGTTTATGTGTATGTGTGCGATCTTGGCTGTGAATTGACCATGAGTTTAATACTAAGTTTAAGATCTTGATTCTCAAAGGTTCTTTTTCTGGTGTGCTCAGATGCTGTCCTGGCATAGTATAGGTGTTGCTGAGTTTCGCCAATGTCCTCCGCGTCTCCTTTTGAATCTTTATTATCAGTATAGCCTTGAGCAAATGGCCTCATCACTGGAGACAGAATTTTGCATGTTCTGATTATTGGATGTTCTTGAATCTCCTTTAGTCTTTCTTCGATTATGAGTTTCTTTTTTCCTTGACCTCAGCTTTCATGTGGCTTTAGATTAGATCTATTTTTTGTATCCTTAAGAAATGATAAAATTCTCAATTAAGTAACATAAATTTGTTGACTAAATCTTGATTGCCATCTAGCTTCTGCCCCAGGGATTAGTAAGGGCTATTAAGGCTGTCAATGCATTAAGGCTTTCAAAACATTAAAACTAACTTAAAAAGTTATAATAACTTGAAACTAATTCTAAAAATATTTAAAGTAACCCAGGCAGTTTTTAAAATCTAAATTAACTCCTACTTACTTGTGTCACTGGGAACCTGGTGCAAGATGTTATTGCCTTGAAGGTGATGAGGGATTATCACAGAGAGTGGGCAGTGAAATAATGGTGAGCCCTTGACTGGAATCTGTTGAACTTGGAACTTTCACATTTCCTGATAACAGGAATATGTTATGTTCATAACTGCTTGAAGATTCCAGGTCATTACACATGGCACAGTCAAGATTCCCTCAAAGGAACAATTTAGATTAGGATTAAAGACTGTAATTGGTACATTTTTTAACATGAGAGATTTAAATTTTTGTTACAGGTTTCCCCCACCATCCAAAGGTAGAGCATTCCTATGAAACAGTTCGTAAGCCGCAATGTCGTAAAGTGAAGAAGAAATTACCATTTATTTATATGGGAAAATTTTGTGAGCATTTGCAGACCCAAAAATAACCTACCAAATCATGTCAAATAACACATAAAACCTAAAATAACAATAACATATAGTAAAAGCAGGAATGATATGATAAATACACAGCCTATATAAAGTAGAAATACTTTTCCACAATCATTACTGAACTGTTCTCCGTAGCGAAAATCTCACGCAAGCGCCGTCGGCAGAAAATCTCACGCAAGCGCTGTTGGCAAAAACACGTTGCAAGCGCTCTCCAGTAACCTTTAAGCTATGAAGCTGCTGAATCATACCAAATAACACGTAAAAATATACAGCTGATATAAAGTAGAAATAATATATGTATAATGTAGTATCACTTACCGGAATTGGGAAGACAGCGCTGAGCACACTGATGATGGTGTGTTAGGCTGAGTCGGAGGTTGGGTGGTGCAGTGGCCCCCACCCTCCAGGCTGCGGAGCGATACATTGCCGCGAAGCGTGCAGGGGTGCAGCGGTAGCCGGGAGGCATACAGCACATCTTTAAGGAAAATGCCGAAATAAACATGCTAATTAATTAGGTGCCGCCTGGCACGTAATTGTCGGCCCAGATCAGTGCCGATTTCCGATTGCGTGTCGGCGGCACCTAATTAATTAGCATGTTTATTTCGGCTTTTTTCTTAAAGATGTGCTGGGTGCCTCCCACCTACCGTTGCATTCTCCGCAAATCGGTATCTGTCCGTGGCCTGGGGGTTGGGGTGGTGGGACACTGGGGTGTCATCTCGTCATCGTCTGTTTCCATTAGGACAGGGAGCTCATCTTCTTCTATGTTTGCCTGCCTCGATGTCGAAGGTTGAGGTTCGTCGTCTGCTGTGGCTGATGTGGAAGGCTTGCTTGACTGCTGAGCCTCATGCATTTTTCTATCACACAGTTCTTTGTAAGGACTCAAACCGTGCTGCAAATATCCCCTAAACCGACGTACCCTTTCAAAATTAAAGTCGTACCTTATCATTACTCATTCAGTTTCAATTGTTATCCTTTTTTCTTCCAATTGCATCAGCTCTTCATCTGTCAGTTCTTGGTCATGGGATGCCAAAACCTCTTCAACATCATGTTCGTCAGCTTCCACAAGCCAAACTCACTTTGTCCTTGCTTCATTCACCACGATCGAAACTCTTAATTATGTCTAGTTTTATGCTGAGTGTAACACCCTTACGAGCTCTTTAAGGCTTTTCCGATACCATAGGACTCATCTTGCAAACGGCTGCTCACAGACACGTGTTAAAGCAATGCTGTTCTGAATCCGGGGGAGAGCGGCTGCTCCGGGCGCGCACTGCCTTTTATCGCGTGCTGATTTTTTTTTGGTAACAGTGAAAACACCTTCTGAAAGCGAAAACAGGGTACTAATGTAGGTCTTTCGTAACAGTGAGGTTTCGTAAAGCGAATGTTCGAGAAGCGGGGGACACCTGTACTTCTGAAGTAAATGAAACTAGATAACTATTTTAAATTTGTTAGCAGATTTTTGTTAATCAAAGCTATTAAGGCAAAAGTTTAGGGAGTGAGGCCACATATCATGGATTTAATTGAATAGTGGAATAGCTTCACGAGCCCAAATTGCTTGTTTTGTGTTGTTGAAAGTAACTTGCTATTGACTGGTTTGTAGAAGATGTTTTTGTTTAAAAATTTTAGATTTAGGTCTGCGTGTCTCTTCCATTCACAGCCCCAAGTGGTGACGTGCAATTATTGATGGGACATATGTCAGTGCTGGTGGACGGGGGAGTGGGAGCAGCAGGGGATGGGGAAAGACCCCTGCATGAGCAGAGATCCGAAGTGCTGTTGACTTTGTTTCCTGGCTGCAGAAATTAATAGAAACTGCGTGCCCGTGTTTAATCCACCACACTGACTCTGTGCTGTAACAGAAAAACTTCCCTGTGGCATTAGGATGTTGCTGTTCTTATTTGTAAGGGTTAACAACAGATTAGCAGTCTTAATGCTTGTGAAGCAGAGTTAAGGATCCTTTTTGAAGTTCATTTTTGGACAAGGAAGCTTTCTTCTGCCTCATTTTCATTTCCTGGCTGTCTGTCTTCTTTGTTAGCATCCCAGTTAGAAGTTTCTGAGATAGCGGCATTTCCTGGCATGACATTAAAAAAAAATCTCTTTTGTGCCCCTTTTAGTCAACTTGAATCAGTTCTTTAGCTGCATGAGAACTGGTGTCTTGTTCGACTAAAACACCGAGAATTCTCAGGGGACAGAATGAGTGCTGTGTGGACCTGATGGCTGCGAGCAGTAAATTTTGTCACATTCTTCGATGTGATATTTACTCCTGTGCCATTGCACTTAACGTATTCAAATGTTTCACTTGTCTTCTGAATTGTGATAATTCTGAGTTGACTTTGAGCCAGTTTGATGGTAGTGCCTTGCCTTGCCACAGAAGCCATGTGAAACTACACTGTATGAATAATATTGTTTAATTCTTGTAGTAAGGGTCATTAATTGCTGCTTCCACTGTGTCGCTGAGCTACTTTGATAGGAATCTGTAGCTTTGAAATCCTGCTTGTTGTGTTCAGTTTTTTGTACTTTTTTTTGGCTGGGTGCTCCATTCTCTTTTCATTGGTCACCAAATTGTTCTGGCATGTGGAGTGAGCAGATATAGACTGTCAATCAGTTGCTGTAATCTGGAACACCCAGTGGAAGTATTTGTAGGAAATAAAATAAAAGCTTAAAAGTGCAGACAGGATGTGCACAATGGCCACTTGCATTGCAAGTTTTCTAAAGCTGAGAAAACTGCTTTTCTAAGGGTGAGCCTAATTTAATTTAAAACAGTTGGCAAATACCCAGTGGGTTCAATGCCTTAAGTAGCTTACTAAAAGCGGGGCTCTGTAAATTATGGAAAGTTAGCCTGCTATTGGGGTTTTTTTTTAAAGAAGAGGAAGTTGAAAATGTAAAAAGGTCGAGGCATGTTTGGGATGCAGTCAGGGCATGTGGAGTGGAGCAAAGTCGAAACAAGTGAGAGGTCGAGTTGGAGCCTGTCTACTTAAACTGAGAGTGAGGTTTGATTGATCGAAGTGCCTCCACTATGCAGACATCCCACCTCTCCCGGAACTTCCGGGAGTCTCCCGCATATTAATAGTGGCTCCCTGATGCCCGCAAATTATATACAATGTCCTGGAAATTGATTTTTTTTGAGAACGGGTGTGAGAGAGCGCGCGAGAAAGAGCGAGGGAGCGAGCGCAAGAGCAAGAAAGCAAGTGTGAGTGAGAGTGACCGTGAGAGAGAGAGAGAGCAAGAGAGTTCCAAAAAAAGTCAGAGTAGCAGAGTGTTCCAAAAAAAGAAAATATAAAACGTACATCACCCCAGACTACCCTAAAGTGTACCCCTGACTAATAGGGCTCAAAAATAATGACAGTGTTTCTCGCTGCACTGTTTGCAACAGTGACTTTTCTATTGCCCATGGTGGGTTAAGACTGTAAAAGTCATGTTGAGGTGAGTTTAACAGGTGTCATTCATTCATTAGCATAGCTAACATTATTTAAACTAGCTGGCTAGCTGTTAAGGAGCTACTCTATTGCAGACATCACACCTCTCCTGGAAGTCTCCCGCAAATTGATGGTGCTACCTCCCTGAAATGAGTTTTTGCAGGGTGGGATGTCTGACTATGTGCTGAACTGAGGCTGTGGGCCTGCTCCAGGCTTCGTGTCTGAGGACTCACTTTCATTCTAAATGCTATTTGCTTATGTCTATTGTTTGCAGAATTTATTTTTTCGCTCTCTGCACGTTGGGTGTTAGTTATTTTTTTACAATGGGTTCATTTGGGTTCTTTGTTTTGTGGCTGCCTGTTAGGAGAGGAATCTCAAGATTGTATAATGTTGTGTAAGGTTAAACTTGTACAATATTCTGATGCCTTTCCCCATCATTTTGGGGGATTTTAACAGGCTAGCTGGATAAAGTTACGAAATAATTGTCAGAAATAACATCTGGACCACTGTTACACTAAGTTCAGAGTGCAATTCTTGAAGGAGACTGTGATATTAGTGTTCCTTTGGAGTAGCTGGAATTTTGGAGAGCTAGGAATCAAAATGATTTAAGCCTATTACCAATATGTAAAGTGTTAGGCCAAATGTCACCATCACCTCTCCCAACATTCATAACCAACATATTGTGTGTGTCTAAGGCTGGTGTTTGTCTGAAGATGATCTGTAACCAAAAGGCTGTTTAGGAGGTATGCCATTCTTGTGCCCAGTCTTGTACAACTGTGACTTCAGTTGGAAAAGAAAAGAGCAGGAAGAAAGAAAATGACAGTAGCTCATTGACATTTCAGTGAAGAAAACTTCCAAGGTAATCAAGCACCCTTTCACTTGCTGTCACTGATACCTGGATTCAAATGATCTACACTGCATTTCTGAGACAAACTCCGTGCCTGTTATGAGGTTGTTATGACCTTTATTTAATCTCATCTTGCACTAACTATACAGTGGGCTGTGGCTTGCACATCAGTATAGAAAGAGAAACAATTGCACTTTTAAACGGTAATTTGGAGAACCGATGTTGTACTGGGCAGTCACTACATTAATTAAAATGCACAAACTATTACAATTTGTACAATGCACATGGTTGAAAATTAATTTTAAAGATTTGTTGAAACTTCTTAATGCAGGTTCTGATGCCAGTGTTGCAGACATGTTGAAATTGTTTTGAAGACAAAAAGCAATGTAAAGAACATAAGAAAGATTTACTTACAAAGTAGTTTAGCTCTTCTCTCAGAGATGCTTGGGAGAATAGAAGTGTGGGAAGAGTGGGGTGACGTTAAAGAGGAACAATCCAGAGTAATGGAGTTGTTGAGGATGGGGAGATTAGCTTTATTTAAATATTGGCTTTATTCAGTGAAATCCTTCACTTGCGTCAATAAAATCAGTGAAGATTGTGCAGGGCAAACCTGCAAGTGTCACCGTGCTTCCAGTGCCATCATGGAATGCCCACAAGTTACTAATCCTAATTGTCTGTCTGGACTGTGGGAGGAAACCGGAGCACCCGGAAGAAACCCACGTGATCACGGGGAGAACGTACAAACTCCTTACAGACAACAGTGGAAATCAAACCCTGATCTCACAGCTGGTGCTGTAAGGCAGTGCAATAATTGCTGTGTGACTGTGTGGTTCAATTTGGAGGATGCGGTAAGCGTTCCAGAATCGAAGTGTGGTTGGTTAAAATATATTGTAGGAAGCAGGGGAGGAAATAGTGCAGCTTTGACCCCAGATTTCTGATGTTCTTTGCATAGGTTTGATGTTGGAGTTTGATCATTTGATGACGTTGTTTAAAAGAAGAGAGGGTGAGCTAGAGAAAGTATCTGATGTAGGTAGTGGGCATGTTGTTCAGAAAATTCCGAGGGATGACGTACATCACCATATAGTGAGGCACAGGTAACAAGCTATGTCAGTGAAGGTAGACATATGCTGAGTTTTGCAAGCTGTTAGCCAAATTCCAAGTAGCAGATTTATCAAGCAAGTAAATCTCGGAAAGTGATGATAAGCAGGTATATGGGGTACTGGTTTTTTGGTTAAGATGTATGATGATTTGTGGGGTGGGGGGAGAAGGAAATGCATTTAGATGAGGCATATAAGATTTTGACACAAAACAAACAGGATGGATCTATCGTTTCTCAACAGGTCAGCAACTTAGGAAGTTGGTTGCGGCCTGTGGAAGAGTTTGTTGATTAGTAGAAGAATGAGATGGGAGTTGTGGGAAAAATAACCAATGAGTGGAGGGTTCTAGATCTCATTGACTCAAAGGTGGGGGGGGGAGGGGTGGCGTCAGCTGAAACCTTCATCACATCTCATAAGTACCCCATGAACTCTGTAACATGAAGAGCTGCAGATACCGAGCTTGAATGAAAGTGCTGTTCTGGCTGTAATGACCATGATGTGAAGAATGGTTATCTGTGCTGTGTTTCTACAAGATGTTGAGTCAGTGCAGAAAAGTTTAATCAAAGTGATACATTTAGAAGTGAGAGGGATTTAGCTGGAGCAAATCATAGACCTCAGCAACTTAGTCATGCTCACATAAATTCTTACTTTTCTCAGTTCTAACATTATTATTTGCTGTGTCAGTGAGGCCATCAGGAGGAAGGTACAGGAGCCTCAGGTCCCACACCACCAGGTTCGAGAACAATTTTTACCCTTCAACCATCAGGCTCCTGAACCAGCAGGGGTTGGATAGATTTTTGCATAGTAGGGGAATTAAGGGTTACAGGGAAAAGGCAGGGAGATGGAGATGAGTCCATGGTCAGATAAGCCACGATCTTATTGGATGGCAGAGCAGGCTCGACAGGCCAGATAATCTAGTCCTGCTCCTATTTCTTATGTTCTTGTGGGTAACTTCACTCACCCCAACACCTAACCACTCCCACAAGCTCTGGACTCACTTTCTAGAACTCTTCGCAACAAAATGAATCTCAGGGATACTTTGATAATATATTTACTTTGACTTTGAAGTAAACAGTATTGTGCAAAAGTCTTAGGCACATATATGTAGCTAGGGTGCCTAAGACTTTTATATAGTACTGTATGTATTTGTCAACATGGAGCAGAGAGTGAGTTTGTAAATCTAACAGTGGCAGAGAAGGAGTGCCAGGGACTCGGGTTGGTGCGGGTGCAGACACACCCAGCCCTGAGACACCAGGCAAGACCATTTGGTTCCAAACGATTGGTTTATTGATCATTATTGAATGTCTCTCTGGTGCTTTCTGCTCTCTTCCCACCCCCTTTTCTCAATCGTGATTCCCCTCTCCCTGCTCCCTTTCCACTCTCAGTCCACAGTAGAGACCCATATCGGAATCAGCTTTATCATTATTCCTCTATGTCATGAAGTTTGTTTTTTTTTTGTGGCAGCAGTACAGTGCATTACATAAAATTACTACAGTACTGTGCAAAAGTCTTGGGAACCTGCACTGTACTGTAAATGAAAGGATCATTTTAACCTTGAACATTACATATATTGCGAAATATTGCACGCTTTTTAAAACGCAAGTCAGAATAAATTGAAAATTGGACTAAGCCCTGAGAGAGGGTAATTTTGAGCAGGTTTCTGGGTGACTTAATACCCATCATGAAATTCCTGTACTCATGTTTTGATAAGGTTTCCATTTTAGAAAGTCTTCTTCCCTGGTGTAAAGCTCCTCCACATAATGTAAATTATAATGCACCATGCAGAGTTCATCTGAACGGAGATTTTCCACCTCACTTGCCTGAAACACAGCATTTCTTACTTGCTCTTTCAGCAAACAGATTTTACTAAGCCTGTTTTTCTTGAAGTTACGTTGTTTAAAGACTTAAATTCAAGCTGTAGTGATAATGCTCACTGAAATGTCGGGGTTTCCATGACTTCAAATACAGCATCTGTGCCATGACTGCTTTGCCTATGGAGGTCACGGCCATTGGTATGCTCCCGCTCCATACTCCATTTCACAGTTTACTGCTCACAGCTGCATCAGGGATGTGACACAGACTCCACACCCTGGAGGGAAGATTTAATCTACCTTTTCTTTGGCCCACAAACATTTGCGCCCTAAATTGCAGGCTTCTCTGAAGTACGTTTGTCTGCTGCTCTTGATGACCTTATGACTACTTCCCTGAGAAGAGAGCCTGGCTGTGGCCCTGGAGATTTTCCTCTACCGTGCTTCCCACATCCACTGTACTTTCTTGCCTGCCTGTCCTCATTTCTCTGATCTCCCAGATGAAGTAACCACAGCTCTCCCATTGATGTAGTACCATTAATCCTCTCCTGCAGCCTACAAACATCATGGTTGTGTTATGTGTAATGCCCTGGTTAAGATTTCTGTTGCTATGCTGCAGGGTAGTTTATATTAGCAGATTTCTTTAAAAGCAGTGTGCCTCGCTGGAAAGTGTGTTTTGGCTTCGGCTAAGATAAGGAGCTACGTTGTCCAATTTAGGAACGTGAGTCAGCCAGTCAGGATTGTGGGATGTGAGAGAAGGTTCCAGAGAGCTGTGGGGAAGAGCTTTCTGAAAGACAGTTGTCTGGTCCTTTGGCGGGAGCTGCAGAGCGGGACACAAGGGAAGATGTTGCAGAATGCCGTTGGAAAGAGAGTCCCTGGTGCAAGAAGTGCTTTGTGCAGCTGAGTGGCTCCAAGGAGGAAGGCCAGTACTCCCGAGAGAGAGGGCCAGTTTGATTGAGATGGTCTTTGAGGGGAGCTCGGAATGTGGCGAGTGCTTTCACGCAGACCGTGTGTTTACCACATGAGTAAAGAGATACTGTACACCCCCGACTACTCCACTATGAGTTCCATTGTATGACTGGCTTAACTGTAATGGCCCTTTTCTTCTTCTGTGACTGCTGGTAAAGTTGAAGTTTGGTAAATATACTTGCTTTGTAGTTTTATGCTGGTTTACAATCTCTCGTTTCTGGGCTACGGATAACTGTGTATGGGCAGTCTTGACACAGCATTCGCTCAAAACGAGGTTCATTTAGTCGGAACGTGACAATGCTCCTGTCTGGTTGAACCCCAAATCATACCGACCCCAGACGCCTATTGTTTATGAAAGGTGGCTTTCTCACCGCTGAGTTGCTTGGCTGTTAGCAGAGTTAGCTACCGAGCCAGGTTTGTCTACGAGCCCTGGTGAGAGGGTTACACATCTGCTTCGGCTACTATGAGTTCCCCTTCAAGACAAAGAAGCTAGAATATTCTAACTACAGAATCTTAGATCTTCTCTCTTTTGCTGAGAGTTTCTGCAAGAGAGCAGCAGGAACGGTTGAATTAGAAGAAATTTAGCTTTTTTACTGTGCAATTGGGGGAAAAAAGTAACATTTATCAATGTATGGTGTTAGCAGAAAAGTCTTGAGAGAAAAAGGGCAGCAGCAGTGGGAATTGGAGTTGCCCTAACTGACAGAACCTGTCATGTTGAACCTGACAGTGGTGTTTCCAAGGAAACCTAATAGTGTCTTTCTATATGGGACTTCCACAATCATCACTAGGGTGACTACAACACCAAAAAATTGTCACAGAACTATCCTGGCTTCTGTGATGTGGTTTGGAGTGAGACAGTACTGAATTAATTTACTTTTTCCAAAGATTGAGTCAATTAGAGCTACTTACCTACTGTGGTCTCCTCCTGCAAGGCTAGTTAATAGTTTTCGACAAGGCCTTGGAATATCTTAATCACCGAATCTCAGATCTTTTTCTCTTTTTTTCTGAATTTATGCAGATGATCAACAGGAATAGTTGAGTTAAAAGATTGCACAGCAATACAAGATGGCAAGATATGCAGTCTTGCTCCGCAATTTTTCCAAAAATAAAAGTAATTTTTACAAATAAGAGGTATTGGCACACAAGTCTAACTTGGTAAAACTAAGCAATTTAAGAGTTTGATCATAATTTCAGAATGTGCTATCCCAGAATGTGTTAATATCAGAGACCATATGCTAGGACTGACGTGTAAAATGTATCCTGAAAATCAAGCAGTAATTTAGTGTTCTGGTTGCTTTGAAGCTTCACCAGACAGAAAGACAAATGTATTTTCCCATTTTCAAGCCTCAGGGTGAACAATCTCCCACTTTTTTAAAAGCTCCTTGGACCTTTAATACCAAGGTGAATTTGTGATTGAAATTTCGCATTAATAACAGGAGCTTGCTTATTTGCCTTTCCACTTACATGGAATGACTCTGTATGCAAGAAGATGTCACAACGATGCAGTTAAGAAGCTGTAGAAAAATTGTCTTTTTTTTCCCTGCAGATTTTTAAAATCTGGTATGTAATGCTGTTCAGCTCATAAATATGTAAACAGGTAGAGTTCATTTCAGTGCAACAGTAAGCTGGATCTGTTTGATAATTGGTAATATGCTGATACATATTTTATGTACAGTTAAAATCATGAACTCAATAAATATAGTTATTCAAGATGAAGTGGCTATGTTAATTTGCTGCTGCATTTTATGTGCCATAATTTGTAGCAAAAAGTGCCCCAGATTTTCCTGTGAAGCTAATGACAATTGCTGTTTATGTGCAGAAGGTAATTTCAGGTGAAGGGGAGATTGCATGGTATAAAAGCAGAAAGTTGTACTGCCATGTTCTGTTCCATCATTCACTTTGAAAACAACCTCTTTCTATCTTGCTGCCTTTGAAGTGCAGAGAATGATATGATGTTTCTGTGCTTACAAGGTGAATATGAACAAGTCTCACCGCATAAAATTAATACCCGCCCATTTCAGGTTAATCATGTATTTAATTGCATGTTAAATAATACCACAGTCATATTTGGCACTCAAAAATTAACTATTTCAGGAGTACAGTTTGAAACAGCAGGACCAACTGAGCCAGTTACCACTCCATTGGTTTACTCTTGATCATTAGCAAACTGATGGAAGAAATAATCAATGGTGTTACCAAGCAGCACTTGCTTAGCAACCACCTGCTCACAACAGTCCTATTTGTAATTCCTCTGCTGATTGTAATTGTACTGAGCGCAGAGGAAGGTGTTTCATGTTGGTTGGAGATCAGTCGTCACAGGTACAGGATGTCTTACAGTTGTGTCCTAGGCCAGCCACCTTCAGCTGTTTCATAAGGTCAGAAGTAGAGATGTTCAGTGATGATGGCCCAATGTTCAGTGCTGTTCATGGTGGTTCAGATAATAAAGCTACCCACAGCTATATGCAACAAGGCTTGAGCAATAGCCTGGCCTGGGCTTACAGGTGGCAAGGTACATTTGCATCACAGTTGTCAGGTAAAGGTGAAATCTAACAAGGAAGATCTATCTCCATGACATTCGGTGACATCTCTGAATTCCCTACTATCAATATTCTGGGGGCTACCATTGACCAGAAACTAAACTAGTGTAGCGATTTACACAATACAGTTATGAGATCAGGTTAGTTGTTAGGAATCCTGCAGCAAATAATTCGCTTCTGAACTCCTGAGAGATGTTCCACCATCTTTAATGTTCCAGTCAGGGATGTAGTGGAGTACTCTGCCCTTGTCTGGGTGAATGGAGCTTCAGTAATACTCAAAAAAAAAACTTGAGACCATACAGTACCAAGCAGTCCACTTGAAAGGCACCCCTTCCAAAACCATTCATTCACTCCAAAACCAATGCACAACAGCAGTAGTTTATATAATCTACAGGGTGCACTGGAGCAACTTATCAAGACTCCTTCCACAGCACCTTCTAAACTCATTTCATTTTTAGAATGTAATTTTGTGAAGGCTTGAGAGGGGCTGGGTGGATAAGGGATTGGAAGAAGGATTGTCAAATAGAAAGGATGGAGATGGTTGGTAAACTGCAGGGGAAGGTAGGAGGAGAGATATGGCTGATAGGATTTCATAAAGACTGTGCATGTTAGTGAGAAATCAACATTATTTATGGATTGTAGAGAGACTTCATATATAATGGTCAGCATGGAGAGACTCCTTAATGACAATGAGATTGACTTGGGCAAATCACAGGATCCATGGATATGAGGGAGGGACAGAAACTCATTTGTGGAGAGTGACCATGCCTAATTAATAATGAGAAATCCACTTGCTAAAATTATAATGTGATTAATGAATATGAGATGTCCTGGACTGAAGGGAATATTTGATGATCTCTATATCACTTGGTAAAACCAAGCCTGAAATCAATTCCATCTGTGGTTGCAGATTAGCTAAGCCTTTCATTCCTGTGATATTGTCCTTTCTCTGCATGGTCATTTAACGGAAGCAGTGAATTTCTTTCCTTACACCATTTCCCATTTTTTCTGAGTACCCGCCTGTCATCCTCACTTTGGCGGACAAAATAACTTGCATTGTGCTAAGTTGAACTGACTTTATAAGCTTTTAACTCTTTCCAGTGGCCCAATTGCATTGAGATTCATTATTAAAGGCAAATAAAAATGAAGTAGGGACAAGTGAAGCAGCCATTGTGTGAGTGGACTGGTGATAGAGTGGGGAGGCTTTGGCTCAACAGGCTTGGGTGAAGTAATTTTTTTCTTCATTCTTTGTTAGTGTATGGTTAGTGCTGTGAGAATGGCTCCAGGGGCTGTGATGTTTTCTTTTTGTGTGAAGTGGAAATTATGGGAGACCTCCAGTTCCCGAATAACCACGTCGGCACCAGGTGCACCAAGCAGCAGCTCCTCAGAAAATGTGTTATGAAACTGGAGCTGCAGCTCGATGACCTTTGACTCGTACAGGAAGCTGAGGAGATGATAGACAGGAGCTAGAGTGAGGTTGTCACCTCTAAGTTGCAGGTGAATAGTTGGCTGTCAGGAGAGGGAAAAGAAATGGGACCCAGTACATAGTACCCACATGGCCATTCCCCTCAATAATAAGTATACCACTTTGAAACTGTGTGGGGGGAGCATAGTGAAAGGGGACTCCATAGTTGGAGGAGTAGACACTTCTGGAGGAATGAAAGAGACACCCAACTGGAATGTTGCCTCCAAGGTGCCAGAGGTGGGGACTTCTCCGATTGGGTCTATGGCATGCTAAAGGAGCAGGGTGAACAGCCAGAAGTCTTGGTACATATTGGTACCAAGGGCAGAGGTAGGAAAAGAGAGGAGGTCCTGAAGAGAGAGTTTAGGGAGCTAGGTAGAAAGCTGAAATGCAGGGCCTCCAGGGTAGTAGCCTCTGGATTGTTGCCTGTGCCATGCACAAGTAAGGGTAAGAATAGGATGATTTGGAAGACAAGTGAAAGGCTGAAGAACTGGTACAAGGAGGAGGGCTTCAGATTTCTGGATCATTAGATCTCTTCTGGGAAAGGTATGACCTGTACATAAGGGACGGGTTACACCTGAACCCGAGGGGTCTAATATCTTTATAGTCAGGTTTGCTAGAGCTTCTGAGGAGGGTTTAAACTAATTTGGCAGGGGGATGGGAACTGGGGTGATAGGGCTGAGGATGGGGAGGTTGGCATACAACTAGATGCAGTGGGCAGTGAGGGTGCCGGGAAGGACCGGCAGATGATAAGACAAAATTGCAGTCAGTGTGATGAGTTGAGGTGTAACATGGAGACAAAATCAAAAAGGATGATGAATACAGGACTGAGTGTGTTACATTTGAATGCAGGCAGTGTATTTAACAAGGTAGATGATTTTGTAGCGCAGTTAGAAATTGGTAGATATGATGTTGTGGGCATCACTGAGCCATGCTGAAAGATCATATTTGGGAGCTTAACAATACACTTTGTATTGAAGGGACAGGCAGGTGGGCAGAGGAATGGTGTGGCTCTGTTGGTAAAAAATGAAATCAGATCCTTAGAAAGAGGTGACAGCATCATGATACGAAGAATGCTTGTGGGTAGAATTAAGAAACTGCAAGAGTAAAAAGACCCTGATAGGAGTTATATACAGGCCTCTGTACAGTACCCAGGATGTGCGCTACAAATTACGAAGGGAGAGAGAAAGCCTGTGTCAAAATGGCAATGTTACAATAGTCTTTTGGGATTTAAATATGCAGGTAGATTGGGAAAATCAGTTTGGTGCTGGATCCCAAGAGACAGAATTTGTAGAGTGCTTATGAGGTGGCTTTTTAGAGCAGCGTGTAGCTAAGCCCACAAACGGAAAGGTAATTTTGGATTGGATGTTGTGTAATGAATGGATTAGATGAGGGAGTTTAAGATAAAGGAACCCTTAGGAGACAGTGATTATAATTGATCGACTTCACCCTGCAATTTGAGATGGAAAAGCTAAAGTCAGATGTATCAGTGTTACAGTGAAGTAAAGAGAATTACAGAGGCGTGAGAGAGGAGCTGGCCAAAGTTGATTGGAAGCGGATGCTAGCAAGGATGACGGCAAAACAGTAATGGCTAGAATTTCTAGGAAAATTTCAGAAGGAGCAGGATAACGCAACTGTGGCTGACAAGGGAAGACAAAAACAACATAAGCAAAAAGTGGGCATGTAATAGAGCAAGAATTAGTGGGAAGATGGTGGATTGGTTAGCTTTTAAAAACCAACAGAAGGCAACTAACAGGTCATGAGGAAGAACAAGCTGAAATATGATGGTAAGCTATCCAATAATATCAAAAAGGACATCAAAAGTATTTCCAGATATAGAAAGAGTAAACAAGAGATGAGAATAGAAATTGGTCTGCTGGAAAATGATGTTGCGAAGGTAGTAAAGGGGGACAGGGAAGTGGCAGATGAACTAAAGTATTTTGTATCCATCTTCACTGTGGAAGACACTAGCAGTATGCCAGAAGTTCGTGAATGGCAGGGGCAGAAGTGAGCCCAATTGCCATTACTAGGAAGAAGTTGCATGGGAGGCTTAAAGGTCTGAAGGTAGATAAGTCACCTGGAACCGATGGACTACACCCCAGGATTCTGAAAGATTAGCTGAAGAGATTGTGGATGAATTATTAATGGTTTTTCAAGAATCACTAGATTCTGACATGGTTCCAGAGGATTGAAAAATTGCAAATATCACTCCACTCTTCAAGAATTGAGAGGCAAAAGAAAAGAAATTATAGGCTAGGTAGCCTGACTTCAGTGGTTGGGAAGATTTTAGAGGTGATTGTTGAGGATGAGGTATCAAGGTACTTGGATACACATGATAAAATAGGCCAGAGTCAGCATGGTTTCCTTAAGGGCAATCTTGCCTGACAAATCTGTTAGAGTTCTTTGTGGAATTAAAAAAAACAGGATAGACAAAGGCAAAGCAGTGGATGTTGTGAACATGGTTTTCAGAAGGCCTACAACAAGAGGCTGCTTAACAAGATAGGAGCCCGTGGTATTACAGGAAAGATGCTGGCACAGATGGGGGATTGGCTGATTGGCAGGAGACAAAATATAAGAATTAGAGGGAGCCTTTCTTGATGGCTGCTAGTGACTTGTGGTGTTCCACAGAGGTCTGTGGTGGGACTGCTTCTATTCATGTTGTACGTCAATGATTTGGATGATAAAATCAATGGCTTTGTGGCCTAGTTTGCGGATGTTACAAAGATAGGTGGGCAGGCCGGTAGTGTTGAGGAAGCAGAAAAACTGCAGAAGCGTTTAGATAGATTAGGAGAACAGGCAAAGAAATGGCAGATGGAATACTGTGTTGAGTAGTCTGTGGTCATGCACTTTGAAGGAACAAAAGCATAGCCTATTTTCTCAATGGGCATAAAATTCAAAGATAGGTGCAAAGGGTCTTGGGAGTCCTCATGTAGGATTCCCTAAAGGCTAACGCAGGTTTAGTCAGCAGTAAGAAAGGCAAATGCAATGTAAGCATTCATTTTGCGAGGACTAAAATATAAAAGCAAAGATGTAATGCCGAGGCTCTTTAAGGCACTGGTGAGGTCTTCATGGAGTGTTGTGAGTAGTTTTGGGCCGCCTATCTAAGAAAAGATGTACTGACATTGGAAAGGGTTCAGAGGAGGTTCATGAGAATGATTCCGGGACTGAAAGGGTTATTGTATGAGGTACGTTTGAGGCTCTGGACCAATACGTGCTGGAATTCAGATGAATTTGCTGGGGTGGGGGAGTCTGAATGAAACCCATCAAATGTTGAAAGACCTAGACAGAACGATGTGGAGAGGGTGTTTCCTGTAGTGGGTGCGTCTAGGATCAGAGGACACTGCCTCAGAATAGAGGGATGCCCATTTAGAACAGAAATGAGGAGTTATTTCTTTAGCTAGAGAGTGGTGAGTGTGGGGAATTCATTGCTATAGGTGGCTCTGCAGGCCAAGTCATTGGGTGTATTTAAGGTGGAAGCTGATAGGACCTTGATTAGTCAGGGTGTGAAAGTTTATAGAGACAAGGCAGGAGACAGGGTTTGAGAGGGAAAATTGATCAGCCACGATGAATGGCACAGCAGACTTGTTAGGTCAAATGGTGTCGTACTGCTCATATCTCTTATGGCCTACAGTTCATTCTTTGGTATTAGTTGAGTTGAGTACTTATTGTGGTTTTGTGAGATAACTTAAAGCCTGAAAGGACTAGACTCCCAGGTGCACAGAAAGACATCAGAAATGCAAGCTTTATGGTGAAATATGATGTCATTGAAATCCAGTTATTGTTATACAGAGTTGTACATGTCCAGAAGTGATTGCCGAGTCATGCTCTGGAATCAAGCTCCAATCGTGTATAGAATTTTAGATCCAGAATGTATTTTACACCTCTGAACCTGATCCATAAATCTGTCTCCATAAATGTATACTTTACAGTATCCTGATACAAGATGTGCACTTAATTTTGATTCATTGCCTTCTTGGTAACTGGGATGTAGAAATGGGGGGAGGACATGTTGCTAAAGTTGAACTACTGGGGCCTCTGTTGCTTAATTTGTACTTGGAGATTAAACATCTAGATTAGATGCTGGAATATTACTGTGACCTATGGAATAATTGTATCTTTCAGAGATGGGGAGGAAGCTGAGAAAGAAATGATTTGGGAGATTTTTTTTCAAAAAATACTGTCCTTGAATTAGACAGCAATGTGATGACCATAACAAACCAACTGTAGTGTAAGCAGGTCACTTTGAATACTCCACTTGCAATTCAGTGAAATATTATTGCTTTTAATGTGCAACAGAGAGCTGTATTGAATTGATGTTGATATTTCATATCAGCATTTAGCATGATTAATCGTTAGTCATCAAAAAACTCTAATGTGTATCCAAGTGAATCTTTTTTCCATGCCAAGTCTCAGCTGAGGTTTACGCTTGTGCCTATAGAGGAAAGCTCTTAAAGGATGAGTTTTATTTGTCCCATGTGTATTGAGATATTGAAATGTAAAGTGAAATGTGTTGTTTGAGTCGATGACCAATCAAGATAGGACATACACAGTAAATGGTAGGGCAGTGATGAGTGCGGAGGAACAAAGGGATTTGGGAGTTCAGATACATAATTCCCTGAAAGTGGCATCACAGGTAGACAGGGTTGTAAGGAAGGCTTTTGGCATTTTTGGCATTGATAAATCAAAGTATTGAATATTGGAGTTGGGATGTTATGGTGAGGTTGTATAAGACATTGGTGAGGTCAAATTTGGAGTACTGTGTGCAGTTCTGGTCACCTAACTATAGGAAGGTAAGATTGAAAGAGTGCAGAGAAGATTTACTAGGATGTTGCTGGGTCTTCAGGAGTTGAGTTACAGGGAAAGATTGAACAGGTTAGGACTTTATTCCTTGGAGTGTAGAAGAATGAAGGGAGATTTGATAGAGGTTTACAAAATAATGAGGGGTATAGACAGAGTAAATGCAAGTAGGCTCTTTCCTCTTAGATTAGGAGAGATAAATACGAGAGGACATGACTTTAGGGTGAAAGGGGAAAGGTTTAGGGGGAACATTGGGGGGAACTTCTTCACAGAGAGTGGTGGGAGTGTGGAACGAGCTGCCATCTGACATGGCAAATGCGGGCTCACTCTTAAGTTTTAAGAATAAGTTGGATAAATGCATGGATGGGAGAGGTCTGGGGGGTTATAGACTAGATGCGGGCCAATGGGACTAGCGGAATAAAGTTTAGGCACGGACTAGAAGGGACGAATGGCCTGTTTTCTGTGCTGTAGTGTTCTATGGTTCTATGATGTGCTGGTGATTGTCACCATGTTTCCAGCGCTAACATTGCATGTCCACAGCTTACTGATCCTAATCCATAAGTCTTTGGAATGTGGGAGAAAACCATAGAAAGCCCACATGGTCACGGGGAGAATGTACAAACTGCCTACAGACGGTGGTGGAAGTGGAACCCTGATCGCTGATCGTGGTGCTGTAAAGCATCGCGCTAACTGTGTGTTAGTGTGTGCCTACAATTGTCCAGTAATTTTATAGTATGTTTTGCCCATGTATGTAGATGGACTGTAATGAAAAGCCCAAGTACAGTAAATGTCCTCCTTAATAGGCTGGCAGGAAGCAATCTTTCAATCAGCAATGAAGGTGTAATTATTGTTATCTATACTATTGCTATTTGATTAATGTTTGGAAATACAAAATATCTGTGGAAAGTTTTTTTGGAGGGCAAATCCCTGATGGATGACGAGGATAACAGAGTAATGATGTCTAGTGACTGCTCAGGTGTTCCACACATATTGAATAAAATGAATCAAAATCAAATAAATACCAAGGTAGTGATCAGTATTATGCATGGTGAAAGTACATGATATTTTATCTCCTTACTGTGCTCCATAGAGCTTATTAGAGAGTTTGTTTCAACCTTTATACCAGAAAACTTGAAACATTTACACTAAACATCAGACCTGAACTGAGTTGTCAGTTTTTGACAGTAAAATAATCTGTCCTGCTTCCAACAACTTGAAGAACAGCTCTCAATTCTATAAAAAGAAACTACACCAAAATGACTCCCGCCTGAAACTGTTGGAAGGTCTGTCTGTTGTAATATAACTGCCAGATTGATGACTATTGCCAACTCTTCTTATCAGAGGTGAGCGATTTTTATTCTTGCTTCTCACCAGTGTTCCAGCTGGACTATGGCCAGCCCATCACGGAACAATCTAACTGCCCTGCCATCTGCAAAATCCAAGGTACCGTTCAAGAGCCAACAAACAGGGTCTCTTTGAACATCTTTTGTCTGTCATCAACACCATCATTGAATGCAATGTGGTGCTGATGATAGTGTGACTAGGCAAGGAGCAGCAGAAGTTGTACAAAGCAAAGAAGATAAAAGAAAAATTGGGGGGGAAAATGCAAAAGGGAAACAAAAAAGAAGTGGGACAAGATAAGAAGGAAATTTGAGACAAAGTAATATAGAAACATAGAAAATAGGTGCAGGAGTAGGCCATTCGGCCCTTTGAGCCTGCACCGCCATTCAGTATGATCATGGCTGATCATCCAACTCAGAACCCTGTACCTGCCTGCTCTCCATACCCCCTGATCCCTTTAGCCACAAGGGCCATACCTACCTTCCTCTTAAATATAGCCAATGAACTGGCCTCAACTGTTTCCTGTGACACAGAATTCCACAGATTCACCACTCTCTGTCTGAAGAACTTTTTCCTCATCTCGGTCCTAAAAGGCTTCCCCTTTATCCTTAAACTGTGACCCCTCGTTCTGGACTTCCCCAACATCGGGAACAATTTTCCTTCATCTAGCCTGTCCAATCCTTTTAGGATTTTATACGTTTCAATAAGATCCCTCCTCAATCGTCTAAATTCCAGCAAGTATAAGCCTAGTTGATCCAGTCTTTCATCATATGAAAGTCCTGCCATCTCAGGAATCAATCCGGTGAACCTTCTTTGTTTCCCTCTATGGCAAGGATGTCTTTCCTCAGATTAGGGGACCAAAAGTGCATACAATACTCCAGGTGTGGTCTCACCAAGGCCTTGTACAACTGCAGTAGTACGTCCCTGCTCCTGTACTCAAATCCTCTTGCTATGAGTGCCAGCATACCATTCGCCTTTTTCACCGCCTTTCCTTTCACAAATCCATGCTGACTTTGTCCGATGATTTCACCGCTTTCCAAATGTGCTGTTATCACATCTTTGATAACTGACTCTAGCAGTTTCCCCACCACCGATATTAGGCTAACCGGTCTATAATTCCCCGGTTTCTCTCTCCCTCCTTTTTAAAAAGTGAGGTTACATTAGCCACCCTCCAATCCTCAGGAACTAGTCCAGAATCTAAAGAGTTTTGAAAAATTATCACTAATGCATCCACTATTTCTTGGGCTACTTCCTTAAGCACTCTGGGATGCAGACCATCTGGCCCTGGGGATTTATCTGCCTTTTAATCCCTTCAATTTACCTAACACCACTTCCCTACTAACGTGTATTTCCGTCAGTTCCTCCATCTCACTGGACCCTGTGTCCCCTACTATTTCCGGAAGATTATTTATGTCCTCCTTAGTGAAGACAGAACCAAAGTAGTTATTCAATTGGTCTGCCATGTCCTTGTTCCCCATGATCAATTCACCTGTTTCTGACTGTAAGAGACCTGCATTTGCCTGAACCAATCTTTTTCTTTTCACATATCTATAAAAGCTTTTACAGTCAGTTTTTATGTTCCCTGCCAGTTTTCTCTCATAATCTTTTTTCCTCTTCCTAATTAAGCCCTTTGTCCTCCTCTGCTGGACTCTGAATTTCTCCCAGTCCTCAGGTGAGCTGCTTTTTCTGGCTAATTTGTATGCTTCTTCTTTGGAATTGATACTATCCCTAATTTCCCTTGTCAGCCATGGGTGCACTACCTTCCTTGATTTATTCTTTCGCCAAACTGGGATGAACAATTGTTGTAGTTCATCCATGCGATCTTTAAATGCTTGCCATTGCATATCCACCGTCAACCTTTAAGTATCATTTGCCAGCCTATCTTAGCTAATTCACGTCTCATACCTTCAAAGTTACCCTTCTGTAAGTTCAGAACCTTTGTTTCTGAATTAACTATGTCACTCTCCAACTTAATGAAGAATTCCACCATATTATGGTCACTCTTACCCAAGGGGCCTCTCCTGTGTAGAGAGAGGAAATGTAGCACAACTGAAGCAGAATGAAGTAGATAGAAATGGAGCAATTCAACAATAAAGAAGTGCGGAGACCCTGGAAATGTTTAATCAGAAGCAGTTTAATCAAGTGTAACCCATCTCTATTTACACGTTGCTCTACCCATCAATTTTGCCACCACTATCTGTAAGGTGTTTGTACGTTCTCCCCGTGACCGCATGGGTTTCCATTGGGTCCTTCACTTTCCTCCTATGGTCCAAAGATGTTCTGGTTGGTAGCTTAATTGCTGATTATAAACTGTCCCATGATTAAGCTAGGGGATTGCTGGGCAGCACGCCTTGAAGATCTGGAAGGGGCTATTGCACTGTGTCTCAATAAGTAAGTAAATAAAAGTTGGATGTCAATAGCACAGTAGAATTTCTGGTTGAGATCCAATAAAGATGCCTGTTTGTGCCAGTAACAGATAAACAGATGCTGGTGCATGGGAAATGATCTTGAACAGTACTCAAAATGAAGAGACTATTATTCAGGATTAAACTTTGCTCATTGGTTTGATGGAGTTGACAAACCAGTTTCATGCGATCTCCTAATAGAGACGATTGAAGTAAGCAATCAGTGGTAATTGTTGTGCTGACTGGTTGTATGCTTCATCAATGGCCCTGATGTCCTTTGTGACTGCCACCACCTAATCTGAGCAGGCTGCTCCTAAGGTCAGCCTGCACCACTTAACGGTGAGGTGTGTTCTGGAAGTAAATGCATGGAAGGACACTGGAGGCCTGGATGGAGGAAGAGTGATGCTCTGCATCTACAGCACATTATAATGTCTGTAGAGCAATGCTGCTGACTGGCACATTCCCAGCTTCAGGGGTTGTGCTGAGGGACACACTGAAGATGGTGCAGCCATCACAAGGGCTTGATGGGGCAGGGTCACAGTGTAGGGTTCTTCTACTGGAGAGGGAGGGGCCAGGGGGTGAACCTCTCAATTATTATTGTAGTAGTGTACCACCCCAGAGAGTCTAATAATTATGATTGTAGTAGTGTACCACTCCAGAGAGTCCAGTAAGTGGCAACAGTGCTATTGATGTGTGTGAATGTAAAGAATGAAAAGGCATTGAATGGTTTATTCTTGCAGATATTTTTTTTATTACGAATTAAGTTTATTTTTATATATAAAAAATTTTGCAGTGACTTGGCTGTGTTGCTCGACCTTGCCAACAGGCCCCAAGACCTTGCCTGTTTGGTAGTAAGAAGGCCCTTCCCAGTCAGATCCTCTCTGTATTGCTTGTCATGCGTGCTGCCCACGGGACGACTGTAGTGGGGAAGAGATCGTAGCTTACCCCTTTGCAGACTGCAGGGTTGCAAACAGGGTGTGGAGAAAGATGCTGCATTTCATCCCGAGCAGCTGTGTGAGGGAGGACGCTCTGATTTACAGCTGTTCCCAGGGGGACACACGGAGGCAAGCATCAACAGCTGCTGGCAGACCATTAGCTCGGTGAAAGAGACAGTTATCTGGTCCGCCATCATATCGAGATATCCTTGGGGGAATGTTGCCGACTAGCATGTTCTGCGCTGCAGGAGGACATGCTGAGGGACGCACTGGATCTTAGTGCAGCCAATGCAAGGACTCGGTTGGGAAAGACCAGGGTGTGGGGTTCTTCTCTTATTGGAAGGTGAGGAAGCTCCTGAATTATTGTAGTAGTCAGTGCACCAGTCCATGAGTGGCAGCAGTGTTTGCTATTGATGTGTATGAATGTACGGAAAGCATCGACCAAGTGTGTAAAGGCATTGAACGGTTTACTTTTGTAACCTTTTTAAAAATTGTGAATCAAGTTTACTTTGTAAAAGAAATACAGTGCCTTGGCTGGTCCTGTAGACAATGGAAGTAGATTGATGTTCATTATTACATATTAAGTAAGTGCATATTGTGTACCAGAAGTTCAATAGTTTCACGTGTGCAAACGGCAAATTTAATGCATTTTCGGCCATAAATCTAAAAAACAGCATCAATAACCCTACACAGTGTAAATCTGAAGTTAGCTTGAGTGGGAACATCATGTGGTGAGTTATTGAGGATAAAGGTTTGCAGACAGGCCAGGGCGAAGATGAACAGGGCTTCAGACTGCTGTCACTGGAGGGTCAAGGGGTCTGGTGAGGTGTGTACCATTGTTGGTTTAGCAGTTTACTAAGATCACTACAGAAGAAGGACCATAGCTCTTTAGAATATGACTTGCTGCCCATTTCCAGGACAACGTCGTGTGTCCTTGCATCATTGCTATTTCACCAGTGCTTTTGCTGTTGCCTGTTTGCCAGCTAAGCCATGGATTGAGTTGGAAATGAGTTTTGGAATGACCTTTTTGACACAGTGGTCAAGTGGACACTGCGAGAAAGGAACGTGAACTTGGTATTATAGTGGGGTGACTTGTTCACAAATGGGTCAGCCTTTGGTATTTGTGGTTCTTTCCTTTCCTTCTGTTCTTCCTTGAATACTTCCTCCTTCTGCCAGAGGTATTGCTGGTGGCATGGCCACTGTCCTCCGGAAAGGGAGTTAGTGGAGAGTGCAGCAGACCAGTATGAATCTGTTGAGCTCCCAGGTACAATTTGGGCAGTGGAATTGATGCTTTTGGTATGCTAAATTATTCAAATATTGTCATTGGCATTCTACAGCAAGCCTTGATTTGTTATGGTGGATTCTTTGGTTGTCCATCCAAATCCAATGACAATGTCCACTCCTTTAATGGTGAGATCTTTGATGACTATACAGTCTTATCCTGGACCCACAAGCTCTATTGCAGGTGGGACATGTATATGTAGTAGTGGTGGCAACCATGGCTGCATTTCTCCTGGGTCTGTTCTGCTGTCTTCTGGTTGTTCCTTCCATCTCCAGAATATGAACCCCGTCCCTACACAGCCGTCGCCAAGTGGTACGGTCAGCAGCAACCTCCTCCAGGTCCTCGGGTTTGATCTTGCACTTCCTTAAAGCATTCTTCATCTGATCCTTGTACCGCTTCTTCGGCCCTCCAGCCGAGCATCGACCATGATGTAGCTGGCCGTATGACAGTCTGCGGGGTAGCTGACATGGGGGCATCTTTATCACGTGCCCCCACCACTGTAACTGACGCTGGATGATCACGGCCTCAATACTCCTGCAGAGTGGAATGCAGATGACACACTGAGCTGTTGTGGAATAAAGATATCAAAGCAGCAACCAGTGTAACCTGTGTGATTCATTCCTCACAGTCACATGCCAGCTGCACATTGCAGGAGTAGAATCACTTTCTGTTTATTTCCAGTTTACAGTCTGACACCTGTAAGGCAATGTAGGAGCAAGAAAAGGCGGTGAACATGGGCAGTAGATGTTGTTGGGATACACAATTATCACAGAATCCTCCCCTGCCTGCCTGCTCTTCTCTAGCAAGAGGAAACAAAATGTTGTTCAACAGAGGCCTACATGCATGCTGTAGAGGTGGGTGTGTCTTTCTTCACCAGGTTCTTCTTCTAGGAACTTGGGTGTCAACTCCAGCATGGTCCTTATAACAACTTAAGACAGTGAAGCAGGAAAGGACCATGTGGAATTTTGGGTTGGCCACCAAGGTACAAACAAAAGTAAATTCCATGACTTATTATTAACTTCATAGTGCCCATCTGATGCGTTCCTGTGCCTGCACTTACTGGTAATGAGGTAATACCAATTTCTCATTATTATTTTTTTTCCCTGCAAAACTACTTTATTCACAAGTATTACAAAATAAAGTTATATACATATGAAAAAAACATTCGTTGACCCTGAGTTCTTATTCAATAAATAAAGTTATTTACAATAAAATTATGCGTTGACTCTCTGTTCATATACAAGTGAAAGATGTTTACAATAAATCGTTCATTTACTCTCAACCCTTGGTCAAGAATTAAGACTTACTTACAATAAAATTATCAACAATAAAGGCAGGCGTTGGCTCTAATTCCTTTTCCAAATTAACAATTCCACCCACTCCTGGGGCACCATGTTGATTCATCTATCCACACCACTGATGAGGGTTATTCTCCTCCCCACCCGACCCCTCCCACTCCCACGGGTGATGAACCTTAAACTGTGGTCCTTCCCCACCGGGCCTTTGCAGTGGCCGCACCAAGCTTGAGTGCATCCCTCAGCACGTACTCCTGCAGGCGTGAGTGAGCCAGTCGGCAGCATTCAGTCACAGACATCTCCATGTGCTGGCAGACCACCAAGTTTCGGGCAGACCAAAGCGCGTCTTTCACCGAATTGATGATCTGCCAGCAGCACCAGATGTTTGTCTCCGTATGTGTCCCCGGGAACAGCCCGTAGATCACGGAGTCCTCGGTAACGCAGCTGCTGGGCATGAATCTTTGCACTGTCCCTTCCATTCTCCTCCACACCTTCTTGGTGAACCCACAGTGTGCAAAGTGGTGAGCCACCAACTCCACCCCATTACAGTCCTCCTGTGGGCAGTGGGGTGTGGAGACGACATTACGGGTGTACAGGAGGGATCTGACTGGGAGGGCCCCTCTCACCGCCAGTCAGGCGAGGTCTTTGTGCCTGTTGGTGAGGTCTGGCGATGAGGCATTTTGCCAGATATACTGGACAGTCTGTTCAGGGAACCACCCCACTGAGTCCATCTCGTCCTTCTCCTGCAGTGTCTGCAGGACAGTACATGCCGACCACTGTCTAATGGCCTTGTGGTCAAACGCGTTGGCCTTGAAGAATTTTTCTACGAAGGACAGGTATGGAGGCAACGACCAGCTGACTGGGGTGTTGCGCGGGAAACGGGCCAGACCCTTCCTTCGTAACTAGGGCGACAGGTAGAACCTGGGCACATAGTGGTACTTTGTGCCCACGTATCTGGGATCCACACACAGCCTGATGCAGCCACACATGAAGCTGGCCATCAGGGTGAGGGCGACATTGGGGACGTTTTTGCCCCCATTGTCCAGGGACTTGTGCATGACGGTCCGTCTCCCCCGCTCCATCTTAGATCCCCAGACGAATCTGAAGACAGCCCGGGTGATTTCCGAGCTGTAGGAGTGGGGGACGGGCCACACTTGTGCTAAGTACAGCAGCCCTGAGAGCACCTCACACCTGATGACCAGGTTCTTGCCCGTTATCAACAGGGAGCGCCCTCCCCATAGTCCCAGTTTCTGTTTCACCTTGGCAGTCCACTCCTGCCAGTTCTTGTTGCACGCCTCAGCCCCTCCAAACCAGATCCCCAACACCTTCACGTGGTCAGACCTGATGGTGAAGGGGACGCTGGATCGGTTGGGCCAGTTGCCGAAGAGCATGGCTTCACTCTTCGTGCGGTTGATCCTGGCCCCCGACGCTAGCTTGAACTGTTCGCAGGTGCCAATCAACCTGCGAACTGACCTCGGATCAGAGTAGAAGACGGTGACATCGTCCATGTACAGGAAGGTTTTCACTTGGGTCCCTCCACTGCCTGGCAGCGTCACCCCTCTTATGCCCTCATCCCTCCTGATGGCTTAGGCAAAGGGTTCAATGCAGCAGACAAACAAGTCAGGGGAGAGAGGGCAGCCCTGCCTGACCCCAGAACTGATGGAGAAGCTTTCTGTTTCCCACCTGTTGACCTGGACTGCACTACGGGTGTCTGTGTAGAGCAGTCTGATCCAATTCCGGATTCCCTTCCCAAATCCCATTTTGGAGAGCACGTCCGCCATGTACGTGTGCAATATCCTGTCGAAGGCTTTCTCCTGGTCCAAGCTGACCAGGCAGGCGTCCACCCCCCTGTCCTGCACATAGGCGATGGTGTCCCTCAGCAGCGCGAGGCTTTCTGAGGTCTTCCTGCCTGGTACAGCACAGGTTTGGTCCGGGTGGATCACCTGTCCCAGAGCAGACTTGACCCTGTTGGCGATAGCCTTGGACAGGATCTTGTAATCCACATTCAGGAGAGAGATGGGCCTCCAATTTCTAATGTCCTCCCTTTCCCCCTTCTGCTTGTAGATGAGGGTGATGATGCCCTTCCTCATGGACTCTGACATGCTGCCAGCCAGAAGCAAAGCATTGTACACTTCCAGCAGGTCTGGGCCCATCCAGTTCCACAGAGCCGAGTACAACTCAGCCGGTAAGCCGTCGCTTCCGGGAGTCTTACTCGACTTAAAGGAACGGATGGAGCCTGTCAGCTCGTCCAGGGTCAGTGGCTGATCCAGACTCCCGCTTGCCGTCGTCTAAGACCTGCGTGATAGACGACAGGAAGTTGCGGGAGGCTGAGAATTCTGTGGCCTTTTCGTCGTACAGACCGGCATAGAAGGACTTACAAGTCCTCAGTATGTCGGTCTGCATTATTATTATGCCAGGAAGCTAGCATAACACTTAAGCAACTTAAATGCCATGTTATTTTGGTAACATATTTCTCTGTTTTGAAAACATTGAGTTTAACCTACTGGAGGATGATTGTTTTTTCACAGAAGATTCTACGCGGTATTGGTTAGGGAATACAATACAGAAGCAGATTATTAGCACCAATGAGCCAATACAGGGTTTTGATGTATTCCTCCTTTAAACTTTCATTGTGATTTATTCCCTTTTCACTCCTGTCAAATGTATCTGTACCATTCACTTCAACCACTCTCTGTGGTAAAAGTTCCACATTCTTATTTTAGGTAAAGGAGTTTTTTTTTGAAACCACAGTTACAGCCTCCATTGAGTAAGACTATACTGCTCAGTTTTTTGTTAGATTGAAGGCCTTCTAAAGCCAAAGATTACAAGCATTAAGAATGTCTGATACCTCTGACCTCCTGGGGTGCAGACATGAGTACATAAGGGATTTCAGAAGAAACATTCAAAATGCCAGAATGGCAGTCTAATATTACTCTTCACCCTATTGCCAGATGTACTGCAAGGATCGTCCTTGCAGAATATTTTGACTTTAAACTTATTCTTGTTTTTTAAAATTTGAAGATGTTGAAATGGAGCAATGTTTAAAATTGTTCAGATTTTAAATGGGTAACTTCATAACATATTAGTGATGTCAATTAACAAGCAGAAAGTTGTAAAACAATAAACTGCAGGTCGCTTTGAAGGTAAATACTGAATTATATTTGTTTGTCTCATTAGATTGTGTTATCAGATATATGAATAGCACCATTTAAAATAAAAGGCAATTTGTAGGATTCTCTCTCTTCGTGGTTTTCTGAAAATACTGAACAGTGAAGAATCCACCTTTGCAGAAATCACAGAACTCCAAACTGGACGCTTGAATTTTGAACTGGATTCTTGCTGTCTTTCTGACATGAGTTTTATTCCCCATTTTATATAGTATGCCTGAAAGAAACGTCTTGAATTACTAACCAGGATTATTCTGGGAGTGTGTAAGGGTAAGTTATACTTTCTCCGAACTTCACCATTTAATAACTGGTGAAAGGATGAATAATATCACTTTTAAAAATTATCATAGTGATCATAGATTAGATTTTTAAAGTAAGCAAATTCTTTCACGTAGATGCATTTAAGATTATTAAAATGCTGAGTTTTCAAATGACGGGCTTGTCATTTTTGAGTCAAATGATAGCTATTTTCTCTGTGGAAAACACATTCCCTTTGTAGGGAGGAAGATGCTGGCTCTCATATGATGGGCAGGGATACCACAGAGGGGCTGAGGCAGCGCTGGTCTTGCATGTGCTCTCCCTGTTCCCAATTAATTTCCTTTTCTTTCTATGAGGTGCTTATTGATTGTGGTTCCGCAGTTGTGCACACTAGCACAGCATCCAATTAAAGTTTACTTTTCAGTCAATTTTTTTTAAATATCTGTGGCAGTTTGCCACATCTCAGTGCAAAAACATGAGCTGTTCTTTAACCTTGGTGTGTTGGAATATTTGATCTCCACAGTCATTAAGACAGATTATGCAGAAATATGTCTGTGTAAGAGAGAGACAGGCAGTGGTTTATTTCTTGTGAAAATGTTTTGCTTGTCGCTGAATGAAAGCAGTCATTTGGAAGAAGGTTTGATGGGCACCTGTTTCTTGCTGTAGTCCTTCTTGTACTCAAACTTTGGCTTTGTAGAATACTCAGTATCTGGTGTTTGATTGCTGCACTGACAATGATGGTGATGTTAGAAAGTATATTTATTGAACCAATATTTCCATATCATCACAATTGTATAGTGGCCAAATAGGGACATTATTGGCCAAGTAATTTAATACATTTAACCTTAATTTTATAGGAACACAAAATAAAGTTTTTAAGTGGTTAGAAACTATTTGAAAGGCTGAGTCTTGAAGTTTTAAATTAATTAAAACTTGAATCTCCTGTACTGTAAAGCAGTATCAAAAAGTCCTGCTATGGTGACTTCATAAGGCCAACACAATCATCAGAATCAGATTTAACTATGTAAAAGCAAATGCTAACCTCTGCAAAATGATATTATAAAAACTCAGCAACGTGTGCATGATTTGTTGAGTATTTCAGCGTTGTGTTTATATTTCAAAAATCTCCCTTGTGATGCAAGCCGACTAACATTCAGCACCAACCTTTAATACAAATATATTAAGTAGTACAATATGGTGTTAACTGCAAAATTTGCTGCTGTACATACATCCATTTGGTACACACAATTGATTCCGGTTAATCAGGGCAGCTGCCTACTTGGGACAACACCTCAAAGAACAAAAATTAATTGATAAAATAGCTGGGATTCCCTTTGTTTATTTGGGATACTGAGCTGCTTAATTTGGGTAAGAGATGGTGAGGTATATACACTTGTGTTGCAGGTAGACAACACACTGTATTTAGAGTGAACAAATACATGTGCTTGTGTTATATTAGCCATTTGGGCCCACAGATAGCAAACCAAAATTTGAGACCCTTGCACAGATGCCGTGAAAAGACTTGACTCTAGCTGAAAAGATTACCCTTGTGGACCAAATTCAAAGCCATCCACCTAGCATCACTCATTATCAGCCGTCGGAGATAACTGGAGTGCCAAAATCTACAACTACACGCTTACAAGATATATTAGAGGAATAGGCATTACGCAGAGGACAACAGGGAACATCCCAAAACATGAAAGCGTGAAGGTGACGATCCAGATGTTGAAGACAACCTCATTCAATGGTTTTCATTGTAACTGGACGAGCTGTGTCTGCTAGTGGACCAATGTTAAAAAAACAAGTCAGAGGAGCTAGCTTCAAAGCTAGGTCATGAAGATTTTAAACCAACAAATGGTTGGTTGTTTCGATGGAAATGTAGGCACCACATTAAATTCAAGAAAGCACATGACGAGAAAGGTAGTGCTGACGCTATAAGTGCAGAAACATAGAAGTCTACAGAGCTCCCTAACTTGCTTCAAATATTTTGTGCAGGTAATATCTACAATGCTGATGAAACGGGCCTGTTTCCAGGAAACTTCGGATAATTGGGGAAGCCGCTTAATTGGGCCAAAACGTATGAGCCGAGATGTGTCCCAATTAATCAGAATTCACTGTATTTAACATGGAGGAAAATTCATGAACTCCCACAGTCCGAACCCTCAACCATCAGGCTGTTGAACCAGAGGGGGTAACTTCACCCAGCTTCACTCACCCCATCACCGAACAGTTCCCACAATCTACGAAATCACTTTAAGGACTTTTCACCTCATGTTCTCAATATTTATTGCTTATTTATTTATTATTATTATTTCTTTAAATCTTTTATGTGCACAGCTTGTTGCCTTTTGAACATTGTTTGTTAGTCCATCCTGTTGAGCGCAGCCTTTCATTGATTTTATTGTGTTTCTTGGATTTACTGTGTACATTGCGTGAAAATGAAACTCAGGGTTGTATATGGTGACATATATGCACCTACGTGTTCAAATTTCAAAGTAAATTTATTACCAAAGTACATATATGTGTGTAAAAACAAGAATGCATTCCTGACATAATGTATAGTATTATACTGATGTGTGTGAAATAGAGTGCAATGTGACAGTTAGCTCAGTTAAAATTATATTTGCATTTAAGTATTGGAATAGGCAAGTGTTTAATCAAGTTTCACTTTGTTTTATGTTATGGCAGCAGTTGTTTCAATGCTGGCACCCATGCTGTCATGGTTCTGAGAAAGGTGGATACAAAGAGTGATATTTCAGTCTTATTTGTCCCTGTCCCTGTGCCTGATTGCCGGCAAACTGAACAAGGATAAGGCTGCACAGGAGAGCTATGGTGTGACGAAGCACATTTGGAAGAAAGTGTGTCTCTTGTGTGGCAGTATGTGCTCTACAATCTGATTACTGAATCAAGTGGTGATTTACAATCATTTTTGCAGTCTGAGCTTGTGAAAGCAATGTTTTATTGTCTGTCTACATGGTGTATATATCTCTGGATGGATATCTCTGGACATATTTTCCTGCTGAAATCTGTAACCATAGTAAGACTAGTTTTCACTTTGTATTAGTCAGTACTGTATTTCTGTATTAACATAATACATTCACCTAGAAGATGAAGAAGACTCCAGATCTGATATGTTACTTATCAAGTGTACGTTGAAACATGCGCTGAAATTCATTGTTTGCATTACCAGCTAACACAGTCTAATAAAGTGCTGGTGGAAGCACACAAGTGTCACCATACATTCTGGCTCCAACACAGCACGCACACAATGTTTAACAGAGCAACACAGAAACAGCAATAACAACCTAACATCAACAAAACAAGCCCCTTTCCTCCTTTCCACCCACTAAACCAATGGCAGGCTCAGACAAGTAGCTGTTTATCGGCACAAAACTTCAAAGCACTAGGAGGAGCAGACACTTAGGACTCTGTAATAAACGGGGCTGTCCATATTTCACTCTATGCTGTTCTGAAGTCACTGCAGTTGAAATGGAATTTATTTTTTCTTTGACTCTGTGCTCCATTTTGAACTTTAACAGTCTGTCTGGGAGAAAATGGCTGGAATGATTCATTTCAAATGAAGATAGGAGATAATTCACGATAGGAGAGGCTCAAAATGGATAGTTTTAAGCAGCAGTTTGATGTGACAACCAGGCCATTCCCTTTCAGTCTGACTGATGTGGGTGTTCTTGAACTTTAAACAAACCTTCTGGAATTTATCTTGGACCTGCCATACAATACATATTGCCAATATTCAACATTGTGACGTTAGCTGTGCTTTTTTTAAAGCAACTTTTAAAATGTGAAAGAAACTTGTTTCTGAAAGAGTACTTTCAATTATTTGTGAACTCTTACTAAACTCAAGGCTACCATAGTTTGCATCGACTGGGCCCCATCTCTGGAAACTCATTTTCACTGCTTCTCCACCTCCATTTCCTCTCTTAAGGCACAGCTTGAAACCCATCCCTTTGTCCAGATTCATAGCCATGCCTGCAATAATCTGATTGTAATTTAGTGAAATACAGTACCTTGCAATATATTTGCACACTAAAGCACTTTATAACCACAAGTTGCTTTGTCATCATGCTGTTGGTTCATGCTGCATATTTTAAATAAATCCCAATAGCAGCTTTAGTCTAACTGTAAAGGTCTGACTCAGTGTAATGGAAACTATTGCCACAACCTACAAGGCAGTGAACTAGAGCTGATTTATAAGATAGGTCAGGGGAAGGAGTTTTGTGCTTGTGTCCAGACAGAACTGTACAACACAGACTTCCTTTATAAGTGTACTGGAAAATCTGATCTTTTCTTCTTTTGTGCAACGTTGTAGAGAGGAGTGGCCATTAAGAAGAAGAGTGAGAGAGATGATTGAGAGTCTGGGGTTCTGAGCTTCACTAGGCAATGACTAGCATTTAAGGAAAATATGGAAGAGTTACAACAAAGTTGAATAGTGCTTGATGCAAAAATAAGTCAGGAAGGGCAGCTAAACCACGGCTTACAAAAGAAATTGGGGATTTATTCACAAAATGAAGTTATTTGATTAAAAAAAAGGAGTGGGAGCAGTTTTGCTCTCGGCAAAGGAGGATGAAAAAATTGATTTAGAAGGGGAAAATAGAGCATGATTGTCAGTTTACAGAGAGCACAAAAATGACTGTAGAAGCTTTGACGGCTATTTGAAGGGAAAACAAATGTGGGTCCCTTACAGTCAGAGTCTTGGGAATTATAAGGGATAACAAAAATGACAGACCAATTAAAAATATGCTTCAGTGTTATCTTCACAGAAGAGGACCTAAATAACCTCTAGGAAATGCTGGGCAGCATGGGTCTGTTGAGAGGGAGGAATTCAGTGAAATCAATATTCATAGAGAAATTGATGGGACTGGAAGTTAATAATCCACAGGGTTTGATCATCTGCATCACAGAGCATTCAAGGAAGTGACCTTGGATATGTGGAACAGATACATTGCTAGTCATTTTCCACACTTCAAGAGACTTGGGATCAATTCCAAAAAAGTAGAATGTGTAATCCTATTTTTTTTTTACAAAGGAGGATATACAAGTTAATCTGACATGTGAAATTCAGTCGACTATTAATTTGGACTCAAATTAGAGATTAGCATGCAAAACTAAAGTTCAAAGTTCAATGTAAAATTTACTATCAAAGTACGTAGATGTCACCATCTACAACCCTGAAATTCCTTTCCTTGTGAGGATACTCAGGAAATCTATGGAATAGTAACTATAACACAGCGGTCCCCAACCACGGGGCCGCAAGGCATGCGCTACTGGGCCACGAGGAAGCAATATGATTTGGCGATAGGGGTCAGCTGCACCTTTCCTCATTCCCTGTCACGCACTGTTGAGCTTGAACGCACGTGAGGTCATTACCGGCGTGTCATCCATGTCAGGGTGGGAAGGAGATCAACTCCTCGAGCTTGCAAATGACGACGGGCTGAAAAGTATGTTTGACATAACATCTCTGCCGGCATTCTGGATCAAAGTCAAGGCTGAATATCCTGAGATAGCCACGAAAGCACTGAAAACGTTGCTTCCATTTCCAACATATCTCTGCAATGAATGCAACGAAAACTAAGTTGCGAAATGGACTGGACATTAGGAACCCCCTTCGAGTATCGCTGTCTCCCATTACCCCTCGATAGGACCGTCTTGTTGCAGGAAAACAAGTATTCAACCCAGGGCTCCCACTGATTCAGCGATATTGGTGTGTTGAGTGACTTTATATGTTCATACGTGGAAAATATGTGCTGTCTGTTTAATATCCAATGATGCTATTGGCTTATAAGAGACTTACATAACCATATAACAATTACAGCACGGAAACAGGCCATCTCTACCCTTCTAGTCTGTGTCGAATGCTACTCTCACCTCGTCCCACCGACCTGCACTCAGCCCACAACCCTCCATTCCTTTCCTGTCCATATACCTATCCAATTATTCTTTAAATGATAATATCGAACCTGCCTCTACCCACTTATCACCTATATTCCAGTCGTGACTAACACCCCCCCCCACCCCGAACAGAATCGCCAAAAACGATTTGTAGAAAATTCAGCACGTACATGCATGCGCAAATCACGCATGTGCACTGGTGCCCGCGCAAGGCTTCATGGTCATTGTAGTTTTTTTGGGGTAAACAACGTATTTGACTGCTACTCTTGTCCGTTGGCAACCCTACCCACCCCCTCCCCCACCCCCTGCCGGGTTGGCCGGTCCGCAAGAATATTGTCAATAATAAACCGGTCCGCGTTGCGAAAAAGGTTGGGGACCCCTGCTATAACAGGATCAATGAAAGATCAACCAGAGTGCAGAAGACAACAAACTGTGTCAAGGCAAATATAAATAAATAGCAAAAATAACAAGAACATGAGATTAAAAAGTCATTAAAGTGAGATCACTAGTTGTAGTAACATTTTAATGATGGCGCAGGTGAGTATAGTTATCCCTCTTTTATTCAGGAGTCTGCTGTGCAAGTCCTGGGGCTCTTGTACCTTCTACCTGACAGCAGCAGCATGAAGAGAGCCAACCTGGACGGTGGGGATTTCTGAAGATGGATGCTGCATTCCGATGATAGCACTTCATGATAGATGATAACTACCTCGTTGGCATGTAAAATATTTTTCATGATCACACACAATCACATTTCTTTTTCCAGTTTCTGATGCTAATGATGTTGACAACATGGAGTTTGCGATGATTTGTCTGCAGATTTTAGAATTGGCTTATTTATACTGTTTTTATTGAAGAAATTATTGATGCATTTCAAATTCCGAAGAAGCAAAGAGCTTGAAACATAAAAGAACTGCTAGTTCATTTCAAGTGGCATGGTTTAATGAAACAGTAGAAACTGATACATCGAAAGCTCATGAGGTCAGGAATGTGCAGCTCTGGGAAATATTTATGCACAATACAGAAACCAGTGTTACCTGCATGTATTATGGTGATGCAAAAGTTGCTGGAGAATTGGCAAGTGGGAGTAAGTGGAGTGATATTTGGAAACTTGACTTTTTAAAGCATCATTTAGCAAGCAAATCACATATGGACCCTGTGCAAAAGCTCCAGTGAGGAAAATCTTTCATTGCCCACTACAGGCCTGCTACATATGTTTTGTGAGAGTACAGATGAACGAGAGTGAAAGCAATCAAACCTAGAGGAGATCAAAGTTCTTATTGACAGTACTTTGCTACCTGTTAAAATGAATACCTCTATATATAAAATTCAGTGCACACATACTGTTGTCACTGGGCAAAAAATTGCACAGCACAGGATTTTTGTGCACACTGGTCATTACAAGTTAGAGGACCTGTTGCATGGATGGCAAACAGATTGGCAGATAGGGAACAAAAAACAAGAATAGATGGCTCTTTTTCTGAGTGGCATTCAGTAACTAATGGGACAGCACAGGGATCAGTTCTAGGACACCAGCTATAGTTTATGAGAATGTGAGCTGTAGGGAAGCTCCGGTGAGATTTGGTTAGATTGAGGGAGCAGGAAAATGCAGGGCACTTGCTGTATCATGCATACAAGTGTGAGGTTATGCCTCTTAGTGACAAACACAAAAAAGCAGATCGAGTGGCAATAGGTAGAAAATGAAACTTGGATGTTCTTGCACATCATTTGCAGGTACAGCTGGCAGTTAGGACTACAAATAGTTTGTTCATCTTCACAGTGAATGGATTCAAACGGAGGTGCAGGCATGTCTTACTATACAAGACATTGATTGGTAAGACCAAATCTTGAGTATTGTGGTGCAATTTTGGTCACCTTATCTGAGGAAGAATGCTCTTCCTACAGAGGGAATGAAGCAAAGGTTCGTCATATTGATTGCTGGAATGGTAGGGCTGGTATAAGAAGAGAGATTAGATTAATTAAGTCTATATTCAACAGAGTTAACAAGAGTGAGAGGGGATCTCACTGACATGACAAAACTTTATTTGGACTAGACAGACTAATGATGGTGGTGGAAATTGGAACAAGGGATCAGTCTGTAAATTTGTATCTATATAAGATTGAGATGAGGAGAAAGCTTTTAAAAAATCATTCAACAAAGTAAATAAGGAATTAGGAGAACTAAAGAAGGCTATGAATTCTCATTGGCAGGTAGGATTAAGGAGAATCTCAATCACTTATGTGTATATATTCAAAACAAAAGGGTAGCCTGGGAGAGCATAGGACCACTCAAAGACAAAGGAGGGGATTCATGCCTGGACCCAGAGAAGGTGAGTGAATGCTTAACGAGTCATATTGATATTAACCATAATGAAGTATAATGGGATAGTGAGGTCAAGGATGGTTATACTCGTGTATGTTGATATCAAGAAAGATGAGGTTTTAGGTTTTTTAAAGAACATTAGGGTGGATAAATCCTCATGAAGAGATGGGATCTCACCCAGGTTTTTGAGAGAGGCAAGATTGCTGGAACTGTGTCAGAGATTTTTGTAAACCCGAGGAATTCTGCAGATGCTGGAATTTCAAGCAGCACACATAAAAGTTGCTGGTGAATGCAGCAGGCCAGGCAGCATATATTGGAAGAGATACAGTCGATGTTTTGGGCTGAGACCCTTCATCAGGACTAACTGAAATAAAAGCTAGTAAGAGGTTTTTGTATCCTCTTTAGCCACTGGTGAAGTCCCAGAGGACTGGAGAATAACCAATGCTATTCCTTTATTTAAGAAGAACACTAGAGACAAACTGGGAAATTGTAGGCCAATGAACCTTGTGTCAGTGGTAGGAAATTATTCAGAGTTTGATCCAGAACAAATAAAACACAGAGGATCCATAGACACTCAGAATATTAGATTCAACATTGGCTTAGTTATAGAAGACAAGATGGTAGTGGGAGATGGGTTTTGTTGTGACTAGAGGTCTTCCACAGAGACGGGTGCTGGAACCTCAGTTGTTTTTGATATACATAAATAATCTGGACATGGGTGGAAAGTCTGGAGTAAATGGTAGGACCCTTCGAAGCATTGATGTACAGGGGATCTGGAGGTGCAAGTCTATAGATCCCTGAAGGTGGTAATGCAAGTAGACAGGGTGGTAAAGAAGTTCAGCAGTCAGGCATTGAGTATAGGAGTTAGAAGATGAGTTGCCGCTATGTACGAGTCCACATTTTGAGTAATGTGTGTAGTTCTTGTTGCCACATTTTGGGAAGAATGAGAAGTTTTGTAGAGGATACAAAAGGTGGATGAGAGAATGTAAACTACAAGGAAAGGTTGGACAAACTTGTATTGTCTTCACTGAAGCATTGGAGGTTGATGGGCAACCTGCCAGGAGTTTATGGGAGGTATAGATAGGGTAGGTAGCCATAGCCTATTTCCCAGGATGGTATAGGTGAGAGGATGAGAGGAAATTTAAAGCAAGTTTAAGGAAAATTTGTAAAGCAACTTTGTTTTTACAGAGTGGGAGGAAGAGAAATCTAAACAACCACATGAGCAGGCAGTGAATGGATAATGTGCAGACAAATAAAGTTAATTTAAATTGACATCATGGTTAGTAGAGAGATAGTGGGCCAGAGAGGATAGTGCTGTGAGGAACTGTTCTATATTCATTCATCGTATTTATAAATGATCTGTCTTGTATTAACTATTTATGAAAAGTAAGCATGATCTTTTTACATTTAACTGAGTTTGCACAAAATATAATAGTGATGACAAGGTAGTTTTCAAACGAACATGAGATGACTGACTACCTGTTGAAGTGCAGCACGAATTTCTTCACAAGTGGAGAGAATGCAGAGATGGGCTCTGTTTCTTGGAGGACACAATTACGAGATTGAATTCAAAAGGGCAACTAATCATGGAATTGCTGATGGGTTGTCCCGTTTGCCCTTGGAAATGGAAACACCTGAAAGATTTACAAAAGAGGGCACTTCTCATGATGCAAATCAAAATTCTCCCTAATGCAAATCAAAAGTCTGTCTCTTATAGCAGAGATGATCTAAGGGGAAACCAGAAAAGACCCCATCTGTCTCAAGTCTACGTGGCAGCCCAAAATAGCTTTTGTCCATTATAGAAGTTATTGTGTTTTGTAAGAAGGCAGATTACTTTCTATTGGCTTTCCTCTATTATGTCCTGTCTAAGTTTAGAGAAATTAAGAAGTCAGACATTTGATACATCCTTTAAATTTGAAGAAACCTGGCATCCTTTTATTCAATATTTTCATATGGTTTGATCTATTGCTCTCCCAGTTACTCTCTCGAAACTTTGGATTTGATCAGAAAAGTTTTCTTTTTTCTTACTTTACCCTCAATATGGGCTGCCCAGTCCCCCTTTCTTTTTTTCTTTTCTTTTTTTTATTATTTTTTGTTCTTGTTTATTGAGAATAGTGTTTTTTTTCCCTATATATAAAAATTATAAAAGTTTCTTTTTCTTTTTTCTCTTTTTATGAAATGATAAGAGGAGTATTTTAATTTTTATTATAGACTATTAAATTAATCCATGTATGATCTTGATAATGCTTATTTTACCTTGTATATGTATTGTTATCAATATAGATATCAGATAATCCTCTTGTTCGTGTATATATATACTTTTTTAAAAAAATAAAAAGATTGAGAAAGAAAGAAAGAAGGCAGATTACTGGTATCCCTAAACAAAATATCTTTCTTTAGCTTTGTGAGTTAAAACTTCTAAAACTATGATGCTATTACAAATCACTTTTTTATATTATGATTACTTATTTGCTGGTATTGTTCTACAAACATTACTCAGATAGTCAGATTAGGATACGTAGTTCCAGTGGTCATCCTGCCCTGTATGATCAGATCCTGCCCTGCTTATTCAGACGTGCACACCTGGTATATTGATTACTGATTGATCATTTCTTCACTGTTATTTTGACATAGGCCTGGCTGTTTGCACCAGTGAGCATTCTCAAAGTTCAAAGTAAATTTATTATCAAAGTGCACATATGTTACTATGTTCATTTTTATTGTAGACATTCACAATAAATGCAACGAAACACAATAGAATCAATGAAAAACTGCACACAGTACCAATATGTAAAATACAACAAATTATGCAAATACAAAAAAAACAAACAAATAAATAAGTATTGTGAACTTGAATCCTTAAAAGTGAATCCATAGGTTGTGGGATCAGTTCAGTGCTGGGGCAAGTGAAGTTATTCTCTCTGGTCCAAGAGCCTGACAGTTGAGGGTTAATAACTGTCGCTGAACCTGTTGGTGCAAATCCTGAGGTTTCTGTACCTCCCTCGTAATGGCAGCATTGAGAAGAGAGCATGGCCTGGATGTTGGGGGGTTATAAATGATGGATGTTTTCCTGTGACTGCGCTCTTTGTAGATGTGGGGAGGGCTTTACCTGTGATGGATTGGGCTGCATCCTGTACTTTTTGTAGGCCTTTCCATTCATGGGCTTTGGTGTTTCCGTATCAGCCCATTATGCAACCAGTCAGTATACTCTCCACCGTGCACTAATAGAAGTTCGTCAAAGTTTCAGATGTCATGCTGAATCTTTGCAAAATTCTAAGGAAGTAGGGGTGCTTCTTTGTAATAGCACTTGCATGTGGACCCAGAATGGATTCTCTGAAATGATAATGCCAAGGAATTTAAAGTTGTTGACTCTCTCCGACTGATCCTCTGATGAGGCCTGGATTATAGACCTCCGGTTTCCTCTTCATTTAGTCAATAATCAGCTCTTTGGTTTTGTTGACGTTGAGTGAGAGGTTGTTGCTGTGGCAACATTCAGACAGATTATCAATCTCCCTCCAAATGCTGATTTGTCACCACCTTTGTTTCGGCCAATGGCAGTGGTGTCATCAGTAAACTTAAATGTGGCATTTGCGGTGTATTTAGCCTTGCTGTCTTAAGTATAAAGTGAGTAGAGCAGGGGGCTAAGCACACAGCCTTGTGGTGCCCCTGTGCTGACGGTGATTGTGGACGAGATGTTGCCAGTTCGATCTGATTGGGGTCTGCAAGTGAGGAATTCAAGGATCCAGTTGAACATGTAAACACTGAGCCCATTGATTAGTTCTGAGGGGGTTACGCAGAGTTGTAGTCAACGAAGAGCTTCCTGATTATACATCTACACTGTCCAGATGTTCCAGATTTGAAGGAAGAGCCAATGAAATGGTATCCACTGCTGACTTGTTGTGTCAGTAACAAATAGGAGCGGGTCCAAGTCACTTCTCCAGCAGGCGTTGATATGCTTCAATTGCTCAAAGCACTTCATCACAGTGGACACAAGTACTACTGGACGCTCATCACTGAGACAGGTTACCACGTTCTTCTTTGGCACCGGTATGACTGGAGCCTGCTTGAAGCAGATGGATACCTCAGGCTGACAAGGTGAGAAATTAACTGTATCAGTGAACACTCCAGCCAGTTGATTAGCACAGGTCTTCAGTAACTAGCCAGATACACTGTGCCACATGCTTTCCGTGGGGTTCATCCTCCTGAAGGATGCACTCATGTCGGCCTCAAATCTGATGTTGGACTGAAATCAATTTTGTTGGTCAAAGTGAGCATAAGAGGCATGGAAAAATAACCTTCATCTGTCAGGATCCATCAATATTCCTTAGTTCTTTTTAAATTGTTGTATTTTCCCTTTAAGCGTTTTGTGATTTAGTTGTTTTTCTTCAGAGCTGTGTCTTCATACCTTCAATGCTTTGACCCTCATAAACACCTGCCCTCCTTTAATCCTCATTTTTTTATATCCCAGTCTAGCCACTGCCAAAGTCCTGCGTTCTGGAATTTTCTTCTTTAAACTCTTCATATTTCATTTAAAATTATCTTTAAAGTCCACCTTTCCCACAAGATTTTGTTCCACTGCCGTGATATTACATCATGTGGCACAGTATTGGGTTTTGTTTGATAGTGTTATTATAAGGTGCCTGGGGCATTTAGTTTGATAAGTGAGTATGGTGTTGGATTTTGTGCTGAACATTATTTTCTAAACAAAAGGAAAGCTAAAGAAAGGGCTTGCATTTGCGTAAGAGCTTTCAGTCCTCAGGACATTTCACAGCACTTAATAATCAGTTCATTCTTCTGAACCATTGTAAGATGGGGAAATGTGCTGTGGAAACGTAGCACTAATTGTAAATCATCCAGCCCATCTCAGTACACTCAGGATGCGTCTCTGTGATGCTGACTTCTGCCGTAGATAATCTCCTCCTCCTCTTCCTCCTGACCCTGAAAACTCTTCTAGGATTACTGTTGGTGAGCGTGATCTGAACAGAGAAGCTAGACTCCAGTAATTGTCATTCTTCTGAAGAAAATACGCAATTGGTTTAGATTGACTGAACGTTTTTCAGAAATTGCAGGTCAGCTGAAGATTAGAGTATTCTAAATATATCCCAGGAGTTGCTGAGATGCCAGGATTCACTCACATATCGCATTCCATCTCTGAGCCAGAAAATGGAAAAATCAGGGCCTAATTCAGAGACTTGAGCATAGAATGTAGTGGATGCTGTCCTATAAATAAGATGCTAAAGTAAGGCTCCACCTGCTTTCTTGCATAAGTAACATTTGTAGAGTTCAAAGAAAAAAGTTGGTGATTTTTCCTGTTGATAACATATTGCTGATGAGAGATGCTTGGGGATAAATTCAATGCTGTGTTTGCAACACTCTCGGTACTTCAGAAGTGGCTCATTGATGTGAAGGGATTTGTAATTTGCAACGTTTCTATATAATGAATATTTTTGTTTCTCCTTTTCTTACCTTTCTTCCTGCCCAAAAAGTGTAGCAGATTTGCTGTGTGGTTTCTGCTCTGTTATTGTTTAAGCCTTCTGCCTCAGCTGAATGAAAATAGCGGGTAAGTAAGCATTTGTGGAGAGAGAGAAATGGAGGTAACATTTCATATCAAAGACTATTTCATGAGTTGTTAACTGCATATCTTTCTCCACAGATGCTATCTGGCCTGGGAAGTATTTTCAGAACTTTAGTCATCATTTCAGATTTTCACCATATGCACTACTTTGTTCTGTGGCCAAGATTAATGCTGTGCAAAATAATTTATTCTTGCTGTTTTATGGCAAATCCCGGTGGTTAAGTTTTTGATTTTATCAATTGTCTCATTCAAAATGGGGCATTTGGGGAAGTAGATGATATCTCAGTCTTAAGTGTTCAACAGGAAGGTGATTGGATCAGTTCAAAGTTCGAAGTACATATGTCACCATATGCAACCCTGAGATTCATTTTCTTGTGGGCAGACTCAACAAATATATAGAATAATAACTATTATAAGGTCAATGAAAGACTTGTCCAACTAAGGCGTTCAAACAGAGTGCCCAAGACAGCACACTGCAAATATAAAAAGAAGAAACAATAATAATAAATAAGCAATAAACATTGAAAACATGAGATGAAGAGCCCTTGAAAGTCAGTCCCTTGGTTGTGACTGATGAGGCAAGTGAAGTTATCCCCTTTGGTTCAAGAGCCTGATGGTTGAGGGGTAGTAACTGTTCCTGAACCTGGTAGTGTGAGTCCTGAGGCTCTCGTACCTTCTTCCTGATGACAGCAGTGAGAGGAGAGCATGTTCCGGGTGGTAGGAGTACCCACTACTTTTTGTAGCACCTTCTGGTCAAGGGCATTGGTGTTTCCATACTAGGCTGTGATGCAACCAGTCAATATACTCTCTACTACACATTTATAAAATTCCGTCAAAGTTTTAGAAGTCATGCTTCAACACTAGCTTTACACATTGTCCTAATTATGTTGTAGTCTGGGCACAATACAATTAACTACTGTACAGTACAGAAAGGGAATTTGTGCTCATCCAGACCGTGGGTGCTCAGATTGCTATTACAGCGTTTCCTGCTTATTTCAGGGATGGAGGGCTTCAACCCTCTGATGATATGTGCTTCTGCTGAGAACTACACATATAGTGAGATGCATGAATGTAAATGATAGATATTGAATTTCAAAGAAACCCATTACACAGTTAATTGTTTCTGTAGGTAACCAGATTGCCCACATAAATATCATAGGCAGATCTGGAGTAAAAATAAATTGAGAAAAAGAATCATCATTAGAAGTGTGGAAAAAGTAATCAGGACAACAAAATTAACTGCTGAATTTCTCTAATAAAGTTAATACTGATATTACATCATGGACGTGCTAACAGGACTCTGCTAGTCATATATTCTGCTGTCATAGACAGTACACACCTCCCATATATTTGAATTCCCAGATTAAGAGAAAATTATTTTTTGAACAATCTTCAATGTTCTCAACAGTTCTTGATATAACATTGTACAATGTTGGCCCCGGTATAATGTCACATAAATGTTGACATGCTTTGTTACGTTGCATACTTTTACACAATTTTTATTTTTATCATGCAGAAGAGTGGTAATTAATTGGACCTCAGCTCATACAAATATTGCATATTGTTTTGTTTTCCTTTATGTTTCACAAAAGAGAAATAGAAATCTGATGAAATAATAATGTGCTTTTTTGCTTTCTTATGTTGATGAGAAATTACTAAACAAAGCTAGACCTAATTCACTTGTCAATGTCTGAAGATAATTGTGGATGTTGTCCTTGGGATTCTCCTGCATTTTGGTGGTGTCTGTTACCCAGCCAGGAACACATAAAGGCAGCAAGTTCTTGCTAGGTTTCTGGGATTTTCAGATATATTTTCATCTGGGACCCATTGTAAGAATTTTGACCAAGAATGATAAATGTGCTGAGCAATGTACTCCTGGTGAGAATGCTGGCCCCAAAACAGACCCAGATCAAGCAAATACAGCAACTTGAAAAACAGAAGTTCATGAAATAATAGGTCATTTTGAAACCATCTATTCCACTTGTCTGGGACAAATATTGCACTGGGATAGGTAGCTCGAGGACCATATTTGGAGTCTGCTGGAGCCTTAAAGGCCCACAAATATTCAGCATATTAAATACTTATTTGCTGGAAATGACCTGTGAATTTGAGAAGATCACAGTACTCAATGTCTACACAGTTTGTCTGCTTTTGTCTTGTAGTGAAGGTGACCTCTTGTACTATGTACAGAATTAGCTGGGTAAACCAAAGATTTAGACTTAAAATTGTATTACTACATAGATAAATAATTTTAGCATGCTAGCATGTATTGTGCAGTTGATCCTGGTCACCTTGTGGAAAATTGCCTCACCTAATGTACTGAAACATTTATATAAAGGAGGTTCTTGACTGTTGTTGTGAACCTAGCGATATTCGGTTAATTTGATCAGAGGGATTTGCAACAACACATCATATTAAAGTACAGTGAAAATAAACAAAACCAATCTGACTTTCTTGGAAGCAGTCACAGCTGGATATGAGCCTGAAGGTGGGAAGGAGCATGAATGATTGTTCTACGATCATGAAGTATGTGTTTCCCTGAGCTGCTGGCAAATTTAATGGCAAACATTATGTCTCCTGGTCACCGCTGGCCAGACTGAGAGTCCTGCTCGGCATAAATGCCTCGCCTACTGCATACTGGAGAGTTATGTGGATTTCATTAAGTCTTGCTGGTAATTAACAGAAATTACAGGGGCCATCAGGTAAACTGTGGTCTTCATCATGTCTTCAGTCACTCTCTTCCAGTGGCGAGCCTTCAAACCAGTGAGTGATGTAGACATTAAATGGGAGTGCTTTCACTACCTTTCAGTGAGCGACACGCAATATGCATCAAGTTCTTGGGGAGAGATATCTTGCGCAACACTTTGAAGTGTATTCAGTAGAATTCAATAAATATGCAAAATGTTTACCAAAGAAATGGTGAGTGGCTGTAAAGGTGAATTAACAATTCCATCAGGTTTTGATTTGTAGTTGGGAAGGAAAGATGCAGAAAGACATTTGCCTACTTTATTGGTAGTTGTGAAGGTAGCAGTTTGGGGTCTGATTGGTGATTAGGGTATGTTGGTATATGAGGAGTTACAAGTGGATTTTGAGCCAGGTAAATACTAACCTTGAACAGGCCTTTCTTGGACAGATTCCAAGCAGGTGCCCTGATCAATCATGCTGAAGCAGGCTTTAGAGGAGCTTTGAAATCTGCCTCGTATATACAGCCTGTGAGTGTGATAGAGCACTTATGCTCAAAGAAAAATTATGGTAATAATCACCGATAATAAATGTTGAACACTGTTGGACATCATTGCTATATTCAAGGTCCTCTTTCATGCTTTAGTACATTAGATACAGGGGAGGCACAGAATAAAAATTATATGATTTGTATAGATTACAGATTGTATTCAGGTTCAAAATTTCAATTGTATTTGAATTGTCATTGAAGTTTAGTTATATAGCACCCAAAGGAATTTGCGTTTTTGTATAATAATATGTGCACTTCCTACTCAATAATAAGACTTGAAAGAAAATAATTATCTTTTTGTATTCTTTATGTAAGATCATATTTAAGAATAATTCTTTTGCCAATTCTTTCACCAGGGAATAGTCAGTTTAGCTGTTTACCATTTGAACAGCTTTTGCATAATAGAATGCAGGAAGACTTTCCCTCTGCCATTGTGAACTGGATCTCAGATGTGAGATACTTGCTTGCAATTAGGCCACGTGTCAGAGAGCCACAGTGAGGGTTGGCAACAACCCTCCTTTTTCTTGCTGTGGATTCCATGAGCTGGAACCATTTCAGGCAAGTTCCTTTGAGCTTTGTGGAGGTTAATATACCATCTGTGGGTAATGCTTGTATAAATAGATTTTGAAGAGGTTATGGTCCTGTATTTTGCTGACCATATTTCCTGTCCATGTTGCTCTGCGAGTTGGCATATGTATCATTCATGTGAAGGATAAAAGAAAACTTCAGGATCAGCATCTTAAGTTACTGATTAATTTTACTGCTAGACTTACAGCAGATCATTAAATCTTGCAGCATTCATAAATGTTGCGCTCAGCCTTAGAACAGATGGCCGTATCTTCTGTGAAGCCAACCATACGGGTGTGTGTACAACTATTTTTATCTGTGCTTACTACTGACAGCCTTCTACATCATTATTTCTTAGTTGCTGTGGAATTGCAGGATTTGTCCTAAGTGAACTCATAAGACAAAGGAGCAGAAGTCGGCCATTCGGCCCATCGAGTCTGCTCCACTATTTTATCATGAGCTGATCCAATCTTCCATTTAGTCCCACTCCCCTGCCTTCTCACCATAATCTTTGATGCCCTGGCTACTCAGATACCTATCAGTCTCTGCCTTAAATACACCCAATGACTTGGCCTCCACTGCCGCCCGTGGCAACAAATTCCACAGATTCACCACCCTCTGACTAAAAAAATTTCTTCGCATCTCTGTTCTGAATGGACACCCTTCAATCCTTAAGTCATGCCCTCTCGTACTAGAGTCCCCCACCATGGGAAACAACTTTGCCACATTCACTCTGTCCATGCCTTTCAACATTCGAAATGATTCTATGAGGTCTCCCCTCATTCTTCTAAACTCCAAAGAGTACAGTCCAAGAGCAGTCAAATGTTCCTCATATGTTAACCCTCTCATTCCCGGAATCATTCTAGTGAATCTTCTCTGAACCCTCTCCAACGTCAGCACATCCTTTCTTAAATAAGGAGCCCAAAACTGCCCACAGTACTCCAAGTGAGGTCTCACCAGTGCCTTATAGAGCCTCAACATCACATCCCTGCTCCTATACTCTATTCCTCTAGAAATGAATGCCAACATTGCATTCGTCTTCTTCACCACCAACTCAACCTGGAGGTTAACCTTAAGGGTATCCCGCACGAAGACTCCCAAATCCCGTTGCATGTCAGAACTTTGAATTTTCGCCCCATTTAAATAATAGTTTGCCCGTTTATTTCTTCTACCAAAGTGCATAACCATACACTTTCCAACATTGTATTTCATTTGCCACTTCTTTGCCCATTCTCCCAATCTATCTAAGTCTCTCTGCAGACTCTCTGTTTCCTCAGCACTACCGGCCCCTCCACCTATCTTTGTATCATCAGCAAACTTAGCCACAAAGCCATCTATTCCATAATCCAAATCGTTGATGTACAACATAAAAAGAAGTGGCCCCAACACGGACCCCTGTGGAACACCACAGGTAACCAGCAGCCAACCAGAATAGGATCCTTTTATTCCCACTCTCTGTTTCCTGCCAATCAGCCAACACCCTATCCACGTATGTAACTTTCCCATAATTCCATGGGCTCTTATCTTGTTTAGCAGCCTCATGTGCGGCACCTTATCAAAGGCCTTCTGAAAATCCAAATATACAACATCCACTGCATCTCCTTTGTCTAGCCTACTTTTAATTTCCTCAAAAAATTGCAATAGGTTTGTCAGGCAGGATTTTCCTTTAAGGAATCCATGCTGAGTTCTGCCTATCTTGTCATATGCCTCCAGGTACTCCGTAACCTCATCCTTGACAATCGACTCCAACAACTTCCCAACCACCGATGTCAAGCTAACAGGTCTATAATTTCCTTTTTGCTTCCTTGCCCCCTTCTTAAATAGCAGTGTGACATTTGCAAACTTCCAGTCCTCCAGAACCATGCCAGAATCTATCGACTTTTGAAAGATCATTGCTAATGCCTCTGCAATCTCCACAGCTACTTCCTTCAGAACACGAGGGTGCATTCCATCTGGTCCTGGAGATTTATCTACCTTTAGACTATTCAGCTTCCTGAGTACTTTCTCTGTCGTAATTGTGACTGCGCACTCTTCTCTTCCCTGACACCCTTGAGTGTCTAGTATACTGCTGATGTCTTCCCCAGTGAAGACTGATGCAAAATACTCGTTCAGTTCCTCCACCATCTCCTTATCTCCCATTACAATTTCTCCAGCATCATTTTCTATCAGCAACTTTCCTGGGAAGGAGTATAAGAACTACATAAATTCCAAAGAAAATAGGAGCCCAGCTGACCCCTCAAGCTTGCCATGCCATTCAATATGAATATGTCTGATCTGCTATCCATGCCGATTCCCACTTTATCTAGTTTCTATTTAAATAACTCCAATAGTCTAATCTTCCCAATTGTGGGTTGTAGAGAATTCTAGCAATTCATCTCAGTCTGTATGACGTGCCTAAATACCTGTTTCAAATGGCCACCCCCATAATCAACAGTAAATCAATAATTATCAATAGTACAATCAATAATTAACCAATAGTACATAAGCTGTAGTAGAACCTTACAGGAATAGTTGATGATTCTCGTCAGAGCTACACACAAAAATCACCACTTAATGGTGCTGCCTTCCCCCTTCTGATGTTTACAATCAATTTCCTCGTCGTACTGACATTGAGTAAAAGGTTGTTGTTGTGACACCACTCAACCAGCTGATCTATCTCACTCCTCAATGCCTCCTTGTCACTGTCTGAAATCCTGCCAACAATATTTGTGTGATTGGAAAATTTATCGCTCACATTTGAGCTGTGCCTAGAGTAGAGCAAGGGGTAAAGCATGGTTCCTTGAGGTGGACCAGTGTTGACTGTAAGTGAAGAGAAGATGTTATTTCCAATCCATACAGACTGTGGTTTCCAGGTGAGGAAGTCAAGTTGCAGGAGGACATATAGAGGCCCAGGTTTTGGAGCTTGTTGATTTAAAATGATTGTGTTGAATGCTGAGCTGTCATCAATAAACAGCAGTCTGACGTGGGTATTGCTATTGTCCAGATGATCCAAGGCCGAGTGGTGAGTCAGTGAGATTGCACCTGCTGTACATTTATTGTGGCAATGGGCAAATTACAGTGAGTCCAGGGCCTTGCTCAAACAGGAGTTGACTCTAGCCATGATCAACCTCTCAAAGCACTTCATCACTGTAGATGTGAGTACAACTGAGCGATAGTCATTGAGGCAGCTCACCCCGTTCTTCTTGAGCACTGGTATGATCATCACCCTTTTGAAGTAGGTGGGAGCCTCTGATTCCGACTGAAGAAGTCCAGTTGGTTGGCACAGTTTGCAGTGCCCTAGCAGGTACACCATCAGGGCCTGACACTTCACGAGTTTTCACCCTCTTGAAAGATGTTCTGACGTTGGCCTCCGAGACAGAGGTCACGGGGTCACCAGCTGCAGGGATTCACACAGGTATAGTTTTATTCCCCATTTCAAAGCGTAGAAAGGCATTGAGCTCATCTGGGAGTGAAGCATCACAGCTGTTCACGATGGCAAGTTTTGTTTTGTAAGAAATACAAAGGTTTCCCCCGCCATCTAAAGGTAGAGCGTTCCTATGAAATGGTTCGTAAGCCAGAATGTCATAAAGCGAAGAAGCAATTACCATTTATTTATATGGGAAAAATCTGTGAGCGTTTGCAGACCCAAAAAATAACCTTCCAAATCATACCAAATAACATACGAAACCTAAAATAACAGTAACATATAGTAAAAGCAGGAATGATATGATAAATACACAGCCTATATATAAAGTAGAAATACTTTTCTACAATCACTGCCACACTGTCCACCATAGTGAAAATCTCACACAAGCGCTCTCGGCAGAAACACGCTCCCCAGTAACCTTTAAGCTATGAAGCTGCTAAATCATATCAAATAACACGTAAAAATACACAGCCGATATAAAGTAGAAATAATGTATGTACAGTGTAGAATCACTTTCCGGAATTGGGAAGACAGCGCCGAGCACACTGATGATGGTGTGTTAGGCTGAGTTGTCGGAGGTTGGGGTGGTGCAGTGGCCCCCACCCTCCAGGCCACCGACTGATACTGATCCACAAAGAATGCAGTGGTGCAGCGGTAGCCGGGAGGCACACAGCACATCTTTAAGAAAAAAGCCGAAATAAACAAGCTAATTAATTAGGTGCTGCCCGGCACGTAAATGTCGGCCCAGATCAGAGGCGATGCAATCAGCAATCGCCTCTGATCTGGGCTGACATTTATGTGCTGGGCGGCACCTAATTAATTAGCTTGTTTATTTCGGCTTTTTTTCTTAAAGATGTGCTGGGTGCGTCTCGACTACTGCAGCATTCTCCGCGACAATATATTGGTCCGCGGCCCGGGGGTTGGGGAGGTGGGGCACTAGGGTGTCATCTCATTGTCATCTGTTTCCATCAGGGCAGGCAGGTCATCTTTTTTTTAATATAATTTTTATTAAATTTTCAAAAAGAATACATGAAAAGATAAAATCTACCCCCCTCCCCTTAACCCTCCCCCCCATATATAGTCCTACCTAAAAAGAAAGAAAGAGAAAACAAAAGGAAAGAACCGCCTGGTTATTGGAAGGTTTCCACATGCTCCATGGGATTCAAAATAAATTTGGTATAATTATTCGTTACTTTCCCTAAGTAACCAAAATCTTTATCGGAGCACTTAAATATGCCATCCTATCTTTTGTAAATAAGGGCGCCAAATATTCAAAAATATTACATATTTATCTCTTAAATTATAAGTAATTTTTTCAAGTGGAATAGAACTAGCCATTTCATTATTCCAACGATCCATACTTAAATACGAATCAGATTTCCAAGTAACTGCTATAGTCTTCTTAGCTACTGCCAATGCAATTTTTATAAATTCTTTCTGATATTTATTCAATTTAAGTTTCGGTTTTATCTCTTCAATATCACCTAATAGAAATAATACAGGGTTATGTGGAAGTTGAATTCCAGTAATTTGTTCCAATAAGACTCTTAAATTTATCCAAAAGGGTTGAATTTTAAAACAAGACCAAGTAGAATGTAAAAAAGTACCAATTTCTTGATTACACCGAAAACATTTATCAGATAGATTTGAATTTAATCTATTTATTTTTTGTGGTGTAATATGTAATTGGTGTAAAAAATTATATTGTACTAATCTAAGTCGAACATTTATTGTATTTGTCATACTGTCAAGACAAAGTCTTGACCAATTTGTTTCATCAATATTAATATTCAGATCTGTTCCCCATTTTTGCTTTGACTTATGGATTCCTTGTTTAATTGTCTGTTCTTGAATCAAATTATACATACAAGAAATAAATTTTTTAATTTTCCCTTTTTGAATTAAAATTTCAATTTCATTAGGCTTTGGCAAAAACCTTGTTTGACCCAGCTTACCTATTAAGTAAGCCCTTAATTGAAAGTAACAAAAGAAAGTATTATTAGATATTGTATATTTATCCTTTAATTGTTCAAATGACATCAATATACCTCGCTCAAAACAGTCTCCTATAAATTTAATCCCTTTTTGGTACCAATTATATAAAATTTGATTATCCATTGTAAAAGGAATAAGTCTGTTTTGGAACAAAGGTCTCCTTGCTAATAGAGATTTCTGTGTTTCCTTATCAACATTTATCTTATTCCATAGATCAATCAAATGTGTTAATATAGGAGATTCTTTCTTTTCCCGTATCCATTTAGATTCCCATTTATATATAAAATCTTCAGGTTTATTTTCTCCTATCTTGTCTAGTTCTATTTTAATCCATGCTGGTTTTTGATCATCGAAAAAAGATGCAATAAATCTAAGTTGATTTGCTTTATAGTAATTTTTAAAGTTTGGAAGTTGTAATCCTCCTAACCCAAATTTACATGTCAGTTTTTCCAATGATATTCTTGACATTTTACCTTTCCAAAGAAATTTTCTCACACATTTATTTAACTCTTGAAAAAATTTCTGTGGCAATTGTATTGGTAATGTTTGAAACAAATACTGTAATCTAGGAAATATATTCATTTTTACAACATTGACTCTACCTACTAATGTTATTGGTAGTATCATCCATTTGTCAAGATCGTCTTGAATTTTTTTCAACAGTGGCAAATAATTAAATTTATATAAATTCTTTACATCATTATCAAGTCTTATACCTAAATACTTTATACCATTCACCAGCCATCTAAATTGGGTTACTGATCGACATTGACTATAGTCTCCTTTAGTAAGAGGTAGAATTTCACTTTTATCCCAGTTTATTTTGTAACCTGATACCTTCCCATATTCATCCAATCTAGAAGATAATTATGTAACGAATGTTGTGGGTTTGTTAAATATATCAAAACATCATCGGCAAAAAGATTAATTTTATATTCCTCTTGGTTAACTCTAAAACCCATAATATCTGGATCAATTCTAATTAGTTCTGCTAATGGCTCTATCGCCAATACAAATAAAGCAGGTGATAGTGGACAACCTTGTCTAGTTGACCGTTTTAACTGGAATGGTGTTGAAATTTGAGAGTTTGTCACTACTTTAGCTTTAGGGTTAGAATTTAAAGTTTTAATCCAATTTATAAAAGATGTTCCTCACCCATATTTTTCTAATACTTTAAATAAAAAATCCCATTCTAATCTATCAAATGCTTTTTCTGCATCCAAAGCTACTACTATACTCTTCTCATCCCTTTTTTGTGCCAAATGAATTATACTGAGTAGCCGAGTTACATTATCTGCCAATTGTCTATTTTTAATAAATCCTGTTTGATCCATATGTATTAATTTCGGTAAATATTTAGATAATCTATTCAATAAAATTTTTGCTATTATTTTATAATCCATATTCAATAAAGAAATAGGCCTGTATGATGTTGGTTTCATAGGATCTCTGTCCTTTTTTGGCAATACTATTACAATCGCTGTTGAAAAAGATTCTGGAAGTTTATGTATTTTTTCTGCTTGACGTATTAGTTCCATAAAAAGAAGAAATAATAAATCTTTAAATTTTTTATAAAATTCAGGTGGAAAACCATCTTCTCCTGGAAATTTATTACTTTGGAGTGATCCTAAAGCTTCTTCAACTTCTTTTAATGTAAAAGGCATATCTAATCCCCTCTGTTCTTCCAAATTCAATTTTGGAAGAGAAACTTGTGATAAAAATCTTTCTATCTCATTAACATCATTTTGGGATTCTGATTGATATAATTCAGAATAAAAATTTTTAAAGGTTTCATTTATTTCAAGAGGTTTATAAGATATTTTATTTGCCCTTGTTCTAATTGCATTTATTGTTTTGGAAGCTTGTTCTGTTTTCAACTGCCAGGCAAGAATTTTATGTGCTCTCTCATCTAACTCATAATACCTTTGTTTAGTTCTTATAATTGCTTTTTCCGTTCTCTATGTCTGAAGCGTATTATATTGTAACTTCTTATTGAGAAGTTGTCTTCGTTTTTCTTCTGACATATATCTTTGAGATTCTTTTTCTATTCTTGTAATCTCTTTTTCCAATTGATCTAGTTCTGCCATATATTCTTTCTTAATTTTAGACGTATAGCTTATTATCTGGCCCCTAAGATATGCTTTCATCGCATCCCATAATATAAATTTATCCTCCACTGAATGAAAATTTGTATCCAAAAAAAATTGAATCTGCTTTTTCATAAAATCACAAAAATCTTGATGCTTTAATAATGTTGAATTAAATCTCCATCTATAAGCCACTTCTTCCTTGTCAGCCATTATTATTGTCATTAATAAAGGAGAATGATCTGATAATATTCTTGCTTTATATTCCATATTTTTCACTCTGTGTTGAATATGCATTGATAATAGAAAAAAATCTATCCTTGAGTAAGTTTTATGTCTATTGGAATAGAACGAATAGTCTCTTTCCCTTCCACAATGTAATACCTCATATTTTTCAGAATGCAGTTTCACCGGCTATTTCTGTGCCCACCTTGATCAATTGCTTTGGTAGGTGACTCACACCACTGTTCATGACTCCATCAATCTTTGTGTCATCTTACCTGTCATATCATATCCAGATCATTAAGGTAATAACAAGCTACAGTGTTGTACCACTGATTTCTGTCAGCTCTAAGTCTTAAGGCTTTCAATGAACAAAACAAACCTCAACCAATTTGAACACTTGCAGTCCACGACTCTAAGTTCATTAGCAAAGAAATGACATGGATCTACTTAGAGTGTACAACAAAACATGGTAAGGTATACTGGTCCTTTAAAGGTTAAATCTAAATTTGAGCCTGATGCTGAGGAGCATTGCTGCTGTCTGACTCTTTCTAATGCTTAGAGTAGAAAACTGCATCATTCTCCATTACTTAAATTTTTAATGTTAATGAGCATTATAAAACAATTTAAAATATTAATGCAAAAAGATCTAAGTTAGCCTACAGTTTAGGATGTATGCTTTAGTATCATGGTGTTGAGTTCTTCTTGAGTTCCTTGGAACTGATCTTTGTATTTTGCTGGGTGTAATATAGTTGGCCTTGGTACCTCTGGCGTAGATTTTTAGCTGTTTCCTTTTCTCAATCACATGATTGTTATGTGTGATTAAAGACACATTCTAACTCTGTCAACAGAGCAATCTTTACTTCTTTCTATTTTGGCACCTAATTATTTATTAAATGCCCTTCAAGATTCCCCAAAGAATGTCAATAATGTATGCCAATTACTTTTTTGTATGAAGGAATTTGACATCAGTTCTTAAATTTGCTGTTGATCAATCTACACTTCTCTTAAATATGCAGTTTTATTTTAAGTAATATTAATAGATTACTAGTTCTAGCATTTGTTCTTGGCTCAACCTTTAGAGACTAATGTTTACTTAATAACCATTTTCCATTGGATATCTGAACTTTCTGTATAACAGAACTTTCTACTCTGTTATACAGAAAGAAGTGGTAAAGCCCGTCACTCTTTATGTTGTCTGATGCTTGCTCGTGTACAGGTAATCCTCTGATTTACTTATTATTTTTCCATTTTTGTACACGTAGTGGAAGTAAGCTTAATCATTCCCCAAATTGTCATTGTCGATTTCAAGACTAAGCATACGTTACGGTCTTATCTTTTCCTCAGATACTTCTCCTACCGATATAAAAGATTTTCCTTTACTACTGTTTTTGAGATTCATCACCATTTTTTTCATAATATTTCACCTTTGTCCCTGCAAAGAGTCTTTTATCACTTTGTGTTTTCTTTTTTGCAACAATGAACCATTTCCTCTTCGTGCAAAGCTACAATATAAATTGCCTGATCTGCTCAGTTTGTCCAGTTTTTGTCTCCTTATTTTGGCATCTGTAGATTCTCAAGACTCTTGGTTTTTTAGAGGATTCTTTTCTTGATTTCACTTTTGTTAAACTGTATTTGTCAAGATGGCAAACTCCACCTTTCCTTGACGACTTGAGTGAGTGAAGCATGTCATGGTGTGGGAAGTGTGAACTGATCAAGGTTGCCTCTACTAGTAATTCTCACCAAATAACTACTGGAAGTCAGAATTACTTGGGGGGAAAACTTTACAATGAATTTCCTAGTCTTCCAGAGAAGCAATTGAAGGGTTCTGCTGATTTGCCTCAACAGCAAAGGTTTAGAAATTCTTTTGTAGCTTTATTCAGCAGATTAATCAAAGCAAGTACTGGGACCAGTTTGATTACAGCATCAGATTGCCAAATATGATTGCTAACAAAAAGCAGAGCATGCTTTTGTTCTTCTGCAGCGTCTAAAGCTAATTCAACAGCTCCCTCTATCCCATGTCTACCAAATAGCAGTGTTACAAATCCATCAGAAAACAACAAAAGTGAACAACTGTTTTTGTGTGTAGCCTTTGCATGAGTGATTTTCAATTACCTTCAGCAAAAAAGTGCTGCCAGACGAAATGAGTCGAGCAGCATCTGTGAGTTAAAGGAATAGTCAACATTTCAGGTCGAGACCCAGAGTGGAGAGGGAAGCCAGTTATAAAAAAGTGGGAAGGGGAGAGGGGTTAATGTTACTGTTTTAATACTCATTAAAGTCATTGCTGATTTGAGCACTTAAAGCTTACAGTAATAGTCAAATAATCTGTGTTTTGTGTTACTGAGTGTGTAATAATTATTTGTTTGCTAGGAAATGGAAATCTTTTCTCCTTGTGAAATACATCCATGTTCTCTTTAATTCACCAATAAAAGGGTGGATAAAGATTCAGTTTAATGCATAAACAAAAAGGTGTTGCTGTCTGAATAAGTAATTAGTTTCAAGTATTAATAGTCTTAGAGAACTTATATTCTCAAAGGTCTTGTTAGGGAATATTACATGAAATGGTATAGTTACATTCCATTGCAGGCAAATACATTTTTAATCCTGTAAATGACTGTTGATGCTATCATGCATGTCGTGTAAATTTACCTTATTGTCATTCTGTGACTTATGCAACCCCTCCGTAAGTTTTCATTTTAAGTGTTGATTGGTGTTGTAGCATGTTTAATTTTAGTTTTGCATCTTGCACATGTGTGCAGAACTATTTACAACTTACATATTTCATTAAAATATGATAAGTTTATTCATAGAATTGTTTGTTTTTTTTTCTAATACCTTTAATTGAATCCTGCATAAAATCCAATATTTTGATTGAATTATTCAAGGTATATCAGTATCATTTAAAATTGAAGTATGAAGAAAATCTTTAGAACAAGTTTAAAAAAATATTTAGCTGAAATTTAAGTTTTATTTTTCATTAGAACAATGTGTGTGTTTTAGTGCGCAGGTGTACACGTGTGCCTGTGTAGACATGTGGGTGGGCAGGCATTATCCAAATCAAAATCAGGTTTCGTATCACTGACAGATGTCGTGAAATTGTTGTTTGCAGCAGCATTACATTGCCATACATAACTAAAAGAACTATAAATTATAATAAGAACTACAGTGGAATCTGGTTAATTGGGAAACATCGGGGCCAGTACATTTTGGCCTAATGAAGTGGCTGCCCCAATTAGCCAAAGTTTCATGGAAACAGTTCAAAAGGTATTTTAAAAAAAAACAAACTACTGTTTAACTGAGTCACAAATTATGTATTTGAATGGAAATTTAGAACACTAGCAATACTATTACGGACTATAAAAATGTGACTCCTAATAGTTATTGACCAAGGAACTCATCCAGTGTATGCTGCCGCGTTCTCTTGACTGTAAATGAAGAGATTCAGCGCAGGCACCTGGTGCAGATAACGGACTGCCTCCATGGAGTGCTTTTGATGACCACTTCCTCCAAATCTTCATTTTCACTGTAATATTCATGATGATCGTTGATACCTTCAAATTCTTCATAGTTCCTAACTCGTTGAAGTAGTGAAATTGTTTGGTTTTCACGATTGGCCTTTTCTGCTATCTCCAGGCCTGAGTGGTTAAAATCACAGTGAGCAAAACAGTTCTGGATTGTCTTACTGCTTATTTCTCAATAACAATCAGTGACAAAAATCACTGCTTTTTGAACACAAACACATGCAACAGACACTGTTTAAAAACAATTTGTACTAACCATAGTGTAGAATGTAATGACCACACGAATGGTGCTAGTTCAAAACTTTGGCAGCAATCTCCTGTCCCAATTAAGTGGCATAGTGTCCCAAATAAACAAAGAGAATCCCAGCTATTTTCTCGGTTAGTTTTTGTGTTTTAAGAGTTGTTCCAAATAAGTGGCTGCCCTGATTAACCAATGGCCCAATTAACCTGAATCCACTGTACATATAAAAAGATAGATAAATAGTGCAAAAAAAAGGGGAAAAACAGTAAGAGTTTGTGTACATGAGTTCTTTGTCCATTCAGAAATCTGGTGGCAGAGGGGAAGATGCTGTTCCTGAATGCTTAGTGTGTGTCATCAGGCTCCCAAAACTCCTCCTTGATGGTAGTAATGAGAAGAGAGCACGTCCTGAGTGATGGTGGTCCTTCGTTACAGATGCCATCTTTTTGAGGTATCACCTTTTGAAGGTGCCCTTGATGCTGGGGAGGCTAGTGCCCAAGATGGAGCTGACTGAGTTTACAACTTTCTGCAGTTTTTCCCAATCCTGTGCAGTGGCCCCTCCATATCTCTTGATTAATATCTGTTTATTGCTCTAACATAACACTAATTGAAAGAAAACACAGAGCTAGGAATGCATGAATTAGTTTTGTTTTTACTTTTAGTGAGACCTGCATGTGTGTCATGATGGGGCAATAATGTTTACCACCCCCATACTTTTACATATAACCCATAATGAATTATTCAAACACTGCAGGGATGCTTCTGCAGCAACATATTTACAATATTACTCACATATTAAATACACAACAGTTATCACATTTGTTTGGCCATTTGGATAGGGAGGGAGGGAGGGAGGGAAAATTTCAGAAGTAACTTGCAGAGAGTATTGAATAATCTTAAAATGCTACTAAATCTATGACCCTGCCCATTCCTTGTCTTCACTTTTACCAGACAGGACCCACATTCTTCTCCCTTGCCCAATTCTGACAATTCCAAGGATCATCCCTTCCCACACATGCCAATCCTCTCTTTCACCTCGGAGCAGAAGAGAGGCAGACAAAAATATATAAAATAAGGTCATTGTGTGATCTGTTCCAGTTTATATGCTGACTTCAAACTCCATCTTACCTCAAGACAAGACTTTTGATTGTTTTGTTGATACAATTACACCTTGTAGACTGCACACCTTTGTGTGATGAGTGAGGGATGAAAGGAAATTGCTTTCATGTAAAGAATGAAAGTTTTCACAATGTTGTTAAGAGTTATAGATTTCAATCAGAAAACACCACTTCAAAATAATATTCATTAATGAAATATCTATTCTGCTGTATAGAGACTTTCAATTGGTGGTGTGGTGTTATCATGAGACAGCATTTTCTGTCTCACGATGAGAACTGCTACAAGGGAGCCACTAAATGAGTATAAACTGTAATGAATAGCTGATTCTAATTGGATCAGACCATCCTGATTAGACCTTCAAGCAATGAAAGAAATACTGCGATATCCAATATCCATAAAATTAGCATCAAATGTTTTTGTTTTTACCCATACACCTGGGGAAAATATTTGCCTGCACTGACTGATTTGGGTTCAGATTGAACTAAATAATTTTGAATCTTTATGTAAAATTCTATCTTGTTATGACCACAAATCCTTAAAGATGATATAATCACCAGGGTATCAATGAACCATTACTTCTTGCACAAAATATGATCTAAAACAGTTTTTTTTCTCTTGTTGGTTCCTCAGTGTCCTGATGTGGAAGATCATCTTTTATGAACTAACTCGCTTAATTCATTCTCCATATTTTTAATCCAATAGTATGACGTCATTTCTATGTTGTTTCTTACTTCCTTAAAACTAGATAGTTTCCAACCAATTCATCCAAAGATGGGAAGAAATCCCTGGCTTCATTCTGTGTTGTATATAAGTGCTGACCAGAAGTTTATGAACTTACAACCAAAGTGAGTAATAGCAACAATACCATCTCATTCTATGATGTAATACAATTACATTGTATACTCATCAGTAGTTTTGCCCGACTTTCTCTAGATTTCACTACAGATTTTATGTAGTATTACTGACATTGAGTACAAGGTTGTTGCTGTGACTCCACTAGTTGGCATATCTTGCCCTCTCATCTCCATCTGAGATTCTACCAAAAATGTTGTATCATCAGAACATTTATACATGGTATTTGAGCTATGCCTAACCACACAGTCATCAGGGAACAGGTACACTGAAGGCATACACTACAAATTTTAGGAATAATTCTACCCTTCCAATGCCAGATTTCTGAATGACCCCCTGAACTCATGATCACTACTTCACATTCCTCCTTTGCACTATATATTTATTTTAGTTTTTATTGTAGTTTTGTTTGTCTGGCACTCTGCTGCTGCCACATATTTCACTACATATGTCAGTGAAATTAACCTGATTCTGATTTACATTTAGCCAGAAGTGAAGTCCATCCATTTTTAAAAAACATTAAATTGGAAGATTTTTTTTCATTCTCCATCACAAAAGCTTCTCTTGTCTAGCCTTCAGACCAAAATGCAAACTTAAACATGTGTGTTTCAGTCTATATGTCTTCACTGAAGAGAGTTCTGTTTTGGATTAAGTTTCTCCCTTGTGTATGTACTGAGAAAATTTAGCTTGTCCTCCTAGTATTTGGGATTCATTTAAATGTTTGGAGGATGACCTGCAAAGCAAATTAATTTTAGCAAAGAATTAGCCGTGATTCTGAGGCATTGGTTGTATTAATATTGAACTGGTAAAGAGAGTTAAGCTCAATTGTCTCAATGCCAGTTGGGCAAGGGATTGGAGTAGCTGAGGCCTTGGAGAGTCAGTGTTCACTGGTGGAGAATTCTTGCTGATCTGTGTATAAAAAAGTCCTGACTTGTTTACTAGGCCTCTGATTCCATGGTCAGAGTGCAGATATAGCTAGCTGGCATATCTAACCTTGGCACAGTTTGGGGGCACAGTAGCTGGCCTCTTTAAAAGATATCAACACTTATTTCCTCAATGTAATGAGATGAATAGGGAATTGAGGCCATTACCACCAGCATCAAGGAATACTTATAGATTTAGCTTATTTATTTCTATTCAAAGTAGAATCTTTGCTGAAAATTTGACAATGCCCTTGAAATGCTTGAGAGATTCAATCAAGAAGTTATTCCCCACAGACTCAGTGAGTACTGAAAGAAGTTATTTAACTTAAAATTACAACAGCCAGCAATGACAATTTTGTGATGACAATATTTCACATTTTTAAAAGTTAAAAGGAAAGGGATCCTCATAATAAGGAATATCAAAATTTACTTTTTTTTGTTAAAAGACACAAGCAAGGTTTCCTCACATCTCAAGTGACTAGAACAAAAAAATGTATTTAAAGAATTTGATTTTTGAACACAAAAGAATGAGTGAAGTGATTAAAACCTTAAAAAGGGCCTCGAGGACATCTTTTAAGACAAGGCTGTAGAGGCACGAGCCACGTTGAACTTGTCATTCATTATGTGTGCTTGTTTCCAGAATTGCATGCCGGTACCTACTGTATATTTTTCAATCATGGTTTTGGATCACTTACTAATTAACAAATAGCATAGTGATCTCTCTTCAGCTGGACTTCATTAATGTGTCCTTAAGTAATTATGACTGTAATGAAAGGCCATTGACATGAAAAGTTTACAATACTGTATTTGTAAAGAATTGACATCTCTTTTGGAAGATAACTTAAAAATTTTTAAATTCGCTTGTGTTGGTTATGCCAATGGAATATTTCATATTGAGTTCTGCAAGCAGAGTATAACACCCAGGCAGCTCTTACATCAATATTTTGGTGTACTAATGGAAGGATGATTTTCTGTCTACTCCTCCCAAACGCAAGTTAAGTTTCAACCTGGGACTGTTTATAGGTAGGTAACCTTGAGGACAAGCTGTAGGTTTCCAGCTAATGCCTAAATTTCCTTTTTAACAATCTATTAACCATTTGCATACTGTCTTGCATTCCACCATCCCTCTGACTACCTGTGGACATGTGACCCTTTCTTTTTCATCAGGACACAGTGATTCTAAATGTTGCCAAACCACTTGCAGTATTTTGGTTTTAAAAAAACCATAGTTACTGTTGGGGCAAACATTTGCTACCATCAGATTAGAGTGCAGAAGAGAACCTATAAATTTAGCAGATTTTGGTCCTTCCAGTTGCATTTTTTTCTTAATGAGCAAGACCTAGGGTTTACTTTGAAGCTGTTTGATAAGTGCTCTCACTGTGATGTTTGCTCAGCAGAGTAAGGAAATTAGTCATGATAAAGGAGTGTGAAACTAGAGATAAAGTTCCGTCCAGAATAAAAGAACATTTGTTGGTTAAAATGAGTGCCACAGTGGCGTAGCGGAAGGTGCGACTCTGTAACAGCTCGGGATGTGGGAGTTCAGAGTTCAATTCCAGCATCACCTGTAAGGAGATTGCACGTTCTCCCTGTAACCAGGTACTCCAGTTTCCTCCCACAGTGCAGAGACATACCGGTTAGTAGGTTGATTGTAAATTGTCCTGTGATTAGGCTGGGGTTAAAATCAGTGGGTTGCTGTTGGAATAGCTTGAAGGGCCTATACTAAATAAGTAAATAAATAAATTTAGCTCTGATCACTTCCAAATTATCTTGTGCCTTGCAGCAGTCTAACAATCTGATTTACACAGAATTGCTGTTCCTAATTGGGCTGGTCAATGCAGTCAATGTGATCAATGGTGAAAAAAATTGACCTCCAATTCTATGATATTTGGGGCTGCTGATAAGCAATCCTTCAGATTCAGACAAGGATGTTGCATCATTTTGATGAGGATCTCTATGGTCTTTACCATCCATGCTCTTAAACTGGAAGCAGAACATAATTAGTAAGAAGGGAAACATATAGTTCTGACCCTTCTATGACTGTTACTCAGTGGTGTTTCCTACAGTATGTGTCATTTTTCATCAGCAGGTGAGATTGTGTAAAGGACTTGGGGGCAATGTTATGGTGCAAGTCCAGTGAACTGGCTTCAATTCTGACTTTCTGTGCTGTCTATGTGCAGTCTGCACATTTTCCTTATGACTGTGTGGGGTTTTCTAATAGTCTTCTTCTGTTCTGTATATGACTCTGTCTCATTGTGTTTGGTGAATGAGTGGCTTCAGCACAGAACAGGTTAACTGACTACCTCCATTGTTTGGGATTAGATAGCGTACACTACAAATTGCCGCAGGCAGTGAGAAATTAATTGCATAACAGAAATTAAATCAAATTTAATTTCTTTCCTTGTCGGGATTGTGAATGTGCTTGAATTTTGGAACAATACACGTTGGATGGAGTGAGTGGCAGCTGAAACATCAGAGTCTCGGATTTAATGCAAGAGGTTTGAAAAGGCAGACTGCACGGAAAAGGAGCTTCAGTCGAGTATCTGAAATGAAAATGGAAAATGGTAGCAATGTTCAGCAAGTCGGGCAGCACCTGTGGAGACAGAAACCGAATAACAGAAAAGTTGGTGAATCTTCCATTGTTTCAAATTTACAGCATCTGTAGTATAATGCTCTTTCGGCAGTTATCTGTCTCTGTCTGTCTGTACCAAGCTGTTTCAGACACAAACAGGAAAAAAATATATTTTGTAATTTTGTAATGACTGACTTTGAATCAGAATACTGTAGCTGAGGATAGGCAATGCACCAGAACATAATTGAGGACCAGTTGCTTTGACTGAAGGGCCTAACAGCAATTTTATCCTTCAATCAAAGTGTGCCTCACAATCTCTATTCTTAATTTTCTGTTGTTGAAGGTGGTCAGAGAATCGTGACAAGATAAGTGTTATATGGCTGGCAGCTCTTACTGACAGTTATAGACGGCTAATGTCCAATAAGTGTCAATGAAGTGTTGATGTGTACTCAATATTGGATTTTTAAAAATCTTATGGACTGTATGAAGAAAAAATTTATTATCTCCCGCTAAGTGAACGTGGGAAAAAATCCCATCTACAGAATTGAAATGTAATAACCTTCCAGGTGTGATACAACAGAAATAATGGATCATGCCTTTGTTGATCCTGTTTGTCATGTTTAAACTGCCAGAAGTGGAAATGAAAATAACATGTATTTGAAAAGGGTTATAAACCCATAAGATAGGTAGCATTACAAATGTTATGTTCTCAATTCATAGTTCAGATCTTTTACAAATTTATGGTTTCTGGATAAACTAACCACTTCAGATTTTCCATCTGCTGATGTTGACTTGGATTTGTGATGAATAAGTTTTGCAAATTAATGCTCGCTATGTATGAAGCTTCTGTGCACCATCTTGATGGTGGTTAGTACTTCCAGGTTTAAAAAAAATAAACAACTGTCAGGATGTTATACTGCAAACCATGTCAGAGGTTGATTTAAGAGATGTCTATCCAGACTAAGGTTATTTTAGTTCATGATTCCATATTTGTTCATTATTGTTCTAAAACCTGTAAACATTTTAATTCTAAAAGCTGTCTGATAAATGGGGTGAATTGTTAGAGAATAACCTTTGGAAAATGCCTTCCTTATGTTGTTGATACCAACTGGAAAAGAACGTTTGGAGAAATCGGAATCAGAATCAGGTTTAATATCACCGGCATACGTTGTGAAATTTGTTAACTTTGCGGCAGCTGTACAATGCAATACGTGATAAACATAGAGAGAAAAACATTGAATTACAGTCAGTATATATATTATTTTGTGTTTATATTTGTAGATAATTTGCAAATTAAGAAATAGTTGTTATTATTAGTAAATCACTTTGTAGAGATCTGTTTCACTTTGACACAAAAGAGTCTTTTTCTGTTGATCAGTGTCAAAAAAAGCCAAATTAAATCCACTATGATTCAATGTTGTAAAACAATAAAACATGAAAACTTCCAAGGGGGAGTGAATCCTTTTTATAGGCACTGTAATATTCATGGGTTCAATGTCTATTCAGAAATTGGATGGCAGTGGGGAGGAAGCTGGCCCTGAATTGTTGTGTGGCTTCAGGCTTCTGTATCTCCTTCCGGATGGTAACAATGAGAACAGGGCATGTCCTGGGTGAAGGGGGTCCTTAATGATGGATGCTGCCTTTTTGAGGCACCATTCCTTGAAGATGTCTTGGACACTACGGAGGCTAGTGCCCATGATGGAGTTGACTAATTTTACAACTCTCTGCAAGTTACTTCGATTCTGTGTAGTAGCTCCCCCCCCCACACCAGACAATGATGCAGCCAGTCAGAATGCTCTCCACAGTACATCTGTAGAAATTTGCGAGTGTTTTTGGTGATATACCAAATCTCCTCAAAATCCTAATGAAATATAGCTGCTGTCTTGCCTCCTTTATAGCTGCATTGATATGCTGGGTCCAGGTTAGGTCATCAGGGATAGCCAGGAACTTGTAATTGCTCACTCTCTCCACTTCTGATCCCTCTATGAGAATTGGTATGTGTTCCTTTGTCTTACCCGTTCTGAAGTCCACAATCAGTTTGGTCTTACTGATGTTGAGTGCCAGGTTGTTGCTGTGACACCACTCCACTAGTTGGTATATCTCACTCCTGTACACCCTCTCATCGCCATCTGAGATTCTACCAAAAATGGTTGTATCATCAGCAAACTTATAGATGGTATTTGAGCTATGCCTAGCTGCACAGTCATGGATATAGAGAGAGTAGAGCAGTGGACTATACATACATTAATGTGGTACGCCAGCACTGATTGTCAGCTAGGTGGAGATGTTATTTCCCATCTGCACAGATTGTAGTCTCCTGGTTAAGGAGTCGAGGATACAGTTGTAGACGGAGGTACAGAGGCCCAGATTCTGGAGCTTTCCAATCAGAAGTGTAGGAATAATAGTGTTAATCACTGAGCTGTAGTCAATAACAGCAAGCAGAACAAAATCTGCAGATGCTGGAAATCTGAACAACACACACAAAATGCCGGAGGATCTCAGCAGGCCGGTGGCATCTATGGAAAAAGCAATGGCAGTATTTGGATTGAGCCAGACCTGCAAATACATTTTGCATCCAATCCATTTCATTTATTTGAGATGTCATTGCTTTATGAATAGAGCTTTTCAGCCCCAAAAGAAGCAAATACTACATCAACCTGAATTATAGACAATTCCTTCTCTTGTTTCATTTCTGCAGAAGCCACCTGCACCACCTGAGATTATTTTTAGAGAGCTGAATCTGATCTCTTCGGCTATTATTTTGAATCATACGATTAGTGTTAATTGCAAACTGCTTTGTCCTGGTCTCATTGATCGGAAACGCTCCCAAATCTCTCAGAAGTAACTCTACAAAGTGGGGCTTTCTGAGCACCATGCTCCTGTTAGGACAGGTTGGGAACCTGCTTGTGCACCTCCACATGCACAATTTTCAGTTCATTCAGATCAAATAATTTGCTTGCAACTAATGGCCCAATTAATGCTGAACCATAGTACAACAAAATAGAGAGGAGATGCAATTCTTGTGTACATTGCACTGTTTTACTATTTCAGAAAATTATTTTAGATTAATCTCCACAGAGGAGTCAATTCTTAAAGATTGGGGTTTCCTTTGACTAGATTGTGTTGTGTACAGTTTCCTCCTGTGCTTATCAATGGATGGCCCATTGAGAGAATGAATACTCTTGGTAGCTCAGAGGATGGTCCATTGAGAGAATGAATACTCTTGGTAGCTCAGAGGATGGTCCATTGAGAGAATGAATACTCTTGGTAGCTCAGAGGATGGCCCATTGAGAGAATGAATACTCTTGGTAGCTCAGAGGATGGTCCATTGAGAGAATGAATACTCTTGGTAGCTCAGAGGATGGTCCATTGAGAGAATGAATACTATTGGTAGCTCAGAGGTTAAAAGTTTCATCTGAGGCCTCCACCATGAAAGTGGTCCAAAGGCTGCAGTCAATGGCGTGGATGGATCATAATCCACTGTTTATAGTTTGCTTGGTGGCCAGTCCACATGGAAACTTCAAAATAAGAGGCACTGCACTTAATCATTGTGAATAAATATAACTCTTGCATTGGTTGGTAAAAATGGAATCAAATATTAAGGGTGAGCATAAACAGTTTCTATCCAAGTTGTACTGTGAGTGTATTCTGTGGAATCCAATTGATCGAGGTTAAGTAATTTAGACTACAATGCTAGGTTGTGACCATCGGAATTTTCTCTGACTATAATGGAGATTATGGATATAATTCAGAGGTCTTCATCTCCTGAAGAAAAGTTAAAAGATAGAAGTATTTGGTAGAACCCATATCAGGTCAGGTGATGTCTGATCTCTGATAGCAGTGGGCTGAGTGAGCCTCACATCCTATGCTTTCCCGTGTCTTGTTTACTGACAATTACTATTACTATTACTTAGTAATTAATGCAATCCTTCTACCTGCAGATGGAACATAGTCCTAGTGCATTTATTAGCTCACATTTTATGCTGTCTGAAAATCATCTTAATGGAAGGGGATGCCATAAGAAGATGGCAAATCATATCAAGATGTAAGAGTCTGCTTTTTGATTTTGGTTTCATAATAGTTTGGGAAGAACATTTCCTCTGCTGGTTGACACTGGATTTTATTTTGCACCAAGATCCCAGCATTTGATTTGGGCTTTGAGTATCCAGCTTCAGGTCAGGCGTAAGTTAACTACAGCTTAGTGCTATTGGCAATGCAGAAGGTATTGTAAAAGTAGCTATTAAGAACAAGGTAGATATACCTTAAAGGTCCTGGGATTGATTTGTTAAAAACGAATAGATCTTTGGGTGAGGATTATTCTTTTTGCCTAAGATATTGGGCAGAAAATTGATTATGAGTTGGTTAAACGTAAACTTGATGGCTGTTCATGAAATTGCCCACCAATCATGTCTCCTTGTATTTGATTCTCTCTGCTTTGCAACCTTCTAACCATCCAAAATGGTATGTGCCAGCATTTGGTTTGTGGATGGAAGGAAAGGTCAGAGAAAGGAGGCCGTAGGAAAGGCCGAGGAGCCAGAAAATGTCGCTTTTGTTGCCAAATTATTGCTTGTTCTTCCTTGCTACACTCAGTTTGTTTTGACAACCATGGTCATTCAGGATCTGATTTACTTCTCATGAGGAAGATCACTTGCTAGATCTTAGTGAGTGCTTGAAACATTGGTAAGCTATCTTAAACGTGAAGTAAAGGTCATTTGCAAACCATTGGGGTTCAATAGCCCAATGGTTGTTGTTTAGAGCATGAGTATGTCAGGTAATTATTACTAGATGTCACCACAGTGATGTAATGTACAATCCTTAAGGGAGTATGGGTCCTAGATCAGGGTGAATTATTGGAGTAGAAACTACTTTGGATTAACTGGAAACTGAGAATTGGATGTGGCGGTTAGGGTACTGGCTTCACAGCTTCCCAGAAGATACAATTGTAGTGAGAGACTGCTGGTTTCTGTTAAGTTACAAGATGTCCTCTAGAGCAGATGGTGAAGCCCTGCATTTCTAATTATCCTTGGACAAAGTGTTTGTTAATTAGTGATTCTTGCTGGGGAAGAAACCATGAACTGGTATTGGTAGCAGTGTTCACATGCAAAGACAATACAAACAGCAAACTAATTAAAGTTCAGGTGCTGATTTTGAATAGGTAAGAAATCCGCCCACAGTTTGATCCTGCAAATAGTATGTGAATGATTAATTAATTTAACTTAGTTAGGAATGCAGTCCTGAACAGCTCTGTTCTTTTGGAGTAGAATGGGATGTTTAAATAATTAAGAATAAATTTTATTCTTAATTTTAAGAATATTTACAAGAATAAACCATGCAATGCCTGGACTATTCCTCTCACAGCTACCTGGACTATTCCTCTTCCCACCCTGTTACTTGTAAAAATGCCATCCCCTTCTCAAAATTCCTCCGACTCCGCCGCATCTGCTCTCAGGATGAGGCTTTTCATTCCAGGAAGAAGGAGATGTCTTCCTTTTTTAAACAAAGGGGCTTCCCTTCCTCCACCATCAACTCTGCCCTCAAACGCGTCTCTCCCATTTCATGCATATCTGCTCTCACCGCATCCTCCTGACACCTCACTAGGGATAGGATTCCTCTTGTCCTCACCTACCGCCCCACCAGCCTCCATGTCCAACATATAATTCTCTGTAACTTCCGCCATCTCCAATGGGATACCACCACCAAGCACATCTTTCCCTCCCCCCCCCACTTTCTGCTTTCTGCAGGGGTCGCTCCCTACACAACTCCCTTGTCCATTCGTCCCCCCCCATCCCTTCCCACCGATCTCCCTCCTGGCACTTATCCTTGTAAGCGGAACAAGTGCTACACCTGCCCTTACATTTCCTCCCTCACTACCATTCAGGGTCCCAGACAGTCCTTCCAGGTGAGGCGACACTTCACCTGTGAGTCGGCTGGGGTGATATACTGCCTCCGGAGCTCGCAATGCGGGCTTCTATATATTGGTGAGACCTGACGCAGATTGGGAGGCTGTTTCGCTGAACGCCTACGCTCTGTCCGCCAGAGGAAGTAGGCTCGCCCAGTGGCCATTCATTTTAATTCCACAGCCCATTCCCATTCCGATATGTCAATCCATGGCCTCCTCTACTGTCGAGATGAAGCCACACTCAGGTTGGAGGAACAACACTCTATATTCCGTCTGGGTAGCCTCCAACCTGATGGCATGAACATTAATTTCTCCAACTTACGTTAATGCCCCTCCTCCCCTTCTTACCCCACCCCTAATTTTTATTATTTATTTATTTTCTTCTCCCTTTCCCTCTCACAACAACTCCTTGCCTGTTCTCCATCTTCCTCAGAAGCTCCCCTCCCCTTTTCTTTCTTCCAAGGCCTTCTGTCCTATGATACTCCCCCTCCTCCAGCCTTGTATCCCTTTTGCCAATCAACTTCCCAGCTCTTGGCTTCATCCTGCTCCCTCCTGTCTTCTCCTATCATTTCGTGTCTCCCCCTCCTCCTCCCACTTTAAAATCTCTTACTATCTCTTTTTTCTGTTAGGCGCGATGAAGGATCCCGGCCTGAAACGTCGGCTGTACCTCTTCCTATAGATGCTGTCTGGCCTGCTGCGTTCACCAGCATTTTGTGTGTGTTGTTTGAATTTCCAGCATCTGCAGATTTCCTTGTGAATGCCTTAAATTCTTACATTCATAACCAATGCATTACACTGTGTTCTGTTACATTCCATAAAACCGATTGAGCTATTGCTGTTCATGTGACCCCCCCCCCCCGGCTGGTACGCTACGGCAATGACTAGGGAAGTAGAGTGGCCTTATCCTTAATTTCCCATCTGAAAGGCAGCATTTGTTGCAGTGTTGCACTCACCAATCAGTCAGCACTTTGCATAATGATACCCGAGTGCCAGCGAACCAGGTTCAATGCTGCCACTCTCTATGAGGATTTTGTACATTCAAGCCATGGCTGCATAGGTCTCCTCTGGGTGCTCTGGTTTCCTCTCTCACTCCAAAGACGTACTTAAGGTACATAGTTGGTCTGATGGGTGTCATTGGCCAGCACAGGGTCGTTGGGCCCAAAGGGACCCTTACTGTGCTGTATCTCTAAACAAAATGTATAGAATTTCCTGGGAAGTCTGCCATGATAATTCATTCCTCTTTGTATATAACTCCTGGAAAATTATAAAGGCCTCAACTGGAAATGATCAAGGCTGTAAGTACAAAAGAAATGTTTTTAATTACCTTAAGGGAATAGCTTGTGTTTGACAATTTGGGAGTGTTAGCAAGACAGAGGATAAAATTGTATTCGCCTTTGGGAGTTAAAAGACCCTATTTGGTATTTAGGTATTAAGTGAGTAAATTATTTAATGTGTTGCCTAACATTGATAAAAGGACAAAAGAGGTTGTCCAGAACCAATGTCAGGTATTATTCATTTGCATATACAAATAGGGAGCTGGGGGGTTCTGTATTTTAGCTGGGGAACAAACCTGTTTTATAGCTGAGGGTTTCAGGATTATACTGTGTGTCATTTTGGGGGAAAAAATCAGGACAGCATGTTCCTTTGGTAAAAGTACTGTGAAGCAATGAATGATAATTGTAGTTTATATTTCAGAATCAGAATCAGGTTTATCACCGCCATGTAACGTGAAATTTGTTAACTTAGCAGCAGCAGTTTAATGCAATACATATCTAGCAGAGAAAAAAAGAAATAATAATAAATAAAATAAAACAATAATAAATAAACAAGTAAATCAATTACATATATTGAATAGATTTTAAAAAACATGCAAAAACAGAAATATTGTATATTTTTCAAAGAAGTGAGGTGGTGTCCAAAGCTTCCATGTCCATTTAGGAATCAGATAGTTCAAAAAGATTTTATATTTTCATTTCAGTTTCCATGCAACTCACATCTAGTGCCCCTTATGCCTATGATTCCAAGCACTGCAATGTAAACTTTATCCACTTTCTTTGCTTTGGTTGACTAATTCTAATGCCCAGTCAGTTGTCTTTGCACTCAGTTTAGTGAGACTAGTAACCTTGGCATTAACAAATCTCTGTTGTGTTCTCATTACTATGTTGTGTATTTCTTTTAACAATCTCCTTTACTTGGAACTTGTATGTTTAAGATGTCTTAGAAGGATTTGATAGTTAAAAAAATATTTTTACGTGTGTAACTTAGAGCTACAAGTTTGTATTATAGGAGCAGTGATGAAAGATTTGTGGAGTGGGTCAGGGTTAATGACTGCTCAGACAGCCACAGGTTTAGCCAGAAATCCTGGACTTTTCTGTGTCCCTTGTCAATGTAATAAATGAACCACCATATTCATGTTGTTGATAACTGAGAGAAAAAACACTTTGAAAAGGCTGCTCTGTTAAGGTTTCAGTCATTTCTATCAGGCTCTAAATAAATTAAGTGTTTACTGTTAACAAAGAACAGTTTCCTTTTGTAGAGAGAAAAAGGGGATAAAATAAAAATGCTGAAGAGCGATGCTCAGAGCTTGTTTTTCACCATAATACCAGTCACTGCTTTGACATTGAGTGATTAATAATTTAATCAAAACCTTGTGTGACTTAGGATAATGAAATCAGTCCTTTGTTACCTAAAGATTGGAGTATTGAATACTCTGTTGTACATCTCTTTTAGTCCCCACTTAATGCTAGTTGGCCTTTTCTGCAGCTTCTCTTGAGCTGGAATAGCTCTGCAGATCACACCAGAACACAAGGGCTGCTTAAGGTTGAGCATCATCTAGATGAATGGGCCGGATCAGATCAAATTAGTTTATTGCCATATACACCAGGGTGCAAGGAAATTGCCTGCTTGCTGGAAGATCACAGAATAAGCAGTGTACATGGTTTAAAAAGGAATTTGTCACCATCCCACATGGGACTAAAACCCACAACCTCCAGTTTAGGAGGCTAGAGGCTTTTTCCATAACAACCCTTGGGCCGTGGAATGGCAAATGTATTTTTATTCAGATAGGTGCGAACTCATACAGTTTATGGACTTTAACCAGGGCAGGTCATGTGAATGACAGGCTTGTGGGCAACATACAGGCTTAGAAATACGAGTGCATAGTTCCCTGAAAGTGGTGACATGGGTAGGTAGGACAGTGAACAAGAAGTCCTTCACAGGCTCATCATAACCTTCCACCCAGCCCATCTTTATGGTGTGTTACATCAGGAAGGCTAACTATATTGACAAGGATACCTGCCACCCTTTTGTCTCCTTTACCATCAAGGGGAAGATACAGGAGCTTTAAAGCCCAGGCGAATGAATTCAGGACAGATTCTTCTCCGCTACTGTCAGACTTCTGAGCCACATCCCCTTCCCACATGTTCCTGAATCCTTTATTCTATTTCTTGCGTTATTGCCACTTTAGCATTTCTTTTGCACTACACCAGTCTATACTACTGAACTCTGCACCATTCTGCACTCGTTGCTGTGTTTATTATTTACTGACGTTTATATTGTTTACTCTGTGAGCTTTACATGAACAATAAATTTCACTGCCACCCTGGACAATAATCTGAATCGGAAACTGGCATGCTTACTTTCATCAGACAGTGCATTGAGTACAAGAGTTGAGGCGCCATGTTGCAGTTGTAGAAAACATTGGTGAGACTGCATTTGGAAAATGATGTGAGGTTCTTCTTGCCTTTCTATGGGAAAGATGTGATGGCTTCCATTCCAACTTTGTTTATTTTAATTTTATTTCAGTTTTCTTTCCTGTCCTTTTATCATTTTATAATTTGTAATTTGGACATAATAACATTATAATTTGGATATATTATGAATGGAACATCACAATTTGTTGACTGAGGAAATATTTCCTCATTTTAGCATTAAGTGACTGCTGTCTCCTGAGACCACGCCTCCTAGGCTTGTTTATTTCGGCTTGTTCCTTAAAGATGTGCTGAGTGCGTCCTGGTGTAGACCCACCAGCCACTGGGAATTACATCTCAAAATCAATCCTGTCAAGACCACTAAAAAGCGAAATTATTCAATAACTACTTGATTCTTTCTTTCATGCATTCATGTCTTGGGAGGTTTTATTACACAAGAAGTCCTTTACCATAAACATAGTTCATACTTAAAGCTCAGTTTTACAACCATCAAGTAGGCTGCAAGGAGCTGTCCAGAGTGAGATGATCTTTCATGCCTTATTCTTTAGTGCAAATTTCATGCAGCTCAGATCAACAACCTAGAGTAGTAAGAACTGGTAGTGATGTCAATCACATTACCTGGCTACGAACTGCACAGAAACATGCTTTTTAGTTGCCATGCATGATCCATTCATCTGTACCTTGACCAATCTAATTAGTATGTGTTTTTTCATTCCTTCACTTAAATCATTAATAAATGAGACCTGGCAAGATATTTACTGGGATTCCTAAGAATTCTTGCTATTTCTTCAGTTTTCATTATTGTCAGAATTACCACCTTCTAAAATCAAGAGAAACATTAATTCTCTAAAGTAGCAGCTGAAGTAGCAACACAGTCTTTTGGATTAGAGAGATGTGAATGTTTGGTTGCACTATCTGAACTAGTTATTGACGTAAAACACATTAATTGAGCATGTTCGCATCATTGTTTGTGCAAGCTTGCTAAGTGCAAAACTTTGCTGTGTGTTTCTTACACGGTAGCAGTGACGACACTTGAAGTACTTCACCGTGTGTCATGATCTAGGATGTCTTTCTTGCTGATGTTATTAAGCCCAATACCAACTGTAAAGAGCTTGGTTTCTGAGTTAAGAACAGTCAGTTTTTGTTTCAAAGATCAGCAGGATATGTTCCCATGGTAGAACTAACAACGGCAGTTTCATTTGTGTGAACTGCCAAACGTACATAACTCTATTTTTGTGTGTTCTCTATTTTGATGTTAACCCTCATTTATTTTGTAATCTTATATCAAATAACTTCTGTGAATTAAACCACATAGTTGCTGTAACTAATGAAATTCTTTTAGTTTATTTTATTTATTCTTTTGAGCTCCCGCTCCCTGCTCCCTGGATTACAAATCAATAGTAGATATTTAAAAATTTAAATTATAAACCATAAATAGAAAAATAGAAAAATGGAAAGTAAGGTAGAGCAAAAAAACCGAGATGCAGGTCTGGATATTTGGAGGGTACGGCCCAGATCCGGGTGAGGAACCGTTCAGCAGTCTTATCACAGTTGGAAAGAAGCTGTTCCCAAATCTGGCCGTGCGAGTCTTCATGCTCCTGAGCCTTCTCCTGGAGGGAAGAGGGATGAAAAGTGTGTTGGCTGGGTGGGTCGTGTCCTTGATTATCCCGGCAGTACCGCTCCGACAGCGTGCGGTGTAAAGTGAGTCCAAGGATGGAAGATTGGTTTGTGTGATGTGCTGCGTCGTGTTCACGATCTTCTGCAGCTTCTTCCAGTCTTGGACAGGACAACTTCCATACCAGGTTGTGATGCATCCTAGAAGAATGCTTTCTACGGTGCACCTATAAAATAGATGAGGGTGAGGGTTTTAGGGGACAGGCCAAATTTCTTTAGTTTTCTCAGGAAGTAAAGGCGCTGGTGGGCCTTCTTGGCAGTGAACTCTGCTTGGTTGGACCAAGTCAGGTCATTTGTGATATTGACCCCAAGGAACTTAAAGCTTTTGACCTGTTCCACTTGCGCACCACCGATGTAAATTGGGTCATGCAGTCCACTACTCCTTCTGAAGTCAACAACCAATTCCTTTGTCTTGCTTACGTTGAGGGATAGGTCTTTGCACCATGCCACCATGCTACCAGTACTACGAGTTACCGTTTCCAAATGAACATTATTTAAAGATAACACAACTGATTGCATGACTTCCACTTGCGACTGTAGAAAGTACAGAAGTTTCCAATGTAGGAAGCGGATGTGGGAAGAGGTTTACTGGGCTTGTACTTGATATCTCTATATGTAAGACTCTATTGCCCATTTAAAATATTTGTGCAGTTATCCCTTAAAGGATGCTTATATTGATCAAATGTTTGTTTGATTTGGAAAAGTGGATGCATGAAGAGGTTTCTAACCCACTCTGGATTCATCCTATGAAAATTGGTCAGTATGGAATTAAATCTATGAAGAGGGAAGTATTTAGTAGCTGCTTCAATGAGAGATATGTTGCTGTTCTATGTGGAAGCTACACCAACAAAAACAGAATAGATAGATGATTTATAAACAAATTTGGCAACTATTCTCTGGCCTAGCCAATTGTCAAATTTATAAAGATAACGATATATCTTTTTTAATGCCAGATAAACTTAATTATTTAAAAATTAATAATCAAGCACAAAATTGAAACGACAATCAATTGAAAGTCAGAATCGGGTTTATCCCTGCCGTAGGTCATGACATTTGTTGTTTTGCAGCAGCAGTACATTGCAATACATAATTATTAAAAATCTATAAATTCCAATAAGAAATATATAAAAATCAAATAAAGTAAGTAGTGCAAAACGTGAGCAAAAAATAGTGAGGTAGTATTTCTTTGTATTTGTGTCAACATGGATACATAGAATAGATCTTCAGACCCAGGAACTTGAAACTGCTCACTCTTTCCAGAGTTCATCCTCAATGAGGACTGGTGTGTGTTCCCTCAACTTCCCCTTCCTGAAGTCCACAATCAGTTCCTTGGTCCTATTGATGTTGAGTGCAAGGTTGTTGTTGTGACACACTCAACCAGCTGATCTATCTTCCTCCTGTACGCCACCTCGTCACCATCTGAAATTCTGCCAACAATAGTTATGTAGGTTTCGCATGTTCTCAAAGGCACACACTCACCCACACAGGTCTTGATGAAGTCGGTGACCACTGAATTATGCATTCAGACTTGAAGATGAGACCATGAATATTGTTCAGTCCACTGACTCAGAACAGTCCAGTAAGCGCTCCTCTGCTTCCCTTGTCCATACCTTCTTGGTCTTCACCACTGTTGCTGCCGTGTTCAGTCTCTGCCTATATGCTAGGAGTAGATGAGCAGTCAGGTGATCGGACTTACCACAGTGCGGGCATAGGATGGCAAGGTAAGCATTATTGATGGTGGTGTAACAGTGGTCAGGTGTGTTGGCACCTCTGGTTTCACAGGTGTATATATAAATGACAGTTGTTCAGAAACTTCTTCAAGCTGATCTGGTTGAAGTTCCCAGCAATGGTAGGGAATGCATCAGGGATTTGTGACTGCTGATGACAGTATTCAGCTCCTCCAGAACCTATCTGATGTTGGCCTGGGGTGGAATATTCACTGCTGCCAGGATGATGGCAGAAAACTCCTTCAGCAGATCAAATGGACTGCACTTGACCATAAGCTGTTCCAGGTTGGCAAGGTTGAGATGGAACCGCTACATCTGTGAACCATAATGGGATAATTATAAAGCATACTCCTCCTCCTCCTCTAACTTTAAAGACTGAACTGTCCTGTCTCTGCAGAGAATGGTGAAGCCATCAGACTGTGGCATTGCATCCACGATGGTGGATATGAACCATGTTTCTGTAAAGCAAAGTACACAGCAGTTCCTGGTGTCTCTTCTGGTACTGCAATCTTGCCCTGATGTGTTCAGTTTTGTTTAACAGGGATTGTAGATTTACTAGCAGGATAGTTGGGTGTGGGGATCTAAAGTCTCTTGAGTTTCAATTGTACCTATAAATCAGCATGTCATCCAGCCTCCACTTTCTAAAAGGGGAACTGCACTCGCAGTCTGGAATCAGCTGATATCGCTAGATGTGAATATCAGTAGATATTTTTAAACATCTTAAAACGATGTTGCTTGCTGAAGGTACCCATGATTCTATCTGTGGATTTCAGCTGTAGCAGTCCTAAACGGGAATATTTGATGATTCCCATCGGAGCTGCATGTAAAGAAAGTGATCAGTGCCACCTTGACTAACTTAAACAGTTAGAAAAACCAATTAAAAAAGCGTAACTAATTAAATAAATTAAGCAAAACATAAAATACTTTATATATCCCATGGCTTTCTCTCTAATGCCTTTCATGCCAAAATAAATCATTTGGAAGTCTCTCTCACCCCAAACGTTGTCCGTGGGATGGACAGCTATTTAGACACTGTTTTGTGATCTCTAGCTCATGATTAACACACTTTTGAGGATGGATTCTGGGAGATTATTATTGTACAAGGAGCTCCAAACAAAAGTAATGCCAATGTTCCACCACTGTAATTCCTCACTTTGGTAAATTTGTTTTCTATTACAAATATTGCACGTAACCATTGAACACCTTCCCTTTCCCCTTTAGCCTATGCATTCTATGGAGCATTTTTCTATTCCTTCAGCCTTTAGTATCTAATGAACAATCCCCCAAATTAAATTGTTCTAATATCAATCATTTCACAAGCTTTCAAGGTAAAAATAAATCAAAACAAGGATTGTGTTTTAATAGAGTTGTCTCCTTTTTGTAGGTTGGCAGTCTCACAATGGAGTTCACTGGTTTGGATACAGTCAAGGCTTAATGAGCAAATAAAGCTTTAATTAGGAAGTCACAGTTATACCAGAAATAAAACTAATACTGTCAAGAATATAAGATTGAAAGGAAAAACATAGGTCATGGCAGCAATTACTAGACATTACAATTAGTCACACCAAAGTGGGTGTTGTCTGTGAAGTTTTAATCATGCCCTAGAAATCCATCCAATTATACAGTAAAACTATGAGGCAAGCTCTCTTCCATACTTATTCCCACTGGAAGAAAATTGCAATTATAATTTGCTTTATCATTGACCACTTGTAAAGTATTACGCAGATTATTGTGCTCGGAGCGACACAGTGGTATAGCTAATTGAGCTGTTGCTTCTCAGTGCCAGAGACCTGGGTTCCATCCAGCCTTTCTGAATGGAGTTTGCATGCTTTCCTCTTGATCATGTGAGTTTTCTCTCAGTACTCCGGTCCTCCCACATCCCAAAGACTCGATTATCTGTAAATTTTGAGCATGTAGGTAAGTAAGTACATCGGAGGGTAATGTAAAAGATTAATGTCAGATGAGCGTAAATGGTTGTCTAATGGCCAGAGTCACACATGTATGATATTTCCTCAGGTACTCTCTTTCACACTTGGAGACATAGATTTCAGCTAATGCTGTAAAGCTGATTTCCTTGAGTACATTGAGCTCCCTAATATATAAACACATAAGTTATTGATATGCTAAGTGTTTGTTTCCATCTGCTCTGCAAGCTTCCTTGAACTAAGCAACTTAGAATCAGCTTGCCTGTTTTGAAACAAGCCAAATTAAATAACCCTTTTTCTTATACTGCATCTTTTCCAGCAATAAACCAGGTTTAATGAGCTAGTGATCTAGCTCCAAAATATGAATTTAATTAAGCACTAAATTTGTTTTTGGACATCAGTTGAATATCAGGGAAACAAAACTCGTGGAAAAGAGAATGTCTGGAGGGGCCCTTAATTATGTTGACTGCTTTCCCGAGGTAGTGTGAAATGTAAGCAGGCTAGGATATATTTGTTGTCTTTTTTTAATTTTTAAAGCTATTTTAATTATTTTTAGCAACACATGCACAAAACACTGGAGGAATTGATGGCTTTGTGGCAATATTTGCAGATGATATGAAGATAAGTGGAGGTAGTGCTGAAGAAGCAATGCAATTGCAGCAGGACTTGGACAAATTGGAAGAATGGGCAAAGAAGTGGCAGATGGAATACAGTGTTGAGAAATGTATGATAATGCATTTTGGTAAAAGAAACAATAATGCGGACTACTATCTAAAAGAGGAGAAGGTTCAAACATCAGTGGTGCAGGGGGACTAGGAGTCCTGGTGCAAGATTCCCAGAAGGTTAATTTATAGGTTGAGTCTGTGCTAAAGAAGGCAAGTGCAATCTTGGCATTTATTTCAAGGAGACTAGAAGATAAAAGCAAGGAGATAATGCTGAACCTTTATAAGACACAAGTCAGGCTGCGCTTGGAGTATTGTCAATAGTTTTGGGCCCCATATTTCAGAAAGGATGTGTTGTCATTGGAGAGAATCCAGAGGAGGTTCATGAGGATTCCGGGAATGATGGGGTTAACAAATGAGGAGCATTTGGCAGCTTTGGTCCTGTACTCCCTGGAATTTAGAAGAATGCGTGAGGATCTCATTGAAACCTTCTGAATGTTGAAAGGGCTAGATAGTGTGGATGTAGAGAAGATGTTTCCTATGGTGGGTGTATCTAGAACTAGAGGGCACAACCTCAAGATTGAGGATGACCCTTTAGAACAGAGGTAAGGAGGAATTTTTAGCCAGGGAGTAGTGAATCTTTGGATGCTGTGCTACAGACTGCAGTGGAAGCCAAGTTCACGCATATATTGAAGGCGGAAGTTGATTGTTTCCTAATCGGTCCAGATATCTAAGGCAATGGCGAGAAGGCAGTTGTATGGCATTGAATGGGATCTCAGATCAGCCATGATGGAATGGCAGAGCAAACTCAATGGGCTGAATGGCCCAATTCTGCTCCTATTTCCTATGGCCTACCTCAGCATGTCAGGTAGTATCTATGCAAATGAATAACAGTCGACATTTTGGGCTGAGACCCTTCTTCAGGACTGGAAAGATAGGGGGAAAGGGTTACCTTAAACACCTAAAATTTTAAACTGATTAAAATACGAGACAATAAAGTATTAACAAATGTAGTATTTCTTCACATCCCTGTCATTTAAATAAATGGATAAACATATCCTGTGCCAGCTGTAACCTCTGTGAGCAGATTGCACCACCCTGCTGCTTAAATATCTGTGGAGCACAGTTGGGACCCTCCAGCAGAAATGAGCCAATAAATGGGGTTTCCATATTTGTAGAAAGGCCCTGAAATTGCTAGCAAAACCAAACCAAATCGGTGTCTTTATCACTGTGCCTTGTCTATCTCGTTACGTTGCTGGGATTTCCTTGCATGGGGCTCAGATGTGGAGCTTTCCCATTGAAAGTGGTTTAATTTGAAGGAGAATTGATTTTCCATTGTTCCTTTTAATTATGACATAATTGATCCTTTCTTAAGCTTATTTACATTATCTTTCTCTTCTGCCCTGATATTAATTAATTTTTTATTTGGATAGATTATAACAATTGGGAAATGGGTTTGGTAGGGAAGCAGAAATTTCATTAAATTGGCTAAATAATGGTTTCAAAATAGCTTGTAGTTCATAAGCTTGAATGTCATTTTCAGTTGCAAGTTGCAGGGGGGTTGGCAGCTGTGGGACATCCTCTCTTAAGGCATGTATCATAATCGTGACAGCTGAGCAGAGCCCCAGTGGGACACCTTCTGCAAGCCTTGAACGATCCTTCAACCAAATTAATTAGTTGTCATGAGTGATCAAAAGATATGTAGCAAGGGGCTTGTTGGAGCCAATATATAATAGAGAGAGTGTCACTATATGTTTTTATATGTAAATTGTTACGGTTTAAAATTTTTTTGAGATCTTGAGTTGATAGCTAGGTTAACGTGAATTTTAGTTTCCCTTTTTTATCCTTTATTTCCTACAAACTGTTTCTCTGGTCGTGATGAGATATTTCAGTTCTCACTGTTAGCTCCATTTCTTCTCGATATATTGGGCAGCGGGATGCTCGCACTGTTTGATTATGAATGTGTCATGAGGTGCCTCTGCCTCATTCCATTTCTAGTAAAACATTTTTTTTCATCCACTTCACTTTCTGCATGCTTGACTTCACTAAAACAGAGTCAAAGTAGCTGAATGTGATGATCTTTGCGGCTACATATTTACCTGCATAGCTGGATTTCCTTGCATTGGGTTCAGATTTGAAGCTTGCTACCTGGACCTTCATATTGAATTGAATGGAATAGTATAATATCATAAAAGTTACTGACACACTATCCAATGACCTGGCAACAAACAAACAATTTTCCTCCTATTGCAGATCAGTATTTAATTTCAATAAATCCGTGATTTATGTTGTGACTGTGAACAAAATCACCAGAGAGAGACTGAAGCTGGTGATATAGAAGTCTTTATTCAGCACAACAAGCAGGCCTCATTCTGGAAACACTCTAGGAAGAGGCTTCCCAACCCCAATATTACCAATACCAATATAATTCCCAACACCTTATATTCCGTCTGGGTAGCCTGCAACCTAATGGCATGAACATGGACTTCCTTAACTTCCATTGATGTCCCACCTCCCCCTCGTACCCCATCCGTTATTGCCCATCCTCTGGGCTTCCCCCCTCCCCCTTTCTTTCTCCCTAGGCCTCCCGTCCCATGATCCTCTCATATCCCTTTTGCCAATCAACTGTCCAGCTCTTGGCTCCATCCCTCCCCCTCCTGTCTTCTCCTATCATTTTGGATTTCCCCCTCCCCCTCCCACTTTCAAATCTCTTACTAGCTCTTCTTTCAGTTAGTCCTGATGAAGGGTCTCGGCCTGAAACGTCAACTGTACCTCTTCCTATAGATGCTGCCTGGCCTGCTGCGTTCACCAGCAATTTATATGTGTGTTGCCCAATATTACATCTTATTTTTATATGTTAAAGAACAAAGGTTACAACAGAGCAACTTCTATTGTTACAATGCATTCATACTGCTTCCTTTCAGTTGCACATAATTCTTAAATACCTAGATCTTCCCACCAACGCACCCAAAATGAGTGTTAATCAGTTCAGTCTCTGAGCTGCATCCATGCATATGCAGACATCTCAGGTGAATGAGGTGTTTCCTGGTTTGCAATCGACCCCAATCTGCAGCTTCAAGAAATCCTTTGTTCTGAGCTGCGTTTTATATTCAATCTACAATCCACATTCAGATCTGAAGACTGGTTGCTGTTGGAATTAATATTTGCTATATTCCATCACTCCGGAATATGCTTTAACAATTTATCCATAGAAAAAGTAAGATCTAATGATTTCTATGACTGTTGAAAACCCCCATCTTAGCTACTAATATCCTTCAGGAAAGTAAATCTAAAATTCCCATTCAACTTGGCCTACATGTGACTCCAGCCTTAAAGCTTTATGTTTGACCTTAATGACCTCTGAAGACCCTCTGTTCAAGGAACAAAAAAGGATAAGTTATGTGTTGACATTACGAATGACACCCACATATTGAGTGGGAGAAGAATACAACTGTCCCTGCTGGCTCTCTTGGACTCCATACAAATAAAAGCAGTAACGATACGTGTTAGAGATGCAAGATATTCTGCAGATACTAGAAATCTTGAGCAACACACGCACAAAATGCAGGGGCAACCTGCTGAGTTCCTCCAGCATTTTGTGTGAGTTGTTCAACAACAGTGTATAATCAAGGTTCTGTGACTCAGTGAATTTCAGTCACCAATCTCCCTTATCCTTGTGAATCTTCACTAATACCTTTTGGCACAGTATACTGTTTTCACTTGTTTACAACTTATTCTATGATCTCACCTTGTCACACGTTTTATACTTCCAATCCTATGCTCCCACAGGACTTCAGCATCGGAGTGATCATCTGACCCTGCAATTCCACATTCCTCTCCCACTTCCAAAGTTTCCCTTTCAGCTGTGGCTCTGTGAGGGCTCCTCCCTGTCTACGAAACTAGGAGTCAGAATTGCTGTGGTAAAACAAAGGACCTTATGGAAAATCCTGGCAATTCTGGACAATGTTTCTCACCCTCTGCATGCCACCTTGGCTGAACAGAGGAGCACTTTTAGTAATAGACTAAAGCTCCTGCACTGCTCCAAAGAGTGCTATATGAGGTAATTCTTACCCTCAGCCGTTAGGCTCTATAATGAGTCAATCAATAGCTGGGGAAGTGATGGCCCCCTCCTGTTAGACTGTTTGAGGTAACTTTTTTTGTTGTTCTTTTTTTCTTCTCTTCTAATATTTGTGGACTTTACTGTGGCACTGTAATTTCCTTTGGGACCTGCTGTCTATGCTAATAGGTAAGATGTTGGACAGAATTTGGCTGGTTGCTGGCATTAAGATACTCAAGCCATTTCTGCAGTGGCTCTATGAGTACTTGATGATATAAAGGTGCAGTTTGCTGATTTTGTTTTTTGTTTAGTATGCAGTAAAGTCTTTGTTGCATTCTGGTCTTGAGAGACTTTTGCTTCAGAAGGGAAATGAGGTACTGTAAAGATAACCAGCTATGAACTTGAAGAGACAACCGGATGGATTCGCAGGACAAGTAATGATGATTAAGTTTGAAGATTTCACCTCTGCTTAGACACCTGCTCAGATACAACAATGTTTTTTTAAGATCCAACAAGGCTAAAGTAATTTAGTCTGGCATTTCACACTTTACTGTGCTGTTTCTTCCAGTTAAATAAATAATTAATTTGCATCAAGCTGTAGTGGACAAAGCAACAAAATGAGTCATGATTGATTAAATGCTGTTGACAGAGGCATCAGTGTGCAGTCACTGTTGAATCTACTTCATGGCCAAGTACTCTGCATAAGTTATTATTGCCATATAATTCAGAAATGAAATGAAAATAACTGCAATATTTGTAAGTTTGCATTAAATTGCCTGTTTTGGTATAATTTGGTATAACCTCTCAACCATCAGGCTCTTGAACCAGAGGGGACTTCCCTCACCCCATCACGGAACCATTCCCTCTGGACTGCACTCACTTTCAATGACTCTTCATCTCATGTTCTTGATATTTATTGCTTATTTATTTTTTTTTCTTTTTGTATTTGTAGTTTTTTTCACATTAGCTGTTATGTGATCTTTCATTGATTCGATTGTATCTACTGTGAATGCTTGCAAGTAAATGAATCTTAGGGTTGTATATGGTGACATATATGTACTTTGATAATAAAATTACTTTGAACTTTCTTATTGGAATGTACTATTATGGTATCACTGTTACTTTGACACAGTTCTTGTATTGTGCCTTTATAAAGGCATTTGAAGTAAGTTTGGTATTGTATGTTATGACTTTGATTTTAATGTATTCACTTGCAGAGCTAGTGTTGAATATATGAATCATAAAGATTGCAGTCCAACTATATTACTAATTGGTATCATGATCAGTGGAACTTTGGCATTTAAGCCTTTGTATAAAAAACAGGGGTTCCCAACCTGGACTGACAGACATCTCAGTTAATGGTAGGGGTCCGTGGCATAAAAAAGGTTGGGAACCCCTGGTGTAAAAGTATCCCAAGCTGAGAAACTGTTGTGCAATATGTTCTATGTGTTTTGTGACGTTGATCCCCAGATAGTGAAGTACATTGGTGACTCTATGGTGTACAATGTTACTTTCAACCACTACTTCTGTATGTGCAGAGCACCCACAGATTGCATAGAGCACGTATATGATTACCTGACCGGCAGACCACAGTACATGTGCTTGCAACACTGTGTGTCCGACAGAGTGATCAGCAGCACTGGGGCTCCACAGGGGACTGTCTTGTCTCCCTTTCTCTTCACCATTTACACCTCGGACTTCAACTACTGCACAGTCTTGTCATCTTCAGAAGTTTTCTGATGACTCTGCCATAGTTGGATGCATCAGCAAGGGAGATGAGGCTGAGTACAGGGCTACAGTAGGAAACTTTGTCATGTGGTGTGAGCAGAACTATCTGCAGCTTAATGTGAAAAAGACTAAGGAGCTAGTGGTAGACCTGAGGAGGGCTAAGGTACCGGTGACCCCTGCTTCCATCCAGGGGTCAGTGTGGACATGGTGGAGGATTACAAGTACCTGGGGATACGAATTGACAATAACCTGGACTGGTCAAAGAACACTGAGGCTGTCTACAAGAAGGGTCAGAGCTGTCTCTATTTCCTGAGGAGACTGAGGTCCTTTAACATCTGTCGGACGATGCTGAGGATGTTCTACAAGTCTGTGGTGGCCAGTGCTATCATGTTTGCTGTTGTGTGCTGGGGTAGCAGGCTGAGGGTAGCAGACACCAACAGAATCAACAAACTCATGTGGAGATGGAACCGGACTCTCTGACGGTGGTGTCTGAAAAGAGGATGCTGTCCAAGTTGCATGCCATCTTGGTCAATGTCTCCCATCCACTACACAATGTACTGGTTGGGCACAGGAGTACATTCAGCCAGAGACTCATTCCACCGAGATGCAACACTGAGTGTCATAGGAAGTCATTCCTGTCTGTGGCCATCAAACTTTACAATTCCTCCCTTGGAGGGTCAGACACCCTGAGATGATAGGCTGGTCCTGGACTTATTTCTTAGCATAATTTACATATTACTGTTTAATTATTTATGGTTTTATTACTATTTAATTATATATGGTGCAACTGTAACGAATACCAACTTCCCTCGGGATCAATAAAGTATGACTATGACTATATAGGCATCCGTTAGTCTCATGAGACCATCGATTTGCGCCTTGGAAGGTTTCCAGGGCGCAGGCCTGGGCAAGGTTGTATGGAAGACTGTCAGTTGCCCATGCTGCAAGTCTCCCCCTCTCCATGCCACCGATGTTGTCCAAGGGAAGGGCATTAGGACCCATACGGCTTGGCACCGGTGTCGTCGCAGAGCAATGTGTAGTTAAGTGCCTTGCTCAAGGTTACAACACGCTGCCTCAGCCAAGGCTCAAACTAGCAACCTTCAAATCACTAGACGAATGCCTTAACCACTTGGCCACGCGCTAACATAGAGTATATACAGCTGACATAAATCCATGGTTAGTGCTCAATTGCTGTCTTCCTTTCCCTTATGAAACTGGTTAATGGACAGATAACTATCTAGCTGTGTGGGCCATCTACTGTAAAGTTTGTCTAAACAGCAGAGTGCCATCATATTGATCTAGGCCATGCAATAACCTCTAATTGCACATTGGTGGATAACGAAGTAGGTTTTCAAAGCTTGCAAAGAGATTTAGGCCAGTTAGAAGAGTGGGCTGAAAGATGGCAGATGGAGTTTAATGCTGAAAAATGTGAGGTGCTACAATTTGGTAGGACTAATCAAAATAGGACATACATGGTAAATGGTAGGGCATTGAAGAATGCTGTAGAACAGAGGGATCTAGGAATAATGGTGCATGGTTCCCTGAAGGTGGAATCTCATATGGATAAGGTGGTGAAGAAAGATTTTGGTATGCTGACCATTATTGATAGAGCATTGAGTATAGGAGTTGGGATGTAATGTTGAAATTGTATAAGGCATTGGTAAGGTCAAATTTGGAGTATTGTGTACAGTTCTGGTCACTGAATTATAGGAAAGATGTCAATAAAATTGAGAGAGTACAGAGGAGGTTTACTAAAATGTTGCCTGGGTTTCATCTCCTAAGTTACAGAGAAAGGTTGAACAAGTTAGGTCTTTATTTTTTGGAGCGTAGAAGGTTGAGGGGGGACTTGATAGAGGTGTTTAAAATTATGAGGGGGATTTACAGAGTTGACGTGGATACACTTTTTCCATTGAGAATGGGGGAGATTCAAACAAGAGGACATGAGTTGAGAGTTAAAGGGCAAAAGTTTAGGGGTAACATGAGGGGGAACTTCTTTACTCAGAGAGTGGTAGCTGTGTGGAATGAGCTTCCAGTAGAAGTGGTTGAGGCAGGTTCGATGTTGTCGTTTAAAGTTAAATTGGATGGATAATGGACAGGAGAGGAATGGAGGGTTATGGGCTGAGTGCAGGTCAGTGGGACTAGGTGAGAGTAAGAGTTCGGCACGGACTAGAAGGGCCGAGATGGTCTGTTTCGGTGCTGTAATTGTTATATGGTTATATGTTAAGCAACATTCATATTTCCCATAGACTCCTAATGGAATCATGCTGGCAATTGAAATTGGCCAGAAAATTACATGAAACAAACCCTCAATTCCTTTGTAATGTTGTGAAGTATATAAAAAGCTCAAGTCTGTGTTACAGAAGTTCTGTAAATCACTCTCCTTGCATTGATGTTGCCCCAAAAATGCCATTTGTTAAGCAGTAAGTGACTCGACATAATGTGTGATGATGTAGATCCAGATTGTGCAATTCCCAGTTGGAGGGTTGCGAATCATGGATGAGTCCAAGATAAACAGGGGGGTAGGTAGTGCTGAGGAGGCAGGGAGTCTGCAGAAGACTTGGACAGATTAGGAAAATGGGAAAAAAAAGTAGCAAATGGAATACAGTGTAAGGAAATGGATGGTCATAAATTTTGGTAGAAAGAATAATGGTACCTGACTAATTTCTAAATAGGGAGCAAATTCAAAAATGGGAGGTGCAGGGGAACTTGGGAGTCCTTATGAGGGATTCCCTAAAGGTGAACTTGCAGGTTAAGTCGGTAGTAAGGAGAGCAAATGCAATCCTTGGATTCATTTCCAGACAGATAGAATATAAATTCAAGGATGTGTTGCTGAAGCTTGAAAAGGCATTGGCCAGACTGCATTTGGAGTATTGTGAGAGGTTTGGGGCCTAGATCTAAGAAGGGATATGCTGGCACTGGAGACAGTTTAGAAGAGGTTTACGAAATGTTCCTGGAATGAAAGGGTTAATAAATAAGATGCATGTGATGCTTCTGTGCCTGCACTTGCTAGAATTTAGGAGATAGAAGGGGGATCTCATTAAAATCTATTGAATATTGAAAGGTCTAGATACAGTGTACATGGAGAGGATGTTTTCTATAGTGGGGGGGTGTATAGTACCAGAGGGCACAGCCTCGGTATATAAGGATGTCCCTTTAGAACAGAGATGAGAAGGAGTTTGTTCAGTTAGGAGGTGGTGTATCTGTGGAATTAATTGCCACATATGGCTGTGGAAGTCAAGTATTTGGTATATTTAAAGCAGACGTTGATAGATTCTTGATTAGTAAGGGTGTCAAAGGTTACGGGGAGAAGGCAGGAGAATGGAGTTGAGGAGGATGATAAATCAGTGACTCAACCTGTAAGCTGACCTTTCGGAAATCCTGCCAAGAACTCTCAGGTCTCTTTTCACTTCTGATTTCTGAGTTTTCTCCCTGTTTAGAAAATAATCTATACCTTTATTCTTCTACCAAAGTGCATGAATTTTGCATTTCATTTGCCACTTTACCTATTCTCCTCATCTTTCTGCATCCTTCAGAGTGTCTCTCTGCTTCCTCAAAACTACCTTTCCTCCACCTATCTTTGTATCATCCGCAAACCTGGCCACAAGGTCATCAATTCCATTATCTAGGCCACTCACATATCATGCAAAAAGGAGCAGTCCCAACACCAACCCATATGGAACACCACTAGTCACCGGCAGCCAACCAATCAAGATGTCCTGTATTCCTACTCTTTGCATCCTGCCAGTCAGTCAATCTTCTATCCATGCTAGTATCTTTCCTGTGATACCATGGGCTCTTATCTTGTTAGGTAGGCTCATGCTCAGTACCTTATCAAAGACCTTCTGAAAATCCAAATAAACAACATCCACTAACACACATAAAATGCTGGAGGAACTCAGCAGGCCAGGTAGCATCTATGGAAAAGGGTACAGTCAATGTTTCGGGCTGAGATCCTTCAGCAGGACTGGAGGAAAAAAGGATGAGTCAGAATAAGAAAGTGCGGGGAGGAAGAAACACTAGGTGATAGATGAAACTGGGGCTGGGGTCGGGGGGGAGTGGTGAAGTCAAGAGCTGGGTAGTTGATTGGTGAAAGAGATTCAGGGCTGGAGTACGGGGAATCTGATAGGAGAGGACAGAAGGCCATAGAAGAAGGAAAAGGGGGAGGAGCACCAAGAGGAGGTGATGGGCAGGCAAGGAGATGAGAAGAAAGAGAGAATTGGGAATGGAGAAATGAAGGGGGTAGGCATGACCAGAAGTTTGAGACATCAATGTTCATGCCACAAGGTTGGATGGAGTATAAGGTGTTGCTCTTTCTACCTGAGTGTGGCTTCATCGCGACAGTAGAGGTGGCTATGGACTAACATATCGGAATGGGAAGTGGAATTAAAATGGGAGATCACTGGGAGATCCTGCTTTTTCTGGTGGACAGAGTGTAAGTGTTCAGCGAAGTGGTCTCCCAGTCTACATCGAGTCTCATCAATCTACATTGGGTCTCACCAATATGCAGAAGCCCACACCGGGAGCATCTACAAAGTAGATGACCCCAACAGACTCACAGGTGAAGTGTCACCTCACCTGGAAGGACTATTTAGGGCCCTGAATGGTAGTAAGGGAGGAGGTGTAGGGACAGGTGTAGCACTTGTTCTGCTTGCTAGGATAAGTGCCAGGAGGGAGATTAGTGGGGAGGACAAATGGACAAGGGGGTCATGTAGCAAGCGATTCCTGCAGAAAGCAGGAAGTGGGGGAGAGGGAAAGATGTGCTTGTTGGTGGGATCCCGTTGGAGATGGCAGAAGTTACGGAGAATTATGTGCTAGATGTGGAGGCTGGTGGGATGGTAGGTGAGGACAAGAGGAACCTTGTTCCTGGTGGGATGATGAGAGGACGGGGCTTGGATAGACATGCGCAAAATGGAAGAGAAGTGGTTGAGGGCAGCTCTGATGGTGGAGGAAAGGAAGCCCCTTTCTTTGAAGAAGGAGGACATCTCCTTCATTCTACAATGAAAAGCCTCATTGTGAGAGCAGATGCGACAGAGGAATTGAGGAAGGGGATGGTGTTTTTACAAGTAACAGGGTGGGAAGAGGTATAGTCCAGGTAGCTGTGAGAGTCAGTGGGTTTATAATAGACATCAGTAGATAAGCCGTCTCCAGGGATAGAGACAGTGTGATCGAGAAAGGGGAGTGGAGATGTCGGAAATGGACCAGGTTAATTAGAGGGCAGGGTGGAAGTTGGAGGCAAAGTTGAAGAAGTCACTGATTGTCCTTTGTCTTTCCTGCCTGTTATTTCCAGAAAGAATTTATCAGGCAAGATTTCCCTTTTGGGAAACCATGCTGACTTCGGCTTATTTCAGAATCAGGTTTATCACTAGCATGTGTCGTGAAATTTGTTAACTTAGCAGCAGCAGTTCAATGCAATACATAATCTAGAAGAAGAAGCAAGTAATTCAATTACAGTATACCTATTGAATAGACTAAAAATCGTGCAAAAGACAGAAATAATATATATTAAAAAAGAGAGGTAGTGTTCGGGAGTTCAGTGTCCATTTAGGAATCGGATGGCAGAGGGGAAGAAGCTCTTCCTGAATCACTGAGTGTGTGCCTTCAGGCTTCTATACCTCCTACCTGATGGTAACAGTGAGAAAAGGGCATGCCCTGGGTGTTGGATGTCCTTAATAATGAACGCTGCCTTTCTGAGACACCGATCCTTGAAGATGTCTGGGTACTTTGTAGGCTGGTACTCAAGATGGAGCCAACTAAATTTTCAGCCCCCTGCAGCTTCTTTCGGTCCTGTGCAGTAGCCTCTCTCCCATACCAGAGAGTGATGTAGCCTGTCAGAATGCACAGCATGGTACAACTATAGAGGTTTTTGAGTGTACTTGTTGACATGCCAAATCTCTCAAACTGCTAATGAAGTATAGCCGCTGTCTTGACTTCTTTATAACTGCATCGATATTATGGGACCAGGTTAGATCCTCAGAGATCTTTCTACCCAGGAATTTGAAACTGCTCACTCTCTTCACTTCTGATCCCTCTATGAGGATTAGTATGTGTTCCTTCATCTTACCCTTTTGGAAGTCTACAATAAGCTCTTTCGTCTTACTGACGTTGAGTGCCAGGTTGTTTATGCGACACCACTCCACTAGTTGGCATATCTCCCTCCTGTACACCTGCTTGTCACCACCTGAGATTCTACCAACAATGGTTGTATCATCAGCAGATTTACAGATAGTGCTTGAGCTATGCCTAGCCACACAGAGAGAGTAGAGTAGTGGGCTAAGGACACACCCCTGAGGTGCACCAGTGTTGATCGGCAGCGAGGAGGAAATGTTATCACCAATCCACACAGATTGTGGTCTTCCAGTTAGGAGGTTGAGAATCCAGTTGCATAGGGAAGTACAGAGGCCCAGGTTCTACAACTTCTCAATCAGGATTGTGGAAATGATGATATTAAATGCTGAGCATGTTGACGAACAGCATCTTGACATAGGTTTTTGTATTGACCAGTTGGTCTAAAGCCGTGTGAAAAGCCATTGAGATTGCATCTGCAGTTGACCCATTGTGGCACTAGGCAAACTGCAATGGGTCCAGGTCCTTGCTGAGGCAGGAGTTCAGTCTAGTCATGACCAACCTCTCAAAGCATTTTATCATTGTGCTACTGGGTGATAGTCATTAGGCAGCTCACATTATCCTTCTTAAGCACTGATATAATTGTTGCCTTTTTGAAGCAAGTGGGAGCTTTTGCCCGTAGCAGTGAGAGTTTGAAAATGTCCTTGAATACTCCCACTAGTTGATTAGCACAGGTTTTCAGAGCCTTACCAGGTACTCCATTGGGATCTTCCACCTTGCGAGGGTTCATCCTCTTTAAAAACAGCTTAACATTGGCCTCCAAGACAGAGATCGCAGTGTCATCAGGTGTAGCAGGGATCTTCACAGCTGTAGTTGTGTTCTTCCTTTCAAAACATGCATAGAAGGCGTTGAGTTCATCTGGTAGTGAAGCATTGCTGCTCTTCATGCTATTGGGTTTTACTTTGTAAGAAGTAATGTCTTGCATACCCTGCCAGAGTTGTTGTACATCCGATGTCGCCTCCAACCTCATTTGAAATTGTCCCTTCGCCCTTGAAATGGCCCTCTGCAAATCATATCTGGTTTTCTGGTACAGGCCTGGGTTGCCAGACTTGAATGCCACAGATCTAGCCTTCAGCAGGTGACGTACCTCCTGGTTCATCCACGGCATTTGGTTTGGGAATGTACAGTAAGTCTTTGTAAGCACACACTCATCCACACAGATTTTAATGAAGTCAGTGACAACTGCAGCATACCCATCCAGATTTGAAGATGAATCCCTGAGTACAGTCCAGTCCACCAATTCAAAGCAGTCATGTAGGCACTCCTGTGCTTCCCTTGTCCATACCTTCTTGGTCCTCACTACTGGTGCTGTAGTATTCAGTCTCTGCCTATACTCAGGGAGTAGAAGTACAGCCAGCTGATCAGACTTCCTGAAATGAGGGCGTGGAATAGCACGGTAGGCATTCTTGGTGGTGGTGTAGCAATGGTCCAGTGTGTTGTTTCCTCTGGTATTGCAAGTGATCTGTTGAAGGTAATTGCTCAATGAACTTGCATGCTGAATGATCTTCTGTTCAGTATCGGCCACTGGCTCTAACACGCTTAAAAACCAGTGATCATGAGCGATTTCTCCTCTACATAGCTGACCCTATGGCATGCAAGGGCCATACCTCCAGTTTCCTACTTCAGACTTTGATCAGATGTAGTCCTGTAAGAAAGGAAGGAGTGTAAATAAATAAATTGTAACATGTGTGTGTATAGTTGCATTCTGTTTGTGATTGTAAGAAACTGGACGTCCGTGCATGCTGAATTTGCAAGTGCATAAATCAAGTGGTGTTCTGTTGATAGATGGGAACTGTAACAATTTCCAGTGAACTAGGCGGACAGGTGATGTCATTATCGTTCTTGCATCACAACCAATATCACTAGAGGCATTTATCCAGGCTATCCCTTCCCAGTGTTGATTTATTTTGGAATTTGGGAGATTTCCGGAGCCTCCTGGCATGTGAGATCTTTGCTAGCAAAGATTCCAGGTAGTATCAGAGAAATTAGTCACCTGTCCTATTCCTGTATGGTTATTACTGTTCTGTGTGTATCTTGAGCCATGCAAGGAATCCTGGAAGTGATAGCTGAACATTTCCTTTAGAGGTTACGGGCATGAAGTTGGTCAATGCTGACTGGGTGGATGATATTACCAACATTGCAGATCCTTAACTTTCAGGCAAATGGGGACCACATAAATGGTTGCTACCCTAAAGAGAACAATTTTTATGTACAGGTAAACAGAAAAGTTGTACTAATTTTTTTTAGAACAAATCAGAACAAATTCCTTGCATTGAACGATTTTTGCATTCGTTTTTATAAAATGACAAACTTCTGGCCCCCATCCCAGAGCAATGAAGAACATCTAGTTACTAGGCAGACATTCAGAACAGTGAAGATCTGACATGCTCTGTTCTCATTGTTACCATCAGGAAGGAGGTACAGAAGCCTGAAGGCAGTCACTCAGGAACAGCTTCTTCCCATTGCCATCCAATTTCTGAATGGATATTGAACCCATGAACTCTACCTCACTACTTCTTTATTTCTATTTTTGCACTAAGGGTACTTATTTACTTAACGTAATTCATGTTATTTTTCTATTATTATGTATTGCACTGTCCTACTGCCACAAAGACATATTAAACCTGATTCTGAATGTGAATGAATTATATGCTGGTTAAGTGAGGAATTAAGCTGAAGTTGTCGGATTGCAGTTATTGAAAGAATATTTTACACATTGTGTTATAAATATCATAGATCAGTCTTTCATCAGCACAGTGTGCATGTGACAGTAGCACTGGTATTTGATGGTGTTCAAAGTATGGAGGAAACATAACAAAAATCACATGTAATCAATGTCACTGGAGAAAAAAAGCTGGTACAACGAGAGGATGTACAAAGCGCATAATGTTGAGTATCACGGAATGAAGAAATACTTGGCAATTTTCTCCAGCTGGTTCATTTCTAGCCACAAAATTATATGTCCTGTGTTCCTGAGTTTTCTCATTATTTGAAGATATATCTGATCCATGTTGTGCACTTTTGCCAGTTGTCAATGCCACTTTGATTGATCGTGATAGACAATGTTCACGTTCCAGAAAACAACCTGGCTCGTATAGCTATGTAGCAAGCAGGACAAGACATTGATATGAAAGAAAGCTCAGCTTTCATGACATTTTTTAGCAAGCCATTATAGAAATTTTCAAGTATATGACACACTTCGGCAAGAATGTCAACTCTGATCCAATGCACTCTGCCATTGGTACTGTGCATTGCTCTAGATTCCCCTCTACATTGTAAGCACCACAGTGCAAGGTTGCAGTAATGAACATTGCAGTGAATTTGATAAGAGAATCTGCTGATTGGAATTCACAGCAGTTTACTTTAATGTTACTTTTTATAGTGTATAAATTAAAATTGCAAAATTTCTTATCTGGAATCTTTGATCACGTATCATGATAGTTATGCCACATCAAGTGTGGAATGTCTAAGACTGATTTCACTATTTAGTTCACAAACAACAGAAATTCTGCAGATGCTGGAAATTCAAGCAACACACATCAAAGTTGCTGGTGAAAGCAGCAGGCCAGGCAGCATCTCTAGGAAGAGGTGCACCTAGATGCCAGTTATGTTTGATTGATTGAATTGTTTGCCTGCGTTCGGAATTGAGCTGAAATCCTCATTCCTTCCATGCTTTCATTGCCCACTTCTGGAAATGCAAGTGTTCTGTGTGACAATAACAAATGGGTTATTTCCCCACTCAGATATCCGCTTCATAACAAAGATCAAGTGTTTGACTATTGTTAGGTCTTGGGCTTGTTGCAGCAATACTGAACAGACTGCACTGCTTTCCGCCAGCTGGATTCTTTCCAAATTCCAGACTTGCCAGTTGCAGCACAGTAATAAGATTGTTCAGATACAGTAGAAATTAATTCCTTAAACTTAAAAAGTTATTGATCATTATTTTATCCTCATTGTGTCAAAACAAAATTGGTGAGTTGTTTTATTACTGTCATATGTACTTGGGTAGAGTGGAAAACTTTCACCCCATCCATCCAGAGCAAGATTTTACAGTGCAGGGTAAATTACATTACAGAAAAAGTACAGTGCAGGTAGACAATTTGGTGCAAGGTCACAAGAAGGTAGTTTGTGAGCTCAGGAGTTCATTTTTCATATAAGAGAACCATTCAGTATTCTTAAAACTGTGGAATAGAAGCTGTTCTAAAGCCTTGTGGGGTGCATTCAAACTTTTGTATCTCCTGCTTGATGGGATGATGAAGAAGGGAGAGTGTCTGGGGTAGTTTGTATCTTTGTTTATTCCTGCTGCTTTACCAAAGCAACGGGAAGTGTAGACAATGTCCAAGGAGGAGAGGCTGGTTTTTGTGATGTGGCCTCTGTAGTTTCATGCTGTCATGGACAGAGCAGTTACCCCACCAAGCCAGGATATATCCAAATAGAATGCTTTCTGTGGTGCATTGATCAAAAATTGGAGCTGGTCAAAATGGTCATTCCAGAGGAAGTAGTGGTGCAGGTGAGCTCTCTAGGCCATAGCATCAAAGTGGTTGGACCAAGACTGGCTATTGGTCATATTGACTCCTAGGAGTTGAAGCTCCAATTCTCAGCACCATCGATGTAAACAGGAGCACATGCACCACACCCCTTTCTGAAGTCAGGAGCATGTGCACCTGAAGTCAATGACCTGCTGTTTTGCAGTTGGAGAGTTATAGAGTTATACAACAAAGAAACAGCTACATCTGCCCTAAGCAACTATTCCAACCATCATACGTGTCTATTCCAATCCCATGTGCCTGCATTTATTTCATGTCCTTCCATGCTTGCTTATTCAAGTACCTGTCAAGACCTGTCTAAGTTTTCTTACTGTTCCTCTGGCAGCTCTCTTATAGATACACCTACTCTGTGTGAAGAGTTGACTCCTCAGATCCCATTAAGCCTCTCACCTTAACCTATCCCCTCTAGTTTTAGGCACCTCTACCACAGGAACAGACATTGGCTGTCTACCCTAACTATGCCTCTCATAATTTTATATATCATTTTCCTGTCACCTCTCAGCCACCTCTGCTCCTGGGAAACAGACTCAGCCTATCCAATCTCTCCTGATAACTCAAACCCTCCAATTCATGTGGCTTTCTTGTGAATCTTCTCTGCATCCTTTCTAGTGTACCCGTTTCCCCCTGTGTGTGATGACCGGGACTACACCCGAAACTATATGTGTGGCCTAACCGATATATTGACCAGAACTACACCCGAAACTCTACGTGTGGCCTAACCGATGTATTGACCGGAACTACACACGATGCTCTACGTGTGGCCTAACCGATGTATTGACTGGAACTACACATGATACTCTATGTGTGGTCTAACCGATGTATTGACCGGAACCACACACGATACTCTATGCGTGGCCTAACCGATGTATTGACTGGAACTACACATGATACTCTATGTGTGGCCTAACCCAGTGGTCCCCAACCACCAGGCCGCAAAGCATGTGCTACCGGGCCGCGAGGAAACGATATGAAACAATTTGAGTCAGCAGCACCTTTCCTCATTCCCTGTCACGCACTGTTGAACGTGAACACCACTGCCCCGCCCCCCGTCGGCCGGTCTGCAAGAATATTGTCAATATTAAACCGGTTCACGGTGCAGGAAAGGTTGGGGACCCCTGGCCTAACAGATGTATTGACCAGAACTACACATGATACTCTTGACCAGAACTACACACGATACTCTACGTGTGGCCTAACCGATGTATTGACTGGAACTACACACGATACTCTACGTGTGGTCTAAGCAACATTTTGTACAACTATGGCACAATATCTTAACTCTTGTACTCAGTGCCTTGGTCAGTGAAAGTGAGCATACCACATACCTTCCTCACCGCCCTGCCTACCTGTGACATATAATGTGAAAAAAATGGTCCCAACACCACCCCCTACAGAACACCACTAGTCACCAGCAGCCAACCAGGAAAGGTTCCCTTTATTCCCACTCTTGGCCTCCCACCAGTCAGCCAATCGTCCATCCATGCTAGTGCCTTTCCTGTAATAGCATTGGCTCTCCTTGTTTAGCAGCCTCATGTGTGGCACTTTGTCAAAGGCCTTCTGCAAGTCCAAATAAACAACAACCACTGACTATCCTTTGTGTATCCTGCCTGTTATTTCCTCAAAGAATTCCAACAGATTTGTCAGGCAAGATATCCTCTTAAGATGACCATGCTGACTTTTATCATGTGTCTCTAATTACCCCAAAACTTCATCCATAATAATGGTCTCTAACCACAAATGTCAGGCTAAATGGCCTATATTTTCCTGTCTTTTGCCTCCCTCTGTTTTTAAAGGCTGGAGTGACATGTGTGATTTTTCAGTCCTCCAGAAGCTAGTGATTCCTGAAAGATCATTACTAATGCCTCCACAATCTCTTCAGCTACCTCTTTCAGAACCCTGGGGTATACTCCATCTGGTCCAGCTGACTTATTTGTTTGTTTTGTTGATATGCTCCATAAGGCCACTACTCCTGCCCATGAAATCACTAATTTCCATGTCTATCTCCACCATAAATATGAACAAGTAGTATTTATTATTTAAAACCTTGCCCATTTTCTATGGAACAACACACATCAAAGTTGCTGGTGAACGCAGCAGGCCAGGCAGCATCTCTAGGAAGAGGTACAGTCGACGTTTCAGGCCGAGACCCTTCGTCAGGACTAACTGAAGGAAGAGCTAGTAAGGGATTTGAAAGTTGGAGGGGGAGGGATGGAGCCAAGAGCTGGACAGGTGATTGGCAAAGGGGATATGAGAGGATCATGGGACAGGAGGTCCGGGGAGAAAGACAAGGGTGGGGGGGGGGAACAGAGGATGGGCAATAGTCAGAGGGACAGAGGGAGAAAAAGGAGAGTGAGAAAAAGAATGTGTGTATAAAAATAAATAACAGATGGGGTACGAGGGGGAGGTGGGGCATTAGTGGAAGTTAGAGAAGTCGATGCCCATGCCATCAGGTTGGAGGCTACCCAGACGGAATATAAGGTGTTGTTCCTCCAGCCTGAGTGTGGCTTCATCTTTACAGTAGAGGAGGCCGTGGATAGACATGTCCGAATGGGAATGGGATGTGGAATTAAAATGTGTGGCCATTTTCTATGGTTCCGTACATCAATCACTACATTGATCCTTAAGAAGAACTATTCCCTCTCTCACTACTTTTTTGTTTGGAATATACTCACTGAATATTTTACGATTCTTCTTTGCCTGTTCTGTCAAGGATATCTACAACCTCTTCCCCCCCAACCCCCTGAAGAGATCTCAACATTCCAAGTAGCTGAAGCTTTTCTGCCAGACATTCATATGCCCTATCCCCCTCCTCTACCCCTGTCATCAAATGGCACAGGACGTGTTCCTGAGAGGACAACCCAGAAGTCCTGCTTTTTAACCTTCTGCCCAGCTGCTGTCACTTACTCTGCAGGGCCTCATCCCTCTTCCTGCCTATGTTTGCCAATGTGGAGCTCACTCTCTTCTTTCAAAATATCCTCTCAAACGCAGAGGTACCCTTGCATTGGAACAGTCACGCACCATCCTAATGACTGGCTACAGTTACAGAAATGCCTACTTGTGCACCAGAGTGGTCACACACCATCCTAGTGATAGGCACACTGTTATGGAAATACCGAACCGTTCATTAACTATAAGTACTCCGTCGCCATCCCTCACCTACACCTTGACTGAGCCTGCTGTATAACAGTTGTGGTGCCACTAATCGATATGCTGCTGTTGCTTTCCTCAACAAAGCCTTCCCTTATAAACAGTATCCAAAAAGGTCTACTCATTAGTTAGGGAAACAGAACGTAGAAATCTACTGCACATTACAGGTCCTTCAGCCCATGATGTTGTGCTGACCATGTAAGCTACAGCCAAAGGAAAGTTCTGTTCTACCTGCCTTCCTCTACTGGCAACCACCCATCTACTTGGCTGGATCTGCAAAATGACCACCTCCCTGTGGGCACTTCAATCAACCTGTCTGCTGATCCACACTGTCTGAGTTAATGAAATACAAAATAACAGCCAACTGTACACAGAAAATTCTCTAAAGAATAGAATGTGAAGTGTGCATAGAATAGTTTCGGTATCTGTTTCAGTGACTGAATGCTAAACGGTGGGAGACGTGTAGTATTTCCTGAGATTGGTTGATTTCATTTTTACATCTGTCTGGAAAGGTAGGCACGGATTTGGTTTCACTTTGTGTTTGAAAAGTAGTGGAACACTCCTTTGTATGGATTGTATTATCAGCCAGTCTCAGAAATGTGCAATGGCAAATGGTCCAGATGGTCTGCATCCTAGGGTACTAAAGGAGGTGGCTCTGGAAATTGCAGATGCATTGGTGATCATTTTCCAATGTTCCTTAGATTCAGGATCAGTTCCTGAGGATTGGCGAATGGCTAATGTTATCCCACTTTTTAAGAAAGGAGGGAGGGAGAAAACAGAGAACTATCACCCTGTTAGCCTAACATCAGTAGTGGGGAAGATGCTAGAGTCCATTATTAAAGATGAAATAGCGGCATATCTTGATAGCAGTGATAGGATTGGGCTGAGCCAGCATGGATTTACCAAGGGCAAATCATGCTTGACTAATCTATTGGAGTTTTTCAAGGATGTAACCAGGAAGATAGATGCGGGAGATCCCATGGATGTAGTGTACCTTGACTTTCAGAAGGCACTTGATAAGGTACCACATAGGAGATTGGTGGGTAAAATCAGAACTCATGGCATTGGGGGGAGGATATTGACATGGATAGAAAACTGGTTGGCAGTTAGAAAGCAAAGGGTAGCAGTGAATGGGTGTTTCTTGGAATGGCAGGTGGTGACGAGTGGGGTGCCACAGGGCTCGGTATTGGGACCACAGGTGTTTACAATTTACGTCAATGATTTAGAGGAAGGCATTGTGAATAACATCAGCAAGTTTGCTGATGATACTAAGCTGGGTGGCAGTGTGACATGTGATGAGGATGTTAGGAGAATTCAAGGTGACTTGGATAGGCTGGGTGAGTGGGCAGAAACTTGGCAGATGGTGTTTAATGTGAATAAGTGTGAGGTTATTCTCTTTGGGAGCAAGAACAGGAAGGCAGATTATTATCTGAACAGTGTGGAGTTAGGTAAGGATGAAATACAAAGAGATCTAGGAGTACTTGTTCATCAGTCTCTGAAGATGAATGAGCAAGTGCAGCAGGCAGTGAAGAAGACTAATGGAATGTTGGCCTTTATTACAAAGGGAATTGAGTACAAGAGCAAGGAAATCCTTTTGCATTTGTACAGGGCCCTGGTGAGACCACACCTGGAGTATTGTGTGCAGTTTTGGTCTCCAGGGTTAAGGAAGGACATCCTGGCTGTGGAGGAGGTGCAGCGTAGGTTCACTAGGTTAATTCCTGGGATGTCCGGACTGTCTTGTGCAGAGAGGTTAGAGAGACTGGGCTTGTACACACTGGAATTAAGGAGATTGAGGGGGGATCTGATTGAGACATATAAGATTATTAAGGGATTGGACAAGATAGAGGCAGGAAATATGTTCCAGATGCTGGGAGAGTCCAGTACCAGAGGGCATGGTTTAAGAATAAGGGGTAGGTCATTTTGGACAGAATTGAGGAGGAACAACTTCTCCCAGAGAGTTGTGGAGGTGAGGAACGCGCTGCCTCAGAAGGCAGTGGAGGCCAATTCTCTGGATGCTTTCAAGAAGGAGCTAGATAGGTATCTTATGGCTAGGGGAATCAAGGGTTATGGGGATAAGGCAGGAACCGGGTATTGATAGTAGATGATCAGCCATGATCTCAGAATGGCGGTGCAGGCTCGAAGGGCGGAATGGTCTACTTCTGCACCTATTGTCTATTGTCTAAACCACAATCACTGAGCCATGGTACTTATGCTAATTTATACAGGTATCTGTGGAATATCTGCTATTTCCGTCATCTACATCGGAGCTGGAATGCTCACAGTACTTAGAAGCCACCAGTATAAACTGGTAAAAACTCAGAGAATGTACTTTATCTTTGTGCTACGTGACAATTTGTTTTACACCGGAAGTGTGGAGAAGACACTGGAATCATGGACAGATGGAAATGCATTCCTGTGTGTTGAACTTTTATTTTCCATAAACCCATCTAAAATATATTTGATGAGAAAGCTTATTGTTGTAACAAAGCAGCAGTTCTTGAATAAAGAGATATTCAGAATCACCCTTGGATTAGCATAAAAACTAACTTGTATCTGCAGATTAGAAAAACACTACTGCTATGGATTCAGTTTTGCAACTGCGATTTACAGTGAAGGCATTAATCGAATGGTATTTCACACATAAAATTACATTTTGATCTGATAAATTGCACATTTGAATTATGCCTATTTGTTCACATGCCACAATGCAAAAGGTAATATTTATTTCCCACTCTGTGGACAAAAGCATTTGAATTCCCAAGGTATAAAAGGCTACAGATTAAATGTGGGGAGATGGGCTGGTATAGATAAATACTTTGATGTCATGGACATTGTGGGCCAACAGGGCCTGCTTTTGTGCTGTGACTCTATTTCCTTGCCACAATTTGGTCCCTGTAAATCAAACCCTTTATAAGATTTACAGCTTACTAACTGATTAGCTCACCCCCTAACTCCCAGAACCACAAGGCATGCTACTGTCCTGTAATTGGTGCTTCAACAACACTCAAAGCTCAAGTACAAAAAGTGGGCTTGATCACCAGCCTGTAGACTAATCTTTCCATCACAGGTGTAGCATGTTCCTTTTACCAATTGAAACAGGTACCTTACCAATTCCTTATGGCTGCTTCAACAGCACCTTACGTGGCATGCTGGATTGGATTCATATCCATTTCCTTCATCATCTCTGGATCTACATCCCTCAACTGTAGCTCACCATAATGTCAGTAGCTACACCACTTAGGTTGCAATACTTCAAGACCATAGCTTATCGTTCAACTTGCACTACATATCACAAATGCATCAATAAAAATATGATCCCAATGCAGAGAAATTTGGAACAACCTATTGAAGTTGAAAGCTATTTGGACCAATTGAATCCTGTTTTCCTCAAGGACCCGCTTCTAAAGGGCAAGTCTCAACAGTGAAGTTTCTAACAGAGTCGAAGAATATAACGAGCACCTCAACTTTGAATAAATTCAAATTTTGTTTTGCAATCCCTTGGAAGAAATTGAAACCTGAGATTTTTGGAAAGGATCTCCGTAACTTTGTTAACTCAAAATGACTGAAAGTGAGCTCGAGACTGTGATGAAGGTGTGAGAATGCAGGGTAGAGGGCAGAATTTGAGGAATATGGGTGAAAATAAGAGAGAATATTGTTCAGGTGAATCAGTGTTACTCCAGTATTAATTAAGGCTATTTTTGTACTGGAGGTGTTCTGTATCCAAGGCACATGATGTTCATCTGTTCACACAGATCATGTGTAAAACCAACTGTTATTTCCATGACTGGAATTTCAGAATGTATTAATATAACACAGTAAAGGATAAACTATAATGTAGAGTTTGTTTTTCCAATCGCGTTAATATGTAAAGCATGTTGACATGTCGATCAGAAAAAGCTCATTGATATATGAAAAGCTCTAGAGAGTTCTCACATTATTAATTTTCATGTAAATGAGACATTGTACAACAGAACCATTCCTACTTTCTTGTTGGACAGCTTACTACATGAGATTGTACAATGGGATTGTCTCAATATAATTTATTGATTTGAGTTGTCAGACATCTTTGCACAGGGCAAGGTAGCTCTGGACGGGTGATGCAGTGTGTGGTGAACAGATCTAAATTTCTTTTCATAGATTCTACTTTTAATATAGCTGCACAAAGCAGAGCACTCATATTTTCACAGTTCATTGACAAAGCTTCTTAGGGCTCATTCAAATTCATCCAGTGTGATCGATGAAACAGTGCTCATTTGAGTTGCCTTATTCTTCCATCCCTTCTGTATCAGCCTGATGTTGGTACCCCTAATGTCTATCCTTGAACCCATGCCCTCACCTTCCTCTCTGGTCCTCCTCCCTCAATGCTGCAGTTTCTCTGCATTGTAATGGTACTGGTTTGCTCTGCTCATCAAGCATTTTGTTAACTGAGCAAGGAAAGCCTCAATGTATAACTTTGGAGATTATGATTATGTGAGTACATAAATTAGCAAGCAGTTAATTATTAATACAGTGAGAAGAGTGGGAACTAAATTAAACCGCTTTTGGTAATGGTCCAAGATAAACCATTAGTCCATTGCTTTTAATGTAGACCAACTTTGTGTTGCCTGTTAGTTGGCTGTCTAATGGCTGAGCCCAGTCTCCAAAATTATCAGGGGCTTATACTCTATATAAGACAGGTCTTCACCCAGAGCACATTTGGTGAGGATACATTGTTCTTTGCCGAGATTTGATTGGAATTTTCCCCTGACCATTTTTGCTGGTTATGGCTTACTGCTTACTGTGAGAGTCTTTCTCCCTATTATAGCAATGCCAGCTCTCATTGACCTTTGCTCCTCATCCCTGTCAAGCTCCATTTCAAGTGGAACACCTCCCAGGAATAACTGGCTTTGCATAGACCTTGAATTCTTTAAGCTGTTGACATGTCCCTCATTGTCGACAGTAAGAGGTTATTGTTGTAGCACCACTCAGTCAGATTTTCAGTCTTCAATATGCTGATTTGTCATCACCTTTGATTCAGCCTACAACAGTATTGTTGTCAGCATGCTTGAATATGACTTTGGAGCTGTGCTTAGCCTCTCCATAATAACTGTTAAGCAAGTAGAACAGGGGGCTGAGCACACAATCTTGTGGTGCAACTGTGCTAATGGAGATTGTGGAGGATATGTCGCCAATCCAAACTCACTAGGGTTTGCAAGTGAGGAAATCAAGAATCAAGTTGCACAAGGAGGTATTGAGGCCAAGGGTTTGGAGCTTACTCATTGGTTTTGAAAGGATGATAGTATTGAGTGCTGAGCTGTAGTCAACGAAGAGCATCCTGATGTATGTCTGCTGTGGACCTGTTGTCCTGTCAGGCAAATTGGAGTGGATCCACATCACTTCTCAAGCAAGAGTTGATATGTTTCATCACCAGTCTCTCAAAACACTTCATCACAGTGCACGTAAGTGCTACTGGATGATAGTCAGTCATTGGGACAGGTTGCCATGTTCTTCTTGGGCACCAGTATAATTGAAGACTACTTGAAGCAGGTGGGTAGCCCAGACTGCCGAAGCAAGATGTTAAAGATATTGGTGAATTTGCCGGTCAGTTGATCAGTATAGGTGTTTAGTACTCAGCCAGGTACCCAGTCAGGGCTGGATACTTTCTGTGGGTTCACTATCCTGAGGGATGCTCTCAGATCGACCTTAGATAAGGAAATCACAGGGTTATTGGGAGTTCGTCATGGTTTCTGCATATTTTGATGGTCAAAGCAAGTATAGAAGGCATTGAGCTCATCTGGAAGTGAAGCTCTATTTTCACCTATGTCACTTGATTTCACTTTGTAAGAGATGACAGTGTTCAAGTCTTGCCACAGCTGTAGAGCATTCTTCATTGATTCATTTAGTCTGGAATAGCCAATTAGCCAGTGAACTAGCTTTCCAGAGATTGTACCTGGGTTAACTTCCCAGAGATCGTAACTTTCTTGGTCACCAGACTTGAATGCCTCTGATCTTGCTCTCAGCAGTTGCTGATCTCGTGGTTTATCCAGGACTTCTAGTTGGGGAAAACTGAATAATTTTGAGGGGGACACACTCGTCTACAACTGTTTTTATAAAATTTGTTGTATTCATTCAGATCCACAGTTGAGTCCTTGAACACGGCCCAGTCCACTGACATGAAGCAAACCTGTAGCCACTCCTTTGCCTCCCGTGACCGCCTCTTTGTCATCCTGATCTCTGGAGCTTTGCTGTTTAGCCTCTGCCTGTATGCGGGTAGGAGAAGGACAGTCAAGTGATCAGATTTCCCAAGACGCCGTCTGGGCGTGGAATGGTAGGCATTCCTTATCTTAGTATGTCAGTGGACTGGTGTGTTGGGACCTCTGGTGCTACAGGTTATATGCTAATGATAATTAGGCAGGATTTTCTTTAAACAAGCCTGATTGAAATCCCTGACTATGATGTGAAATGCTTTCGGGTGGCCTGTTTCTTGTTTGGTGACAGCATTGTGCAGTGTCTCAAGTGCTTGATTATATTTGGCTGCTGGTGGTATGTAAACTGCAGTCTGGATCACAGAGAACTCTGCTGGTAAATGGAAAGGTTGGCATTTGATCATTAAGTGTGGGGGAATGAATATGTCAAAACTGCCACATTGAACCACTGCACATGCACCTCTACCATTTGCCTTTTCCGAATCAGCAGTTTGGTCCATCCTGTGTATCGAGAAGCCTTCGAGTCTGATTTTCATGTCCTTTTTGCTCTTTGAACATACCATCTACAAGGGTAGATACTGTCCACCACTCTTTACTGGTTTATCCAAGTCCTCAGCAACATTCTACCATCATTGTGGTGTTCGTTCTTAGAACAGAAGCACTATAGAAGAGTGCGTGTACTGTATCTCTCCAAGGGCTGGGTGCAGCTGTGAGGTGGAAAGTGGGAAGTGACATGCAGGCCTGACAATGATTGTGCGGAAACTTTGAGATAATAGACATAAATTATTATGGTTCTGGTGACAAACTGTTTTTTCCATTAAAAAACTAAGATAGGAATTTCTAACCTGTGATGTTTATTAATATCTTTGCCCGCGCATTGTTTTGAAAACAATATGGGCTACATCCGAGGACTCCTTTGTAACATGTTTACAACCTTTAATCAAGGACTGAAATTATATTTCCTTCAGCAGTTAATAAAGTGTACATTATTATTGTCAAAATTCTGTTGCAAATACCTTAGCTAAGTTTGTCTGAACCTGCTGAAAAATGCAGAAGATTAGACCTTGCCAACTGTGAAATATCCTCTAATATTATTACATGAGTTATGAAGTAACTTACTGTTGGATTGTTTTGCAGATTTTTTTTATATAACATGCAGTTTAGATGGTACAGGCAGTGTACATGTCTAACTGGTGTTTGATATCCCGCAGTAACCTGCTAGGCAGTTTGGGAAAGCAGGCACCAGACAGGTCATAGTTCACAACTGCTGGCTGTGTCCAACCCACTTGGTACACTCGGAACAGCTGAACAGGGCAGCGTGACGGGAAAGAACCAGAGGATGCGATCATGGTTTCCTGTGGTTGACATCTTCATGGTTTGGGCATTCTTTTCCAGCTATTTGTTTTGGTCTTGGCTTCAGTTCACATGTGCACTCCTAGTTGTGGCAGTGTTTCATGATTATGCAGTTCGATATGATCTTCTCCACTCCAGTTACTTGCCTGTCCTTAAGCAGTTGCCAAGACAACCACATGCATGAGTGGAGAAGGTTCCTCACAGCTGCTTTTGCAAATTAAGCACGAATCTTTTGAAGATGTTCTTTTTAAGTGACTAATCCAATATGTTGGTAATCTATACGACAGTATGAATAATTTAATAAATACTTTAATTATATTGTCTGCAGGTGTTTAATTTGCATAAGAAACAACCTTGAGTAATGAGACTTGGCTCAGTTTATTCAAATATATGCATACAGAATCACGTTCCTTGTCTTCTGGCTTGGAGGTCAGATTATTGTTGTATTTGTTCAATAGGAGCCTGAGTGCCAGACATGTTGTAAATTGACTTGTATTAGCTGCTGTAGTATATCACTACAGCTGCAGCATCCTACTGGGAGATCTTCTTTGGCCTTTGTTGACAGTTCATCAAAATGAAATCAAGTTTAAAGTTCTTTTCTTGATGCAGTTTTCTGAGAGCTGTAATTTGACGAAGTTAAGGTCTTCTGTTTATCGTTCCTATTGTTCTTTTCCACCTCCAAACGTCATCTCTGTCCTTTCACCTTTGGTAAGGTTAGTAGGTTATCTCTCAGTGGAGCAGCCCCCAGGACTTTGGTTTGGCACTGATGGTTTAATCATATCTGTGCATGTTTTTAGAAGGGGTGGGAAGAGAATGTTGGGGTAATGGTCAATATAAATTCCTGAAGTGTAGTGTGAAGAACACCCTATGGATGGATAGCATTTGAAGAAATCTGTAAGTGTTTATGTAATCTATACATAATTCTTACTGTCACTTCAGAGAGGAGGTACAGGAATCTGAAGACCTATACCGAACACATCAGAAACAGCTTCTTTCCCTCTGCCAAATGATTTCACGATTCCATGAACACTACATCGTTTTTCTTACTTTTTGTACATCTCATTTGTTTTTACAGTGTTATGCTGTTGCACTGTACCACCGCTGCTAAACAAAAAATCTCATCGTTTAACTAAATGATAATTCTGATTCTGAAATACCCGGCTGTTCAGAATGCTGGATTAACTTGGTTGACTCTAGTGTTATGCCACTTTAATGAAACCTTTGATTGGAATCTCAGCAAATGATTTTAAAGTAGCTCTTTAGAACAATTGATTAGTTTGTTCTTTAATATGCGCAAATAAATTTACAAAAACCAACTCTATTTCCCTTTTTACATGAATCAGTGAAAAGCATCAATAGTCACTGTGGTCACTGTAAACAATGGGATTAGTTCATCAGCCTAGTAGATGTTTTTCAAAACATTATGCTTCCATAGGAAGAATATTCTGGAAGTTTGTTAAGATTGCAGTTTAAAATGGTTGCAATTTCTAAAGTAGTTATTTGCTGAAATAACCTTGTTCCTAAATAAGTGTAAGAATTTTTTCAATATTTCCCTCACCTACAGTTGTTAGTTTGTAAATGAAGAGGGGACATTGAAGATATCTTTAGTAAGGGCTTCACATGCCCACTAGCAGCTAGATAGCATTGGCAGTGGTCTTTTCCTCACGCATATCTGCATAATTATCATTGGGGAAAAAACTCGGTGCTGGAAAAGAGGAAAATGAGGTGTTTTTCTCCATTCATGATCCCTGATGGACTTCATGTTACTGAACAGAATTGGTATTATGTACAATGTCTTTACATTAGAACAGTCTTCTGGCTTAACTGTTGAGTGTCTCGAGGTACCAGGGAGTTAAACCTTCTCAAAACCTCAGCAATGTTGTTTTAGAAGAGACAAGAAGGTTCAGAGAAGATGTATTATGTGTCACCATATATTACCATGAGATTCATTTTCTTGCAGGCATTCACAGTAGAACAGAGAAATGCAATAGAATCAATGAAATACTACACATAAAGTCTAAAAAATGTGCAAAAAAACAAACTATGCAAATAAACGGATAATAAATAAGTAACATACTGAGAACATGAGTTGTGGAGTCCTTAAAAGTGAGTCCCTAGGTTGTGGAATTAATGCAATTTTCATCAATCAGAGAGAGTGGTGGTAAACCTGCAAAACAAACAAGAGAAAATCTGCAGATGCTGGAACTGCTCTGGAAGAGGGTCTCAGCCCTAAATGTCGACTGTCTACTCTTTTTCATAGATGCTGTCTGGCCTGCTGAGTTCCTCCAGCATTTGGTGTGTATTGATATGTTAATCAAACCAGCCACGGGGTAAATAAGCCATGATAGTGTGCTGTCTGTGTATTGTGTCAATGGAACTGAGGGGATTCTAATCGATTCTGAAGAAGGTTCAGTGACTTGATGCATTGCTTTGATTTCTCTCTGAAAATGGCCAAAATTTTGCGTACAGGTTCCCCCGCCATCTGAAGGTAGAGCGTTCCAATGAAACGGTTTGTAAGCCAGAATGTCGTAAAGTGAAGAAGCAATTAACATTTATTAATATGGGAAAAATTTTTGAGCATTTCCAGACCCAAAAAATAACCTATCAAATCATGCCAAATAACACATAAAACCTAAAATAACAGTAACATATAGTAAAAGCAAGAATGATATGATAAATACACAGCCTATATAAAGTAGAAATACTTTTTGCAATCATTGAAGTACTGTTCTCCGTAGCGAAAATCTCACGCATACGCTCAGGCAAGTTCAACGCGCAGACAATGCCCTTACTTCGTTCACCACAATCGAAATGCTTAATTATGTTTAGTTTTACGCTAAGTGTAACACCCTTAGGAGCTCTTTTAGGCTTTTCCGATACCTTCGAACTCATCTTGCTGACGGATGCACAAAATAAATCGAGATAAAGCACGTGTTTAAGCAATGGTGGCTAGAATGCAGTTCCGGGGGAGGAGCTTGGCTGCTCGGGGCGCGCGCCGCCATTTTTCGCGCGCTGCTTTTTTCGTAACAGTGAAAAAACCTTCTGTTAGCGAAAACGGTACTAATGTAGGTCTTTCGTAACAGTGAGGTTTCATAAAGCGAACGTTCGAAAAGTGGGGGACACCTGTACATCTGGGATTGTGTGCTTTCTTGTCAGATTTACAGTATCTGCAGGAATAAAAATCATTGAAGCATATTAAATATCTTAGACAGTTGTAAATTGCCAACCTCTTGTAAGATCTCACAAGAGATTAGTGCGTATTTGTCAATAGAGCTGTGAGGTGACACTGAATCATTGACAGCCGTGTAACCATTGCCCCATGAACTGTAGAGAACAATAAACATTCCTACTGCATCAATTACATTACCAGGATGACGCTACTCTTGTGAGGAATGGCAGGGACACAGAGCTCACATCACACATGTTCAGTAAAGGCATCACAGTTTACTTTCACAAATTTTCACAAAGAAATGAAAATAAGTATTCCGTTTTCAAATTAATGTTACTTATCTCACTTAAATAGAATACTTTCCTGAGTATCAATGCAATTTAAGGCACCTATGATTCCGATAGCTATGGGTGTACATTCTGAAGTTAGCCACCACATTTAGCCTTGCTCTCATAAGTCAGTCCAGGATGTGTGAGGTACAGGTGCCAGAGCATCACTTCCTTTGCCCCACTGGTCTCTTGGAGTTGAGACCTTCACCCTTCTGAATTTACACCAGTCAGATCTGGTGGCAAGGACTGGACATGCCATTAATTTGAGTTGTTGTCCTAAAGATCAGTTATCTTTCTGTTGTGTATAAACTGCTCTTGGGCTTCCAGCCGGGTATAGGTACCAATTATAACTAATATTTTGATGACAAAACCCACCATCTTCATCAGGGGAATTCATCATGATACCAGATGAAGCTGGCAGAGCTTGTCATTGAAACGTCAGTTATAATCGATACTTGTACCAGTTTAAGCCTGAGAGGAGTTTATTTGTCATGAACACCAGGAAAGCACTAGATCCTTTTTTTTAATCTTCCTATAGTTTTTATCCAGCAGGTTTAGTAACTGAACTTATGACGGACAAGGCAGATGAGCCTCGACCTCAAATGTCAATGGCTATAGTACAGGCGGATGAACATTTGGGAAGAGAAATGGCACTTTCTTTAGTTCACCCAACAGTAGGCAATAGCAAACCACCGTTGCTATTTGCTAAGAAAACCATGGTCAAACTCACAAAATGTATCACACAACAACAGTGTCAAGAGGATCTTCAAGACAATTCTGAAGATGCTTTGCTCGGTAGAGTTGATTCTGGGCAGCAGGGGATCCCCGAGTGTCATCAAGCTACTGTTCATAAAATTCAAGTAACAGAAAAGAAAATTATTGCCATTTGGAATGTAAGAACCCTATATCAAGCAGCAAGATTGGACAATGTGATAAATGAAATGGAAAGACTAAAGATTAACATCATGGGAATTAGCGAAGTTCGTTGGACAGATGCTGGAAAATGTTGGATTAGAAATAAAACACCAGTTTCCTCTTGTGGAACATCCCATACTAATGGAGTAGGAATTCTTATGGATGAAAACATGGCAATAAATGTTTTAGGACATTGGGCAGCATTAGAAAGAGTGCTCCTTGTTAGATTCAGAGGACAACCATTTGATTTAGCAATTATACACCTATATGCACCAACAACAGATGAAACAAATGAGGATATAGATAAATTCTATGAAGAGCTTCAACAAGCAAAGAATGGATGCAGATCTCAAGATATTGTCATGGGAGATCTAAATGCTAAAGTAGGATAAGGTGCTGATGGAAACACCATAGGAAAACTTGGACTAGGGGAAAGAAATGAACAAGGTGAGAAATGGGTAGAATGGTGCAAGATGAAAAATCAGGTCATTGTGGATACCTACTTTAAAAACCATCCAAGATGCTTGTGGACCTGGAAAAGTCCGGGTGATAACACTAGAAATCAAATTGACTTTATTACTATAAACTAAAGATTTAGAAACTCAGTGACTCAATGCAAAACATATCCAGGTGCATACTGTAATAGTGACCATAACCCAGTAGTATGTCATGTAAAAGTAAAACTTAAAAACTAAAGAAGCAAAAACCTGAACAGTCCCTTGACTACTTGCAATTAATTAAAGAAGAAAACTTAAGACAAAAATTTACAACTGAAGTGAGGAATAGATTTCAAACTCTAGAAATAGAATCTGTTGAAGATGACAGCAATCATGTAGAAATGAAATTTAACTCTCTAAAGGATGCCTTGGTAGAATCAACAAAGTCAGTGATTCCTAAAAAAAAGAAAAAAGCACAAAGAACAAATGGATGACAGATGAAATCAAAAATCTAATGGAAGAAAGGAGACGGAAGAAAGCAAATCCTATAGAATATAAGTCCTTAGATAAAAAAGTTAAAAGCTTATGTCAAAAAGCCAAAGAAGAATGGTTAAACCAGGAATGTGAGCAAATAGAAAGAATCCCTATTACTGATCCAAAATGGTTACATCAACAAATCAAGAATATCACTGGTAAAAAGCTCCTCTGTTCTTCAGGAGTATGTTTGAAAGCAAAGGACGGTGTCATTATCATGAAAAAAGATGAGATTATGAACAGATGGACTGAGTATATTCAGGAATTGTTTGAAGACGATCGAGGCGAAAAACCAGAAATTAAGAAAAACATTGAAGGTCCAAGTATTTTAAAATCTGAAGTTCGTAATGCAGTAAATAAGATGAAGAAAGGAAAGGCAGCAGGTCCTGATGAATTAGTAATGGAACAAATTATTGCTCTTGAAGATTATGAAATTGAAAAACTTACTGATTTAATCAATGACATTTATGAGACTGGAATAATACCAGAAGAGATGAAAAAATCAGTATTTATCACTCTTCCTCAGAAAGCTGGAGCAATAGAATGTGAATTACATAGGACCATAAGTTTAATGAGTCATATCACCAAGATACTTCCAAGAATTTTGATGACAAGAGCTAAAAGTAAGATACAAGCTGAAATAGGCGAAGAACAATGTGGTTTTGTGAAAGACAAAGGTACAAGAAACACAATATTGATGTTAAGAATACCATCAGAACAAGCTGTTCAAGTGCAAAAAGATTTGTTTGTTTGTTTTATCAACTACACAAAAGCATTTAATAAAGTGAGGCACAATAAGTTATTTGAAATATTACAGAAAATTCTAGATCTAGATTCGAAAGACCTCCGCCTAATCAGAAATCTGTACTGGGAACAAACTGCCGCTGTAAGAATAGATGGAGAAGTGAGTCAGTTTATGAAAATCAAGAGAGGCGTTAGACAAGGGTGTGTTTTCTCCCCTGATTTGTTCAATGTGTACAGCGAAACAATATTACAAAAAATAATAGACATCTTGGGGATCAAAGTTGGTGGTGAAAACATCAATAATTTCAGATATGCAAATGGCAGTGTGTTAATTGCAAGTACGGAGGAAGAACTACAAAATTTAATTGATATTATTGTTGAAGAAAGATAGACCCATTTTTGCACTATCAATTGCAAAAAGACAGAATGTGTGGTAATATCCAAAAAGAAAGAGAATCCTATCTGCAGGCTGAAAATAAACAAGGAAGACATAAAACAAGTACAGAACTTTTGTTTCTTAGGAAACTGGGTGACATCAGATGGCAGGTGCGACTTGGACATCAAAAGAAGAATAGGGATGGCAAAAGACACCTCTATGAGAATGAAGAGTATACTGGCCAACACTAAATTAGGCATGACAACCCGCCTCAGAACACTGAAATGTTACGTTTATCCAGTTATGTTATATGGCTCAGAATGTTGGACAATATCTAGTAACATGAGGAAATGAATTGTAGCAGCAGAGATGTGGTTTTTGAGGAGGATGCAAAGAATATCATGGACGAAATGAATACCTAACGAGGATGTCATGAACAGAGTGAACACAAAAAGAGAAATAATGTATGAGATCATGAAAAGGCAACGTGACTTCATTGGACATGTGATTAGGAAAGAATGCACTGTAATTATGGGAAAGATTGAAGGGAAGAAAGCAAGAGGAAGACAAATGATGATGGAGACAGCAGCCAGAGAACTGGAAATGAATACCAATGAATTGATCCACTCGACCTGAAAAAGGAATGTGTGGGCCATGGCAGTCAAAGCTCAAACTGGGCATGGCACCTGATGATGATGATGATAGTTTTTATCAATTCTACTGTTCAGATATTGATATCTGAAACTCTGTTAAAAATATTTTTTAAAAAGCTCTTCCAGTATTAATGAAAGGCAACACATGTTGTGAAACTGGATGTCACCAGTGAGACTCCCTCCTGTGATGATTAGATCTTGCTATATTTTATCTGCAAAAGGCTTCAATACAAATCCACATTTTAGTTTCAGGCATTGATTCCTGTAAAGAAGCTTTGTCAAGATGTGCATTTCATGAATGCACAGCTAAAGATTTTGCTTTTGAAGAGGGTATTGTCCTGTAAAATATCTGAGGAAGATGCATATTCCTCAGTTCTTAGTCAACAAATGTCACTGACTGGAATATACAGGTGTGTAAACCTAAATATATGCTTACACCATGGAACTGATAGTTGGATAAAATAATCTTTAGAATGTCAGTACGTACTGCATTTCCAGTTTAGGCTTGGCTTGGGTCCAATGTAAACTAAAAGAAGTGTTTATGAATCACAATGATAAAGCAAACAGGATTTTGTTCTTGAAAAATGAATATTAATGTGGACCGCCTAGCAACATAATCTTCATTTCAATCATTTTGCTGCATTGGTGTGTTTTTTTTAATTTTCTAGTTTAGGCAGCATTGTCTACTCTGTGAGGGAGACTTGGCAAAACTATAGTTTTTTTTAACCTTTGTAAATTTGATTCCAACTTTTAACTAAGTTTAATTATAATTTAAGTATTAGGTTCCATTCTTGCGTGCCTAGTACTTTGATGCAAATTCAGCAGGGAGGTCACACCCTTTCTAACTTCAAGTTGATTACCCGTTCCTGAATCATAGCAGTGAGTTGAGATTGGGGAAGGGAACTGCTTTAGTAACGCCAGATTACTGAAGCTTGAGTTGAACCCTAGATCAGAGGTAGGGATGGCATCTGGTGTTCCTTGGCTTCATAATATTTCGGAGTTGGCAATGCTGACAGGAGGTTAAGTAGCTTGTAGACTCAAGTGCTCCTTTCTGGACCAGGAGAAGAGCCTACCAGGGAGAAGGCAATTCTGGATTTAGTGTTGTTTAATGAGCCAGATTTGAAAAGGGAACTCGAGGAAAAGGAGCCATTAGGAGGTAGTGACCATAATATGATAAGTTTTAATCTACAATTTGAGAGGGAGAAGGGAAGATCAGAAGTGTCAGTATTACAGTTGAACAAAGGGGACTATGGACCCATGAGGGAGGAGCTGGCCAAAGTTGACTGGAAAGATACCCTAGCAGGGATGACAGTGGAACAGCAATGGCAAGTGTTTCTGGGAATAATGTAGAAGGAGCAGGATCAGTTCATTCCAAAGAGGAAGAAAGATTCTAAGGGGAGTAAGGGGCGATCGTGGATGACAAGGGAAGTCAAGGACAGTATAAAAATAAAAGAGAGGAAGTATAACATAGCAAGGATGAGGAGGAAGCCAGAGGATTGGGAAACTTTTAAGGAGCAACAGAAGATAACTAAAAAGGCAATACAGGGGGAAAAGATGAGGTACAAAGGTGAGCTAGCCAAGAATATAAAGGAGGATAGTAAAAGCTTCTTTAGGTATGTGAAGAGGAAAAAATTAGTTAAGACCAAAGTTGGGCCCTTGAAGACAGAAACGGGTGAATTTATTATGGGGAACAAGGAAATGGCAGACGAGCTGAACAAGTACTTTGGATCTGTCTTCACTAGGAAAGACACAAACAATCTCCCAGATGTAACAGTGGCCAGAGGACCTAGGGTAACGGAGGAACTGAAGGAAATTCGCATCAGGCAGAAAATGGTGTTGGGTAAACTGATGGGACTGAAGGCTGATAAATCCCCAGGGCCTGATGGTCTGCATCCCAGGGTACTTAAGGAGGTGGCTCTAGAAATCGTGGATGCATTGGTAATCATGTTCCAATGTTCTATAGATCCAGGATCAGTTCCTGTGGATTGGAGGGGAGCTAATGTTATCCCACTTTTTAAGAAAGGAGGGAGAGAGAAAACAGGGAATTATAGACCAGTTAGCCTGGCATCAGTGGTGGGGAAGATGCTGAAATCAATTATAAAAGATGTAATAGCAGCATATTTGGATAGCAGTGGCAGGATAGGTCCAAGTCAGCATGGATTTACGAAAAGGAAATCATGCTTGACTAATCTTCTGGAATTTTTTGAGAATGTGACTATGAAAATGGACATGGGAAAGCCAGTGGATGTAGTGTACCTGGACTTTCAGAAAGCCTTTGATAAGGTCCCACATAGGAGGTTAGTGTGCAAAATTAGAGCAAATGGTATTGGGGGTAGGGTACTGACATGGATAGAAAATTGGTTGGCAGACAGGAAACAAAGAGTAGGGATGAATGGGTCCTTTTCAAAATGGCAGGCAGTGACTAGTGGGGTACTGCAAGGCTCGATGCTGGGACCGCAGCTATTTACAATATACATTAATGACTTGGATGAAGGGATTAAAAGTAACATTAGCAGATTTGCAGATGACACAAAGCTGGGTGAAAGTGTGAAATGTGAGGAGGATGTTATGAGAATGCAGAGTGACTTGGACAGGCTGGGTGAGTGGGCAGATGCATGGCAGATGCAGTTTAATGTGGATAAATGTGAGGTTATCCACTTTGGTGGCAAGAACAGGGAGGCAGATTACTATCTGGTATCAAGTTAGGAAAAGGGGAAGTACAGCGAGGTCTAGGTGTCCTTGTTCATCAGTCACTGAAAGTAAGCATGCAAGTACAGCAGGCTGTGAAGAAAGCTAATGGCATGCTGGCCTTCATAACAAGGGGAATTGAGTATAAGAGCAAAGAGGTCCTTCTGCAGTTGTACAGGGCCCTGGTGAGACCACACCTGGAATATTGTGTAGAGTTTTGGTCTCCAAATTTGAGGAAGGACATTCTAGCTACTGAGGGAGTGCAGCATAGGTTCACAAGGTTAATTCCCGGGATGGCGGGACTGTCATATGTTGAAAGATTGGAGCGACTGGGGTTGTATACACTGGAATTTAGAAAGATGAGAGGGGATCTGATTGAAACCAGGAAACATGTTCTCAATGTTGGGGGAGTCCAGAACCAGAGGCCACAGTTTAAGAATAAGGGGTAGGCCATTTAGAACGGAGTTGAGGAAAAACTTTTTCACACAGAGGGTTGTGGTTCTGTGGAATGCTCTGCCTCAGAAGGCAGTGGAGGCCAATTCTCTGGATTCTTTCAAAAAAAGAGTTAAATAGAGCTCTTAAAGATAGCTGAGTGAAGGGATATGGGGAGAAGGCAGAAAAAAGGTACTGATTGTGGATGATCAGCCACGATCACAGTGAATGGTGGTGCTGGCTCGAACAGCTGAATGGCTTACTCCTGCACCTATTGTCTATTGACCTGAAGGGGAACACTGAATGGAGATGTCAGTGTTTGTTTTGACCCCCAAAAGTCAGTGACAAAGTTTTTCCCCTTGTAGCTAGAGCTGATAATTCAGTTTTTCAATTCATTTGCACTCAATGAAAGAACAAAAGCAATGGATTGTAAATGAGGCTCTGGGCTAATAGTTACATTGTGTGCTGTAATTTGATGGCAAGATAAGAGTGAGCATAATTTCAGTGGTTCCTATGTATATGGTGATGTCATAGCAACTTTAGTTGACGACAAATGTAAGTTAAATTAAAGCCAGCATTCAATTTGTAATGCGGTGATGTTAACTCCTATGAAAATTGTTTCTTACCTTCTGTTGAAAAATGAAACTCATTGAGAAAGTGAAATTAACTCTAGTCTGTTTCAGTGCGTGTTGCCTTAGTCATTTGTGTATCAATTATCAACACCCAATCTGTCTCCAGCCCATAACCATCTAATTACTTATAAGCGTTCAGCACGGACTAGAAGGGCCGAGATGACCTGTTTCCGTGCTGTAATTGTTATATGGTTATATGATTTAGTGATATAACATGGAGTAGGCCCTTCTAGCACACTGCACCAGCAACCCCCAGCAAACCCGACTAACTTGAACCTAAACAAGGGATAAATCATAAAGGCCCATTATCCTACCTGGTCTGTCTTTGGACTGTCGGAGGAAACTGGAGCACCCAGGAAAACCCGCATATTCCACAGGAACCTCTAGCAGATGGTGCCAGAATTGAACTCTGAACTCCGGAATGCCCTGACCTGTAATAGTGTCACGCTAACCAGTACACTGCCTTGGTGCCTTTTTCCCAATGCCCAGGCAACTAGAACTGCATACAATATTCCATGTGTGGTCTCACAAATACTCCATTTTCATCGAGTTTTCCACCATTTCCAACAGATCCAACCACAGATCGTTAAACTGTGACTTTTCCCCAAAATCTTCATGCTGGTTCTACCAACTTCAGTGCATCCTTCAGCATGCTCTGGACCTGGAAAGTACCAGTCCGCAACATTTGGTTGAAAACAACTCCTGAATGTTTTGGGCAGGTCGAGCTGATAATCCTTCAATAGCTGTTGGTATTTGCCTTAGTGCATATGCTTGGAAATAGTCTGGAGAAAGTCTACCTTTTGATGGCCTGTTGTTGCAGTGTAAATGTGGTTTGCAGTGGTGCCACACGAATCGACAGAGGGCTCTTCCAACCATCCACTGAGCCAAAGGTCTTGATTCTTTCCTGGAGGTTGTGATGATGTAGCATTCTGCTAAATGACTTTGACAGTCTGTTTGTGGAGCACTGCCTATTTCACCTTTCCTCTTTCTGTCCCTCTTGGTATTTCTATTTTACACATTTTGGAGAAAAATGTGTCACACACCAAGTCCTCCAGAACTTGGAGTGGTAAGTGAGGGCTATTGAACTGATTTTTATTAAGACCATAAGACATGGAAGCAGAATTAAGCCATTCAGCCCATCGAGTCTGCTCTGTTATACCTACATGGCTGATCCCGGATTCCATTCAACACCATACACCTGCATACTCACCATATCCTTTGATGCCCTCACCGATCAGGAAACTATCGATTTTCACTTCAAATACCCCCACGGTCTTGGCCTCCAAAGCACTCTGTAGCAGAGCATTCCACAGACTCACTTCTCTCTGGCTGAAAAAATTCCTCCTTACCGCTGTTCTAAAAGGTCGCCCCTCAATTTTGAGGTTGTGTCCTCTAATTCTGGACACCTGCTATAGGAAACATCCTTTTCACATCCACCTTATCTAGTCCTTTCAACGTTCAGTAGGTTTCAATGAGATTCTCCCCCCCCCCACATTCTTTTAAATTCCAGTGAGTACAGGCCCAAAGCTACCAAACACACCTCATATATTAACTCTTTCATTCCCAAAACCTTCCTCGTGAACCTCCTCTGGACTCTCTCTAACGACAACACATCCTTTCTGAGATATGGGGCGTAACCTGTTGACAATACTCCAAGTGAGGCCTGACTAGACTCTTATAAAGCCTCAGCGTTATCTCCTTGTTTTTATATTCTATTCCCTTGAAATAAATGCCAACATTGTATTTACCTTCTTTACCACAGACTCAAGCTGTAAATTAACCTTCTGGGAGTCTTGCATGAGGTTCCTAAGTCTCTTTGCAGCTCTGATGTTTGAATTTTCTCCCCATTTAGATAATAGTCTGGACTCCTTTTACCAAAATGCATTATCATACATTTCTCAACACTGTATTCCATCTGCCACTTTTTTGCCCATTTTTCCAATTTGTCTAAGTCCTTCTGCAATCACATTGCTTCCTCAGCACTACCTCCCCCTCCACCTATCTTTGTATCATCTTCAAACTTTGCTACAAAGCCATTAATTCCATTATCCAAATCATTGACAAACAATGTGAAAAGTGGTGGTCCGAATACTGACCCCTGAGGAACACCACTAGTCACTGGCAGCCAACCGGAAAAGGCCCCCTTTATTCTCACTCACTGCCTCCTGCCTGTCAGCCATTCCTCTATTCATGCCAGTGTCTTTCTGTAATGCCATAGGATTTTAACTTGTGAAGCAGTCTCATGTATGGCACCTTATCTAATGTCTTCTGAAAGTCCAAGTAAATGACATCTACTGCCTCTCCTTCGTCCGCTCTGCTTGATACTTCCTTGAAGAACTCTAACAGATTTGTCAGGCAAGGTTTCCCTTTACAGAAACCATGTTGACTTTGACATTTTAACATTAGTCTCCAAGTACCTCAGAACCTCATCCTTAATAATAGACTCCAACACTTCCCTAACCACTGACTATAGGCTAACTGGCATATAATTTCCTTTTTTTTTGCCTTCCTCCCTTCTTAAAGAGTGGAGTGACATTTGCAATTTTCCAGTCCTCCGGAACCATGCCAGAATCAAGTAATTCTAGAAAGATCATGACCAATGCATCCATTATCTCTTCAGCAACCTCTCTCAGAACTCTGGGATGTAATTCATCTGGCCCAAGTGACTTATCCACCTTAAGACCTTTCAGTTTGTCTAACATTTTTTCCTTTGTAATAGCAATGACACTCACTCCTACTCCCTGACACTCACAGACCTCTGGCACACTGCTAGTGTCTTCCACAGTGAAGACTGATGCAAAGTACGTATTCAGTTTATCTGCCATTTCTTTGTTCCCCATTACTACTTCACCAGTATTATTTTCCAGTGGTCCAATATCAGCTCTCACCTCCTTTTTACTTTTAATATAACTGAAAACTTTTAGTATCCTGCTTTATGTTATTGACTAAGTTTGCCCTCATATTTCATCTTTTCCCTTCTTGTGGCTTTTTAGTTGCCTTTTGTTGGATTTCAAAAACTTCCCAAACATCTCACTCACTTTTGCTACATTATGTGCCCTTTCCTTGGCTTTTATGCAGTCCTTACCTTTCCTTGTCAGTCACGGTTGCCTACCTCTGCCATTTGAGTACTTCTGTGGGACATATCAATCCTGTGCCATGTGAACTATTCCCAAAAACCTCAGCCATCTCTGATCTGCCGACATCCCTGCCAGTATTCTCCTCCAATCCACCTGGGCAAGCTCCTCTCTTCTTTTCTTTTTCAATCTTTTTATTAATTTCAAAATATAGAAACAAAACATAGCAATAAGACAAATAGTAGGAGATATGTTGTTACACTTAAAAAAAGTAACTGCAAAACCAAGTAGTATAAATTAACAAAGCTCCCAAACATGTATAACTAACCATGGATAATACAAAGCAAAAAAAAACTGGGAAAAAAAACCATGAAAAAGAAAAAAAACAAAACAAAAAAAAAAGCAAACCCCATCCCCAAAGAAAAACAAAATTAATCAACTAAACTAAAAGACTTGGGCAAAACTAACAACTTAAAATGGAAAAGAAGAAAACCTTAGTGTCGACGACTCCATTCCCCTCCAACAACAGTACAGAGAGATAAAACAAGTTTGGAAATGATCAAATTACATCAAATGAAAATGCTGAATGAATGGCCTCCAAGTTTTTTCAAACTTAATGGAAGGGTCATAAACTGCACTTCTAATTTTCTCCAAATTCAAACACACCATAGTTTGTGAAAACCAATGAAATACAGTAGGAGGATTAATCTCTTTCCAATTCAACAAAATGGACCTTCTAGCTATTGAAGTAAGAAATGCAATCATCCTTCGTGATGAAGAGGTTAAATTATTTAAGTCTATCATTGGTAGTCCAAAGATAGCAGTAATTGGATGAGGTTGTAAGTCTATATTTAGGACTGTTGAAATAATATCATAAATATCTTTCCAATATTTCTCCAACAAGGGACATGACCAAAACATGTGGGTTAAAGAAGCAATCTCTCTTATGCCTCTGTAATTCCCTTTATTCCATTGTGATACTGATACGCCTGAGGAAAAAATTACAGTTGACCTTTCAGGCCAAGACCCTTTGACTGTACTCTTTTCAATAAATACTGCCTGGTTTGCTGAGTTCCTCCAGCATTTTATGTGTGTTGCTTGGATTTCCAGCATCTGCAGATTTTCTGTTTTTACTGACACATCTGACTTGTGCTTCTCCCTCTCAAATTGGAGTAATAATTCAATCACATTGAATGGGAGGAGAAGATGGCGGCGCGACGCAGCGCGGGCAGCTCTCCGGTGAAATGATATCGTATTTGTTAAATAGGGGACCGTGCACAATTCTGATTTGATGAAGACAGACGTGAGAAGGCACAGAGGAACATCTGAAAATTTCTGAAATGCCTGTTGGCTGCTGTTGCTACTGTGCGATCGAGAATCTCCGGAGGGAAGGCCCTAAAATCCCCGGCTTTGCCTCCTGCTGGTGACCGAGGCTGAGGTCGAACCGTTCGGCGGAGATGGCGCTCGGTACTCAGTGTCGGAGGGCTGATCGGAGCTCGAAGTTTTTGGACGACTCAGAGTCGGACTCTGGTCAGGCATGGAGAGTTTTCTTCCTTCTCCCGTCTGCATGAGATGTGGGACTTCCGAGAGACTTTGAACTTTTTTTACCGTGCTCACGGCCTGTTCTTCATCAAGTTATGGTATTGTTGCATTGTTGTAACTATATGTTATAATTATGTGGTTTTGTTAGTTTTTCGGTCTCGGTCTGTCCTGTGTTTCTGTGATATCACACCGGAGGAATATTGTATCATTTCTTAGTACATGCATTACTAAATGACAATAAAAGAGGACTGCGTGTCCTCGTAATCTAATCTAATCACTGTCTCCTAAGGGTTACTTTACTTTAGGCTCCCTTATAAAATCTGGATTATTACACAACACCCAGTTTAGGATGGCCTTTCCCAAGTAGGCTCAAGCACAAGCTGCTCTAAAAAGCCATCTGGTAGGCATTCAATAATTCCCTCTCTTGTGATGTGACACAAATCTGATTTTCCCAATCCCCTTGCATATTACGAGGGGATATGTCCCCCATTACAATTGTGTCATTACCCTTATCACATGCCTATTCCAGCTCCCTTTGCCATCTCAACCCCACATTTTGGAGACTATTTGGAGGGCTATATATGATTCCCATAATGTTTTTTTTTACCCTTGTTTCTTAACTCCCCCCACAAAGATTTGACATCTCTGACCCTATGTCACCTCTTTCTGAAGATATAATTCCATCTCTTACTAACAAAGCCACACCATCACCTATGCCTTCCTGCCTGTCGTTTCAATACAAAGTATATCATTTGATATTAAGCTCCCAGCTATGACCTTCTTTCAGCCATGACTCAGTGATGCCCACATCGTCATACCAACCAATCTCTAATTGTGCCACGAGTTCATCCCCTTATTCCAAATGCTACGTGCATTTAAATAGGACACCTTCAGTCCTGCATTCTTTGCCTCTGTGGTACAATTTAACTCCTTGCACTGACTGCATTTGTACCCAGTCATTGGCTTGTCCTTCCTTGCATTCATGTTACACTCATTATCTACTTGTAAGCCTGCTGACTCATCCTCAGCTCTATCATACTGGTTCCCATTCCCCACCATATTAGTTTAAACCACTGCCAACAGCTCGAGCAAACCTGCCTGCAAGGATATTGGTCCCCTTCAGAAACAAGTGCAACGGTCTCTTTTTGTACAGGTCACACCTGTCCCAGAGAGGTCCCAATGATTCAGAAATCTGAATCCCTGCCCCCATTCCAATTCTTTAGTCACACGTTTATCCACCACCTCTGTCTATTCCTCGTGAGGCACAGGCAGCATTTCCGAGATTACTATCCTTGAGGTCCTGCTTCTCAGCTTCCTTCCTAACTCTCTGTATTCTGCTTTCAGGACCTCCTCCTTTTTTCTACCCATGTCATTGGTACCAATCAAGAGTCGAGGTGTGATAAGGCATGCACATGTTTTTGAAATTCTTTCTGACATGTGAAATATAGATTTCCTAATATGTGGTCAAAATATTTGATGCTATATGGAAAGCTTTGATGTACATTGTAGAAGACATTTAGCCAAAGGTTCAAATAGATTGTACATGAAAAATCTCCAGAAGATACTGTAACCTGTTTAGAGCTTCAGAGCATCTGAACAGTTTTGCATTTGGTTGATTTCAGCCTCATTTTTCAGAGTCAGGTTTAGTATCACTGGCATATGCCTTGAAATTTACTGTTTTGTGGTGGGAGTACATTGCAATACATAATAACAAACATCATAAATTCCAATAAGGAGTGAATATGAAAAAAATTAAATAAGATGGAGGAAAATTACTGAAGTAGTGTTCACGGGTTAATTGTCCATTCAGAAATTGGATGGAGGAGAGGAAGAAGTTGTTCCTGAAATGTTGAGCGTGAGTCTTCACACTCCTGTACAACCTCCTTGATTGTAGCAATGAGAAGAGGGCATTTCCTGGGTGATGGTAATCCTTAATGATGGATGCTGCTTTTTTGAGGCATCACCTTTGAAGGTGTCCTGGATGCTGGGGGGATGCTGGTGCCCATGAAGGAGCTGACTGAGCTTACAACTTTCTGCAGCTTATTTCGATCCTGTGCATTGCCCTCCCCCCCCCACCCCCATACCAGACGGTGATGCAACCAGTTGGAATGCTTTTCAAGGTGCATCTGTAGAAATTTGTGAGCGGCTTTGGTGACATAACCAATTCTCCTCAAATCCCTAGTGAAATATAAAGCTCAAAGTAATTTTTTAATCAAAGTACGCATATGTCACCATATACAACCCTGATATTCATTTCCTTGCAACCATAATTATAGCTGCTGTCATGTCTTCTCTGTAATTACATCAATATGTTGGGCCCAGGATAGATCCTCAGAGATGTTGACACCCAGGAACTTGAAACTGCTCACCCTTTCCACTTCAGGTCCCTCGATGAGGACGTGTGTATACCCTTGATTTCCCCTTCCTGAAGTCCACAATCAATTTCTTGGTCTTACTGACAATTGAGTGCAAGGTTGTTGTTTCAACACCACTCAGCCAGCTGATCTGCCTCACTCCTGTTCGCTGCCTCATCACCATCTGAAATTCTGCCAACAATAGTTGTGTTGTTGGCAAATTTAGAGATGAGGCACCTCATGGTCATTAAAGAGCTTTACTACTGCAGAAAGATGAATGCTGCCTATGAATGGAGTTTGCTTAGTATTTTTTCTCCTTTGAACATGTGACAAATCGCATAACCTAGCAGCATATAAATAATTGTTGCTTTCTGTCATGCATTCTTGATCTTAAATTGAAAATAAATACATACACTATACAGCAAAGAAGCAGGTCTTTCAACAAAATTGTTAAATTCAGATTGAAGAAGATAAATGGAAAATGCTGTCGTGTTTTGTTTGTTTAGATAGTAGTGCAGGCAGTCTTCAGATTCAAAGTTGTACTGTATGGAATGATTGAAATTTTAGTTAAATAGTATCATATTCAATAACACCACTGTCCTGAAGTGCAGTGCAAAGGGAACCACACCACTTATTCTTGTGCTTCTGATTTCATCTGTATTGCTGGAAAGAAAAAAAAAGTATTTCCGTAGTTCATAACTTGACCTTAGGATGTACTAAAGCACTATATAATCTGTGAACCACTTTTGTTGTGTTATCACAGTTGGATTGCAGGAAACCTGGCAGCCAATTTAAACACAACATCTAACAAATCAACAACATGTAAAAGACTAGATTATTTCTTTACTTATTCTGAGTTGAGGGATTCTTTCTGAATCATTCCAAGTGATTTCATACAACTACCTGACTGGTAAATGGGGCTTTTGTTCAACATTGCATCCAGAAGGTGGGAGTTTCTGACAAAACACAGCCTCATTACTGTTGCACTGACGTTTTAATCCAGATATTGTGCTCAAATCTCTGGAGAGGACTTGGAGAAAAATCTAATGTCTTCAAGGTTCAGGCAGGATTTCTACCAAGTTTGTCAGCTTGGTATTGAGAAGAGGTCAGATTGGTCTCCATTTTATACGTGATTTAGAAAGAAATGTGCATGCCTCGTTCTAGTGTCTGTTTCTGAAGACAGTAACCCTCCTGGTAATGTGGAACACACAACCCTATTTAGCTAATCACCCACTCATGGCATGGGATCTAATTTTCGTTACTCAAGATACTTACACCTTCAATTGCATATCCCTCTTCACTTTGACCATAAGACTTTTAACATTTGAAGCAGTCCATTCGGCCTTCAAGTCTGCTCCGCCATTCAAATGTAGCTGACTTTTTTGCTCAAGCTCATTCTCTTGCCTTCTCCCCCCTTACCAATCAAAACTCTATCAAATTCTACTTTAAATACACCCAGTGACCTGGCCTCCACAGCCCCCTGTAGCAAGATAGTCCTCAGATTCACCACTCTGGTGAAGAAATTCCTCATTTCAGTTCTAAAGGAATGCCCGTTCATTCTCAGGCATCTTAGACTCTCTTACCAATGGAAACATCTTTTCCACGCCCACTATTTCTAGGCCTTTCAGTAGTAGTCTGTAAGTTTTAATGAGATCTCCCATCTGAATTCTATCATGTACAGGCCCAGAGCCATCAAGTTCTCCTCATACGTTAAGCCTTTCATTGGGAGCCACTGCCAGCTTTCACAGGAATGACTTGGCTTCATGGCATACATATACATTGAAGACACTTTTAACGTATTGGTTGTAATCTGTTGGCTGTGTTTGTTTTCTTAACATTCCTGGTTACCCTTTGCTAGTTTTCTGCTGCTGCTGAGTTCAACTTTTAATTCAATAGTTTGTGAAAAGGTTTGTCAGGTAAGATTAAAGGGCTGGTTTTCGTAATTTCATAACTTACATTGAATATTTTGCTGAGTATGAAGTCTAAGCTTGTTAAACATCTTCATTTTCCAGCACATTTTCCTGCAATAAGTATTGTTAATACTCTTGGAATTAAATATTTCGTCAATTAATATTATTCTTTGTGAAGGGACACCTTCACTTAAAGCTGTAAAAACAATCTAGTGCAGGCGTTCCTAATTTGAGGTCCACGGTCCCCTCAGTTAATGGTAGGGGTCCATGACATAAAAAAGGTTGGGAACCCTTTGTTATGGACATAATTTTGTTTTACTTTGCGTTGTGTATTTTTAATTAGACTACCCAACTCAAAGTAAAACACTGTTATGCTCGTAGATTCCTTTTCGTACTGGGCAGAAAATTCAACCCCAACTTTCTGATAGAAACTAGACTATAAACAGTTCTTAAGTGCAGGTATAGTGGTTAGGTTTCTGGACTATCAGCCAAGGTTCTGAAGTATTCAGATTATCAGTTTGAATCCTCTACGAAAACAGGATTTAGTTATTTATTAAGAGATACCGCGTGAAATAGGCCTTTCTGGCCCTTTGCCCCCCCAACCCCTGACAACCCAATTTAACCCTAACTTAATCATGGAACAATTGACAATGACCAGTTAACCTACCTGCCACGTCTTTGGAGTGTGGGAGGATGTACGGAGACTCCTTACAGAGGATACTGGAATTGAACTCCAAACCCCGGTGTCCTGAGCATTAATTGCGTCGCGCTAGAAACTAAAGTCAGATAATGGTGACCATAAAACTACCAAGTCGACATGAAACTTGTTTGTTAATAGCAGGCATGCATATGTGATCTGGTCTAAATATGACTCCAGGTCCATTAAAGTGGTTGATTATTAAATACTTTGTCAGTTCAAAGACAACTAAAGATTGGCAGTAAATGCTATTGAAACAGACCCTTCGGCCATTTTCATGGCAGACGAAATTGTTTAGACTATGCTACAATTTGCAAGTTAGCAAAATAACTTACTGCATTCAGCCATTCACTGAAAATTTGGGACTAACTGATGACAAAGGCTAGCACTTTGGCACTCCGCTCCATCCTTGGATTGCAATTTCAGTCCAGAGCTGGAATCTAGTTGTATCAAGATTCCTCAACTTAAGACTAGAAAATTAGTTTCTGCAGGCCTAGTGATTGGGAAGGAAGGGACATGTTAATTTATTTTTGTTCACTTATTTAATTTTATTTTATTAATTTCAATTATTTATTACTGTTTTAATGTATTTACTAAGTTTTACTGATAGCAAATTATTTCATAAATTATTTAAAACAGCTTGAATACCTTTAAATGCCTCTGTATCAGAGAGATTTAAAAGGTTGCATGAAGACTTACAGATTGTGAAAGATGGTAAGATTTTTGCTTGTCACAGGTTATTCAAGGTGCAACCTCAGCATTATGCTGGCTGAAACATGGTCATTACTGAAACCTTGTTACGCTTTTCTGCCCGACATTTGAGACGAGGATGCATTTATTAATACAAGAGTAAGAAGATTGTGGGCAACTGATGATAGAGTTTAGGTCATAGTTCATCCCAGTGCTGTTTTGGGGAGGAAGCTAAATTATAATGGAAATGACATTTCAGAATTCTTCATTGGCTGTATCGTGCTTTGGAAAATCTTGATGACGTAAGAGGTGAATTTTAAATTCGCCCCTTCCTTAGCAATATGGAAAAGAATGTTCAGCTTAATAAGATTACTTGTGTCTCTCTTCTTGTGAGCGCAATTCCAAGGTCTGCTTCTGTGCTCTTTATAGAACATAGATCAGTACAGGCCCTTCGGCCCACAATGTTCTGACTTTTAAACCCTGCCTCCCATATAACCCCCCAGCTTAAATTCCTCCATATTACCTGTTTAGTAGTCACTTAAACTTCACTAGTGTATCTGCCTCCACCACTGACTCAGGCAATGTATTCCACGTACCAACCACTCTCTGAGTAAAAAACCTTCCTCTAATATCCCCCTTGAACTTCCCACTCCTTACCTTAAAGCCATGTCCTCTTGTATTGAGCAGTGGTGCCCTTGGGAAGAGGTGCTGGCTATCCACTCTATCTGTTCCTCTTAATATCTTGTATACCTCTATCATGTCTCCTCTCATCCTCCTTCTCTCCAGAGAGTAAAGCCGTAGCTCCCTTAATCTCCGATCATAATGCATACTCTCTAAACCAGGCAGCATCCTGGTAAATCTCCTCTGTACCCTTTCCAATGCTTCCACATCCTTCCTATAGTGAGGTGACCAGAACTGGACACAGTACTCCAAGTGTGGCTTAACTAGAGCTTTATAGAGCTACATCATTACCCGACAACTCTTAAACTCTGTCCCTCGACTTATGAAAGCTAACGCCCCATAAGCTTTCTTAACTACCCTATCTACCTGTGAGGCAACTTTCAGGGATCTGTGGACATGTACCCCGAGATCCCTCTGCTCTTCCACACTTCCAACTATCCTGCCATTTATTTTGTACTCTGCTTTGGAGTTTGTCCTTCCAAAGTGCACTACCTCACACTCCTCCGGGTTGAACTCCATCTGCCACTTCTCAGCCCACTTCTGCATCCTATCAATGTCTCTCTGCAATTTTCGACAATCCTCTACACTATCTACAACACCACCAACCTTTGTGTCATCTGTAAACTTGCCAACCCATCCTTCTACCCCCACGTCCAGGTCGTTAATAAAAATCATGAAAAGTAGAGGTCCCAGAACAGATCCTTGTGCGACACCACTAGTCACAATACTCCAATCTGGATGTAGTCCCTCCACCATGACCTCTGCTTTTTGCAAGCCAATTCTGAATCCACCTGGCCAAATTTCCCTGGATCCCATTCCTTCTGACTTTCTGAATAAGCCTACCATGTGGAACCTTGTCAAATGCCTTACTAAAGTCCATATAGATCACATCCACTGCACAACCCTCATCTATATGCCTGGTCACCTCCTCAAAGAACTCTGTCAGGCTTGTTAGATACGATTTGCCCTTCACAAAGCCATGCTAACTGTCCCTGATCAGACCATGACTCTCTAAATGCTCATAGATCCTATCTCTAAGAATCTTTTCCAACAGCTTTCCCACCACAGACGTAAGGCTCACTGGTCTATAATTACCCGGACTATCCCTACTACCTTTTTGGACAAAGGGACAACATTTGCCTCCCTCCAATCCTCCGGTACCATTCCCATGGACAACGAGGACATAAAGATCCTAGCCAGAGGCTCAGCAATCTCTTCCCTTGCCTCATGGAGCAGCCTGGGGAATATTCAGTCAGGCCCCGGGGACTAATGTATTTTAACAACTCCAACATCTCCTCTGCCTTAATTTCAACATGCTCCAGAACATCAACCTCACTCATATTGTCCTCACCGTCATCAAGTTCCCTCTCATTGGTGAATACCGAAGAGAAGTATTCATTGAGGACCTCGCTCACTTCAACAGCCTCCAGGCACATCTTCCCACCTTTATCTCTAATCGGTCCTACCTTCACTCCTGTCATCCTTTTGTTCTTCACATAATTGAAGAATGCCTTTGGTTTTCCTTTACCCTACTCGCCAAGGCCTTCTCATGCCCCCTTCCTGCTCTCCTCAGCCCCTTGTTAAGCTCCTTTCTTGTTACCCTATATTCCTCAACAGACCCATCTGATCCTTGCTTCCTAAACCTCATGTATGCTGCCTTCTTCCACCTGACTAGATTTTCCACCTCACTTGTCACCCATGGTTCCTTCACCCTACCATTCTTTATCTTCCTCAGCGAGACAAATTTATCCCTAACATCCTGCAAGAGAACCCTAAACATCGACCACATGTCCATAGTACATTTCCCTGCAAAAACATCATCCCAATTCACATCCGCAAGTTCTAGCCTTATAGCCTCATAATTTGCTCTTCCCCAATTAAAAGTTTTCCTGTCCTCTCTGATTTTATCCTTTTCCATGATAATATTAAAGGCCAGGGAGCGGTGGTCACTGTCCCCCAGATGCTCACCCACTGAGAGATCTGTGACCTGACCCGGTTCGTTACCTAATACTAGATCTAGTATGGCATTCATACTGTAACAGGAATCCATCCTGGACACACTTCACAAACTCTGCCCCGTCTAAACCATTGGAGCTAATCAGGTGCCAATCAATATTAGGGAAGTTAAAGTCATCCATGATAACAACCCTGTTATTATTGTACATTTCCAAAATCTGCCTCCCAATCTGCTCCTCAGTATCTCTGCTGCTACCAGGGGGCCTATAGAATACCCCCAATAGAGTAACTGCTCCCTTCCTGTTCATAACTTCTACCCGTACTGACTCAAAAGAGGATCCTGCTACATTACCCACCCTTTCTGTAGCTGTAATAGTATCCCTGACAAGTAATGCCACCCCTCCTCCCCTTTTCCCCCCTCTCTATCCCTTTTAAAGCACTGAAATCCAGGAATATTGAGAATCCATTCTTGCTCTGGTGCCAGCCAAGTCTCTGTAATGGCCACTACATCATAATTCCATGTATGTATCCAAGCTCTCAGTTCATCACCTTTGTTCCTGATGCTTCTTGCATTGAAGTACACGCACTTTAGCCCTTCTACCTTACTACCTTTACACCCTTTATTCTGCTTCACTTTCCTCAAAACCTCTTTGTATGTTAGATCTGGCTTTACTCCATGCACTATACTTGCAGTTCTTGCATGACCTTTATCCTCCTCCACCTCACAATCTGCTCTAACACTCTGGTTCCCCTCCCCCTGCAAATCTAGTTTAAACCCCCCGGAGCAGCACTAGCAAACCTTCCTGCAAGGATGTTAGTCCCCCTCCAGTTCAGGTGCAATCCGTCCCATTGGAACAGGTCCCACCTTCCCTGGAACAAAGCCCAATTGTCCAGAAACATGTAGCCCTCCCTCCTGCACCAACTCCTTAGCTACGTATTTAGCTGCATTATCTTCCTATTTCTAGCCTCACTAGCACGTGGCACAGGTAGCAATCCTGAGATTGCAACCCTGGAGGTCCTGTCCTTCAACTTTGCACCCAACTCCCTAAACTCTCTTTGCAGGACCTCCTCCTCCTTCCTATCCACGTCATTGGTCCCTACGTTGGCCACAACATCTGGCTGCTCACCCTCCCTCTTGAGAATACCGAGAACTTGATCCGAGATATTGCGGACCCTGGTTATCTTTCTTGATAACCAGCTTCTCAAACCTTTGAACTAAAATGCTTGGTCTGATTTCGGATTTGTGAATGTTTCGTTTACTCGTGGTAATTCTGTGAGTTTGTGCTCTTGGTGCCGAGCCTCATTCAGATCAAGTGCAAATTGGATGCACACACAACTTTCCCATATGTGGTTGAAATCTAAAATCGTCCCCAAAGTACTGTGTGTTGGGAGACCAGTGTTACTAATCTCTATATTCAAGGCATTTTCACACACGGATTTTTGCCAGGAGATGATAATGTGCATACATTTGAAGCCATTAGACTTTTGGGATATTCTGCTTCATTGAAGTGAGAAATCTGCAGTGCTCCTGGAAGAAACACTTACAAGTTGGAAGTGCACTTTGGTAAAACAAATGTCTGCCTCTGAACCAAGTGACTCTGGACTCCTCTCATGGAGTAGAGCACATAACCAAGGCAAATATTTTACTGCTGATTGAAGTAATGTTGCAATATTGTGGAGACAATCTTTTGGTGAAATTGTTGATCTTCTGGATGCTTGGCTATTGATCCATAATGTTCCATTTTAATCAAAGATCAGTAATCTGATTGTGATACATTACCGTAAGTCAATCAGCTGCATCCAATCATGTGTCCCAGCAGTAACTGACAATATAATTCCTTCAATTCTGATGCTGTTTCCTAAAATGGGTTGAATCTTTGGATTCTGCCATGAGTGAAAGTGGAGCAATGAGGTGTGGATTGAAATGTACTGTACCACTGCATTAAAAGTACTCTTTTGTGATCAGAATACCGGTACAACATCCGGCTTCTACCAGTCAGCTCAAGTCATTCACAATGTGCACGCAGTGTTTCACAATAAATCAATTAAGCACACAGATTGCTAAAGGCAATATTCACTTCAATAACTCAAGTTTTAAAATTTATGGAAGTAACCTTATACACCCATGAGATTGGATGAGTATATTACTCAAAATTACCTCAATGCATTCCTCTACCTTTCATCATAAGCACATACAATATGTATTTCTCAAGATGGCTTAATATCATTTCCAGGACACAAGTGTAAAGGAGAATGAAATAATTAGAACATAGAACAGTACAGCGGATGAACAGGCTGAATCAAATTAAATTAGCAGTCCAATGGCTAACTAAACTAATCTCTTCTGCCTACAGAATGTGCATATCCTTCCATTCTCCTCACATTCATGTGCCTATCTAAATGTCTCTTAAAAGTCTCCAATGTTTCTACCTCTACCAACGCATTCCAGGCACCCACAACTCTCTGTGTTTAAAAACCCTTGTCCCTCACATCTCCTTTGAAATTATCCACTCTTACCATGAATGTATGCTCTCTGGTATAAGACATTTCAACCCTGGGAAAAGGATGTTGTGTGTCTTCTCTATCTATGCCTCTCATACTCTTATAAAACTCTTATCAGATCTCCCCTCAGCCTCCCCTGCTCCAGAGAAATCAATCCAAGTTTGTCCAACCTCTTGTTATAGCTCATTCCCTCCAATCCAGGCAGCATCTGCGTAAATCTCTTCTACACCCTTCCAAAGCCTTGACATCCTTCCGAAAATGGGGCCACCAGAACTGAATGCGATACTCCAAGTGTGGCCTAACTAGAGTTTTATAAAGCGGCAACTTATCATCCTGACTTTAAACGCAATGCCTCGACTAATAAATGCAAGCATGCCATATGCCTCCTTAACAACCCTATCGATCTGTGTAGACACTTTCAAGGAGCTATGAACTTGGACCCCCAATCCGTCTGCTGATCAACACTGTTAAGGTTCTTGCCCTTAGCAGTATTCTGTTTCTGTACATTTGACCTGCCAAGGTGCAACACTTAACATTTGGCCGGGTTAAAGTCCATTAGCTTTCTTCCGTCCATATCTGCAACTGATCTATGTCCCGCTGTATTCATGGCCGGTCTTCTACGCTATCCATGACACCGCCAATCTCCGTATCATCTGTAAGTTTACTAACTCATCCGTTTACATTATCATCCAGGTCACTTATATGCATCACAAACAGCAGAGGTCCCAGCACAGATCCCTGCTGAACACTATCAATCACAGACCTCCAGCTAGAACGAGCCCCTTTGACCACTACCCTCTGTTTTCTATGCTCAAGCCAGTTCTGAATCCAGACGGCCAGTTCACAATGGATCACATGCACCTTAATCCTCTAGATGGTCCTCCCATGAGAGATCTTGTCAGACGCCCTAAAACTCATGAATACAACATCCACAATTGTTATTCCGGATCTGATGCAGCACAAAAAGAAACACAATTTGATTTTTAAAAATATATAAATACATAATTTATATACATTGATTGTATGTCCATAAAGTGATATTAGGCACAGGAGTGTCTGTACATAAGGTTATAGACATCGACATAGACATAGACATACTTTATTGATCCCGAGGGAAATTGAGTTTCGTTACAGCTGCACCAACTAAGAATAGAGCATAAATATAGCAATACAAAAACCACAACAATCAAACACCAATATGCAAACTATGCCAGATGGAAATAAGTCCAGGACCAGCCTATTGGCTCAGGGTGTCTGACCCTCCACGGGAGGAGCTGTAAAGTTCGATGGCCACAGGCGGGAACAGCCTCCCATGACGCCCAGTGTTGCATCTCGGTGGAATATGGCCGGAGTTCAACAGCAAAAAGTTCAATATCCGGTCTACAAACACGTTCCTTGATCGTAATATGACCAGGATTGCACCATCTGTTGTTAACCAGAACAGCAAGCCCCCAACTCCTTTACGCTTACCGCTCTCAGTGCACTTCCGGTCAGCTCGATCGGTCTGGAAGCCATCCATGCAAAAGTTTTGGTCGGGTATGTCCTCGTGCAGCCCCGTTTCAGTAAAACACATAACATTGCTCTCCCAAAATGTTCTCTGACTCCTGGCTAATGACGTCAACTCGTCCATTTCAGTCCGCCACCCTGTTCGCTAAACCTGCCGGCATAAGCGCAATCAGCTGGTCCCTGGAATAAACAATGCGACCGTTGTGAATAAACAATATTCAGACAGGAAGTGATTAATTAGTGGTGGTTGGGTTGTGGAGAGATGCGATAGTGGGTGGAGGTGTTGATCAGACTTAGTACTTGAAGAAAGTAACTGCTTTTGAGTCTGGTGGTCCTGGTATGGATGCTACATAGCCTGCTCCCTGATGGGAGTGGGACAACCAGTTCATGAGCAGGGTTGGTGGGATCCTTCATGATATTTCATTGTAGTGTTTTCTGTTGGAGGAATTTCATGGTATTTATCAACAAACTTTCAACAGCTGGTGTGTACACTTGTTTCTAAAGAGACGGAACAAATTGGATAAATTTGAAAAGAAAAGTTAATTTGGCTTGACCTTCTTCCCACAAATATCACGCCCTAGACTTGCTTTGTGTTTCCAGATTTGGAGAGTGAAGTGCAACCAGGTTTCAATTCTAAGTTGGTTGCAGACACAAACTGTGCCCTCAGTGACTGTTCGTGAGGCCACGAACTTCTGGTTGAGATGCATACTTCATGATACCTTATTGTAGGACATTTCAATAATGATAGGCTTCCAGTTTATAAATACCGAAAGGTCCTACAATAAGGTATTTTGAGCTGGAACCAAGGGATGGCTGTCACCACCAGCCTTTGTAAAAATTTGTTCAAAAAGGCTCAGTGGACTCAATGGAATTCACTCAATCCCAAAGTGATTTTCAGTCTGGTGCAATCTGTGGAGGATCTCTGTCTCAAGAAGTGGTGAAGCCATCAAAAAGGCTGATCAGCTGGCGCACACCAAGTGCTGGAGAAACTCAGCAGGTCAGGCAGCATCTATGGAAAAGAGTATTGTCAACATTTTGGGCCGAGACCCTTCGGCAGGCCCGGAGAAGGCTGTCAGCCTGAAACCTCTGTTCTACTCTTTTCCATAGGTGCTGCCTGACCTGCTGAGTTCCTCCCGCATTGTGTGTGTGTGTTGCTTTGGATTTCCAGCATCTACAGATTTTCCCATGTTTTATGTCTTGATCCTGTTACAGAAGGTTGTTAGTAGAAATCATATCCTTAGAAAAAAAGGTGGCTATTTAAATCTATCTCCTCACTCCCCCTCCCCCAACCCGGACTGCTGATTGACAAGCTGAGTCATTCATCATCGCAAGGTGTCTCTTTTCATCACCTCTGATATAACCAAGCAGACATTTGCATCAAAAATCTACTCATTCTAAAAGCTCGCTGACCTCTTGTGATCACATGTTGATTAGAGGGAAGAAAAAAAGATTTGTTTCCATTCTGTGGTTAGTAGAAGTAGCAGTTGCAGAGATATAATTGGCCTCGACAGGAGGAGAATTGCTAATTGCTAAGCAGGAACTGCCACAGTATTAACTCATTTGGGGATGCTGACTGAGTGCAGAACCAGCTCGAGGTTGTGATCCCCACATCAGACTCAACAGCCTGGTAATATTCACTGATGAGGGTAAAGAATAGCAGCTTGGACATGTCCCTGAGGGCTGCTGGTGCCAGTGGCACAGGACCCCAGCATTAACACCATCTTTTAGAGGAGGAAGAAAGAATACCAATTCTTGCTGTATTTGTAACCTCCTTATAGCAGCAGAAGTGCAACAAAGAGCTCCCTGCTCCAGGAGTTCATTCGAGCAGCTGAGGAGGGCAGTTTATCAAAGCATCTGCACTGCTCTTAGCTTGTGTCCAAGTGCCAGAGAGGGGGGGAGGCGGGAGGGCCGCGGAGATTACACATTCACAAGCACTACTGTACCAAGGTATTGGAGCAGGTCCCTGTGACCCTGTGATCTTTGTCTCGGAGGCCTATGTTAAGCTGTCTTTAAGGAAAGTGAACCCTTGCAAGGCAACAGGCCCCGACGGAGTACCTGGTACAGCTCTGAAAACTTGTGCCAACCAATATGCGGGAGTACTCAAGGACATTTTCAACTTCTCACTGCTATGGTTGGAAGTTCCCATCTGTTTCAAAAGGGCAACAGTTATACCAGTGCCTAAGAAGAGTAGTGGGATCTGCCCTAATGACTTTCGGCTAGTAGCACTCACATCTTAGGTGATGAAGTGCTTTGAGTTCGGTTATGGCTGGAATTAACTCTTGCCTCAGCAAGGACCTGGACCCATTGCAATTTGTCACCACAATAGGTCTACGGCAGACACAATCTCAATGGCTCTTCACGTGGCCTTAGGTCATATGGACAATGCAAACACCTCTGTCAGGATACTGTTTGGTGACTGTAGCTCAGCGTTTAATACCATCATTCTCACAATCCTGATAGATAAGTTACAAAACACAGGCCTATGTACCTTCCCCCTGAAATTGTATCCTCAACTTCCTAACCAGAAGACCACAATCTGTGCAGATTGGTGATAATGTCTCCATGCTGATTATCAACACTGGTGCACCTCAAGGGTGTGTGCTTAGCTCACTGCTCTATTCCCTCTATACCCATGATTGTGTGGCTAAGTATAGCTCAAATATCATCTGTAAATATACTGATGATACAACCAACCATTGTTGGCAAAATAGATGAGAGGGCATACGGGAGTGAGATACACCAGCTAGTTGAGTGGTGTCACAGCAACAACCTTCCACTCAATGTCAGTAAGATGAAAGAGCTGGTTGTGGACTTCAGGAGGGGTAAGATGAGGAACCATGAACCAATCGTCATTGAGGGATCAGAGGTGGAGAGGGTCAGCAATTTCAAGCTCCTGGGTGTTAAGATCTCCGAGGATCTAACCTGGTCCCAACATATTGATGCAGCTATACGGAAGGCAATACAGTGGCCATATTTCATTTGGAGTTTGAGGAGGCTTGGTTTGTTACCTAAAACACTGAAAAATTTCTATAGATGTACTGTGGAGAACATTTTGGCAGGCTGCATCACTGTCTGGTATTGGCGGGGGCGGGGGTGGTGAGTGAAGGGGGCTACTGCACAGGACAGAAAGAAAGTTGCAAAATTAGTCAGCTCCATCATGGGCACTAGTCTCTGTAGTATCCAAGACATCTTCAAGGAACAGAGCCTCAGAAAGGTGACGTCCGTTATTAAGGACCCCCATCACCCAGGACATGCCCTCTCCTCATTGTTACTGTCAGGAAGGTGGTACAGAAGCCTGAAGACACACACTGAGCGATTCAGGAACAGCTTCTTCCCCTCTGTCATATGATTCCTAAATGGACGTTGAGCCCGTGAACACTACCTCACTTTTTGAAATATATATTATTTCTGTTTTTGCACTATTTATAATCTATTTTTTATATATACTTTTTTTCTTTTATATTGTATTGCATAGTTGCTGCTAAGTTAACAAATTTCACGACACATGCCAGGGATAATAAACCTGATTCTGATTCAGGCACAAAGATCTAAGCAAGCTTACTCCCCAAGACACACACTGGGCTGTTGAGCTTTACCTCCTGCAAACAAATCGACTTTCCAAGGTTGCTAACTGTAGTTGACAGGAAATTTAATTTAATTCTGGGAGGAATAATGGCCTGAGCTAACTTAAAGGTCATAGTGCATTGGAAGTCTTAGATAACTTTTCCAGTGATAATTCGAAGTGAATTTGAAGTGAGTTTATTATCAAGGTACATACATGTCAGCATATACTACCCTGGGATTACAATACAAGGAAACACAAAATCAACGCAAGACTGCACACAAGACAGGCAGTGTGCAAAAGAGAACAAACTGCGTAAATACAAAAAGAAAAAAGAAACACAAAATAATATTAATAAATAAATAAACAATATATATAGAGAGAACATGGGATGAAGGGTCCTAGAAAGTGAATCCATAGGTTGTAGGAACAGTTCAGTGTTGGGGTGAGAGAAGTTGAGTAATGTTACCCCCTCTGTTCAAAAGCCTGATGGTTGAGGTGCAGTAACTGTTCCTGAACCTGGTGGTGTGGGTCCTGAGGCTCCTGTACCTTCTTTCTGATGGCAGCAGCGGTGAGAGGTTCCTTGATGATGGGTGCTGCTTTCCCACGACAGTGCTCTGTGTAGGTGTGCTCAGTGGTGGAGAGGGCATTACCCGTGATGGACTGGGCTGTGTCCAATACTTTTTACTGTTCAAGGGGATTGGTGTTTTCAAACCTGGCTGTGATACAACCACTCAATGTACTCTCCATCACATATCTATAGAAGTTTTGTCAAAATTTGAGATGACATGCTGAATCTTGGCAAACTTCAGGAAGTTAGAGGCACTGCTGTGCTTTCTTTGTAATGGCACTTGTTTGCTCAAATCAGGACAGATCCTCGAAAATAATAGCACCAAGGAGTTTGAAGTTGCTGACCCTCTCCACCTATGATTCCCCCAATGAGGACCAGCTCATGGATCTCTGGTTTCCTCCTCCTGTCATTAATATTCAGCTCCTAGGTCTTGCTGACTCCGAGAGACTGTTGTTGTGGCACCTCTCAGCCTGAGTTTCAAGCTTTCTCATATATGCTGATTCATCATCACCTTTGATTTGGCAACGACTGTGGTATTATCAGCAAACTTAAATATGGCAACAGAGCTGTGTTTAGCCTCACAGTTACAAGTATAAAGTGAATAGAGCCGGGGGCTCAGCACACGGTCTTGTGCACCGGTGCTGCTGGAGTTTGTGGAGGAGATGTTGCCAATCTGAACTGGCTGGGGTTTGCAGGTGAGGAGATCATGGATCCAATTACACAAGGAGGTGTTGAGGCCAATTTTCTTAACTGCCATATTGATCTATTTTAGTAGCTTAAATTAAAAGAGCAAAGTTGGAAATGTTTGACTCACTACTATCTGTAGAAGATCCACTCTCCTGTCTGCCTGTCATCATTCTTACATGAGACTTCCGATGGATACTCATCAACTGGTACTCCTAATTAAGCAGGGAACCTTGTCAGACAAACTTGATCTGTGAGTGGGCTCCAGTCAAATTTTATTTTTTCTGCTATCTCATGATTATATCTTCAAAGGCCTTTGACAAGGTGCCACACATGAGGCTACTTAACAAGATAAGAGCCCATGGAATTACGGGAAAGTTACATACGTGGATAGAGCGTTGGGTGATTGGCAGGAAACAGAGAGTGGGAATAAAGGGATCCTATTCTGGTTGGCTGCCGGTTGCCAGTGGTGTTCCACAGGGATCAGTGTTGGGGCTGCTTCTTTTTACATTGTACATCAACGATTTGAATTATGGAATAGATGGCTTTGTGGCTAAGCTTGCTGACGATACGAAGATAGGTGGAGGGGCCGGTAGTGCTGAGGAAATGGAGAGTCTGCAGAGAGACTTGGATAGGTTGGAAGAATGGGCAGAGAAGTGGCAAATGAAGTACAATGTTGGAAAGTGTATGGTTATGCACTTTGGCAGAAAAAAATAAACGGGCAGACTATTATTTAAATGGGGAAAGAATTCAAAGTTCTGAGATGCAACTGGACTTGGGAGTCCTCGTACAGGATTCCCTTAAAGTTAACCTCCAGGTTGAGTCAGTAGTGAAGAAGGCGAATGCAATGTTGGCATTCATTTCTAGAGGAATAGAGTATAGGAGTAGGGATGTGATGTTGAGGCTCTGTAAGGCACTGGTGAGACCTCACTTGGAGTATTGTGGGCAGTTTTGGTCTCCTTATTTAAGAAAGGATGTGCTGACGTTGGAGAGGGTACAGAGAAGATTCACTAGGATGATTCTGGGAATGAGAGGGTTAACATATGAGGAAAGTTTGTCCGCTCTTGGACTGTATTCCTTGGAGTTTAGAAGAATGAGGGGAGACCTCATAGAAACATTTTGAATGTTGAAAGGCATGGACAGAGTGGATGTGGCAAAGTTGTTTCCCATGATGGGGGAGTCTAGTACGAGAGGGCATAACTTAAGGATTGAATGGCGCCCATTCAGAACAGAAATGCGAAGAAATATTTTTAGTCAGAGGGTGGTGAATCTATAGAATTTGTTGCCACGGGCAGCAGTGGAGGCCAAGTCATTGGGTGTATTTAAGGCAGAGATTGATAGGTATCTGAGTAGCCAGGGCATCAAAGGTTATGGTGAGAAGGCGGGGGAGTGGGATAAATAGGAGAATGGATCAGCTCATGATAAAATGGCGGAGCAGACTCAGTGGGCCAAATGGCTGACTTCTGCTCCTTTGTCTTATGGTCTTACGGTCTTACATGAAAACCCTGTTCCACCATGCAACTTTTTTATTTAAAATTAATGAATAATCCTTTCCAATATCTGCATCAATAACCTTTGACACTGTGCACCATTTTTGGGGTAGATTGTTTTGTGTGAACATTGTGCACCATTTTTGGGGTAGATTGTTTTGTGTGGACATTGTGCACCATTTTTGGGGTAGATCGTTTTGGGTGGACATGGTATGGTGATGACAGCCTTCCCCCAGTGTCAGCTGGTCACTGACTTCAGCAAAGGGGTGAGAGCTGAGTGCCTACAGCAGTGTTGCAGCCAAAAGGGTTGAAAGTTTCAAGTTTCTATGAGTGAACATCATCAAAAGCCTGCCCTGATCCAACTAAGTGAAGGTCATGGCTAAGAAAGTGCACCCGTTCCTTAGAAGGCTAAAAAAAAAATTGCCACGTTCTCTTTGACCATCACCAGTTTTTATAGGTGCACCATAGACAGCATCCTAACTGGATGATACTAGGGGCCATCCTTTGGAGCCATCTAATCTGCAGTGTATGTGGAGTCTTCGGGTTATCCATTGTAGAGAAATCCATTCAGCTGAACACATCCATACAAACCAGTAGGCACCCATCAAAAAATAATCATATCTACCAGTACTTGCCCACCCCCCCCCACCGTATCCTTCTATGCCCAGGTGATTCAAGTGTTCACCTAAGTTTTTTCCCTCTGATTTTGAGAAGAGTGTCTTGCAGTCTATTCTGTCTGTGCCCCTCATAGTTTTATATCCCTCAATCTTGTCCCATCGAAATTTCTTCAACTCCAAGAAATCAGACCCAGCCTCTCCACTGAAGTACTCCATCCCAGGCAACATCTTGTCAAATATCCTCTATGTCCTCTCCAGCGCTATTATATCTGTTGTGATCACAACTGCTGATGGTGCTCCAGCTCATGCCTGACCAATGTTTTATACAGATAGAGCATAACCTTCCTACCGTTGTATTCAATGCCTGAATTAATGAAGTCCATTAACCCTTATGCCTTGTTAAAAATGTCATCTACTTGTGCTGCCACCTTTGAGGATCATCGGACCTGTCACCAAGGTCCCAGTCCTCGTCCGTACTCCCCAGAACCCCATGGTGTACATCCTAGCCAGATGAGTACTGTACTCCCAAAATGCATCATCTCACCTGTGACAGTATGAAAGTCCATCTAACATTTCTCAGCACACATTGATATCATCTCCACACTATCAACAGTTCAATTAAAAAGATTTATTGTTCATGGCTTCGAGTCTTTTTACCAATCCATCCCATTACAGGTGTGGTGACTTACTGCTTTGGACTTCAATTTTCGGAAACTCAAAACAAACCAGGGATTACTAGAACCGTATTATGGCACTCTGAACATGTTCTTGGGTCTCCCAGGGTTCATGCACATATTTCTGTGGCTAATTGGACCATATTGCTGAGAACACGGAAAACGTGGTCGAAGAATACAATGATCATGACTTCGTTAAGAGTACAATACTGATTTTTCAGTCGTGTTGTCAAGGAGCACAGTTCTTCAGCTATTAGCTCAACACATTGAACAGCAGGAGACACATTCAGCAACAGGAAGGGCCCCCTCTGCAACCCCTTTCTCCCAACTCTGTCACAATCAGTGCTTATCAGGACTCATCTGATAAGAGATCAGTTGCTGCTTGATTTTCTTCTGTGTTGATTATTAATCCAGTTTTATAAGGATTAACCAAGGGCTACTTGTGAGATTGGACCCAATGTCTCACAACATGCTGATCCTTCAATGATAATATCTCGATTTAACCTTTTGAATGCAAATCGCTCTTCCTGTACTGCCTGGTTGGTTGTAGTACGATGTATCCAAAATATAAAGAGACAAGTGTATGTCCGTGCTATGGGTGACAATGTTGATAACCAGATTCTCTCCTCAGTAATTTGGATATATAGCTACACCTCCGTGCCTCTCATTTAAGGTGAAAAGCATAATGTTCAAAGGGAATGTGCACAGAGTTTTTTGCACAGAGCGAGGTGGGTCATGGATCATGTGCTAGCAGAAGGGATTAATTTAATTGGACATCATTAGCTGTATTACTTCAGAACAGGGCTGGCAGACTAGTTCCTGTGTTGTTCTATGTCTCCATTTTACCTCAGCTGTACCACTTTTGTCCTGGAAGAGAAATTGAAGTGATTATTATGCAGTGGCTTCCTTTGCCAAGGCAAGAAGTGACCTCCCATGGTGATGTTTGCAATACACCATCAGAGCCTTCCACAATACTCCTTTCTGTTCTTTCCCAGCTCTGATTCAATTTGTCCATTGCAGCTGGTAGGTCTTACGGCTGAAGTGGATCTTTCCCTCAAAAAAATAGAAGAGGATGCCTTTTGCACAGAGCAGAGTGGCTTTAAGTAGAACTGGCCACTCATGAACTTGGTCCTTTGCAGATGTTTTCAGCCATTTAGCAGGGTGCTTGATGCTTTTGGATATTGAAATTATTTAAATGAGCAAGAGACACTAAATTGGCTGCTTGTATGCTTTTCAATTGAAAGCTCAATTAAGCAGCATCCAATTCTGAGGATGACTGATTTTATAACCCCCCCAACTCCCAATTTCTTACAGCATAGGAAAAGACTATTAGACTTGTTACACCATGCAAGTGCTTTTGTAATAGATGCTCATTTTGGATTGTGCTTCATCATTTCCCCAGAATCCTGTACAATAATACTGAATTGCCTTTGAAATTTTGTACAAAATCTCATTCCACCACCATATCAGATGGTGTGTCCTGGGACAATATGGACACATCTCAAATAGTGTATTCTGGGACCATATGGAACATTTAGGGGAGGGATTGTCAACTCAGGCCGAAGGGGCCAGCGTCGAGCATTTTCGTGCCTTACAAGGCGCGGGACGAAAGACTGTGTGGTGCGCCACTCCTCACACAGACATAGAGCAATGTGTGGTTAAGTGCCTTGCTCAAGGACACAACACGCTGCCTCAGCTGGGGCTCAAACTGGCGACCTTCAGATTACTAGATGAATGCCTTAACCACTTGGCCATGTGCCCACAAGCATGGTGTGCTTAAGATGGTGTGTCTGGGACCATATGGAACATTTCAGATGGTGTGTTCTGGGACCTTATGGAACAGTTAAGGTGGTGTGTTTTGGGACCATATAGAACATTTCAGATGGTGTGTTTTGGGACCATATAGAACATTTCAGATTGTGTGTTCAGGGACCATATGGAAATATTTCAGATGGTGTTTTACAGCAGTGGTCCCCAACCACGGGGCCGCAAGGCATGCGCTACCGGGCCGCGAGGAAACGATATGATTTGGCGATAGGAGTCAGCTGCACCCTTCCTCATTCCCTGTCACGCCCACTGTTGAGCTTGAACGCACGCGAGGTCATTACCCGCACGTCATCCATGTCAGCGCGGGAATAAGATCAACTCCTCAAGCTTGCAAATGACGACGGGCTGAAAAGTATGTTTGACATAACATCTCTGCCGGCTTTCCGGATCAAAGTCAAGGCTAAATATCCTGAGATAGTCAGGAAAGCACTGAAAACGTTGCTTCCATTTCCAACATATCTCTGCAATGAATGCAACGAAAACTAAATTGCGGAATAGACTGGACATAAGGAACCCCGTTTGAGTATCGCTGTCTCCCATTACCCCTCGATGGGACGGTCTCATTGCAGGAAAACAAGCCCAGGGCTCCCACTGATTCAGCGATATTGGTGTGTTGCAATGATTTTATATGTTCATACGGGGAAAATATGTGCTGTGTGTTTAATATCCAAACGTTACTTAACATGTTATGATGCTATTATAAGTGACTTATATAACCATGTAACAATTACGGCATGGAAACAGGCGATCTCGCCCCTTCTAGTCCGTGCTGAATGCTACTCTCACCTAGTCCCACCGACCCGCACTCAGCCCATAACCCTCCATTCCTTTCCTGTCCATATACCCATCCAATTTTTCTTTAAATGATAATATCAAACCTGCCTCTACCACTTCTACTGGAAGTTTGTTCAACACTTCAAGCTCCCCTGTCCTCCCCTGATAATTGTCTTATCGCTATATTCATGTGAGGAAAATATGCGCTGTGTGTTTAATATTAAACTCGTTAGATAATCCCTTTTAGAAACGAAATTGAGTGCACTAGCCACTTATCACCTATATTCCGGTCATGATTAACACCCGCCGCCGCTGCCAACAGAATCGGCAAAAACAATTTATAAGAAATCGGCACGTAAACGCATGCACAAGTTACGCATGCGCTCTGGTGCCCGCGCAAGGCTTTATGGTCATTGTAGTCTTTTTCGGGGTAAACCCAACGTATTTGACTGCTACTCTTGTACGTTGGCAACCCTACCCTCCCCCCCCAACCCCATTCGGCTGGTCCGCAAGAATGTTGTCAATATGAAACTGGTCCGCAGTACGAAAAAGGTTGGGGACCCCTGTTTTACAGGACTATGTGGAGATATTTTTCCATATCTCCCTTTTATTTGTTTGCAACCATTTCAAGTAATACCGACTCATTTGCTAGAAAAAAAATTGTTTCTCCCTATTTGTCCTTTCAAAGCATTGCAAAATTTTAGATATATCTGTTAAGCCTTTCCTTAAATCTCTCCACCATATCGTTTACCAACTTCTCTGATCTCTACAAATAATGGAGTCCCTTACAGTTCCTTGAATCATGGTGGATTTGTGTCTGCTCTGGTCGGTGTTTTGTTAAACTATTGGCTCTAGTACTTCAATTGACGCCTACCCTGTAATTTCTAAGGGTTGAACACAAGATACTATGTTTTCTTATTCAATACCTCAATGTAGAATGTCAGCTATTCTATTTGTCTCTTCAACCTGTTAATTAATTTCCCTATCCCTTTAAAATATGTACCACTTGTTGCAAAACATTAAAAAAAAACGGTTTTAATGAAACGAAACTACAGCTTTACGATATTGTTCCTCTCAAATTCTTTGTTCTTTCCAGATGGATATTGTTCCCATTTATTGCCTATTTGGAAATATATCTGTAGCGCTGAAGTCCTTGTGTTTATAACTTTTGTAAAATGTAATGTGACAAAATGGAATCTGTGTGATCCCAGAGTGCTTTGCTTCGTTAGATGGAGGCTTACAAGAAATCTATGTGTGATATCTATCAACTTTTGTTCTCAAACCTGGCAGTGAATCACCTTGTTGACAGGCTGCAGTATCAGATGAACTTGCACTTGGTAGTTTTGTTCAGAAGGGAGTTCTCTTATATATAGCTCAGTGACAAAGAAGAAGCTAATTCAATATCAGGATGTTAGGTTTTTAAAGTTTTTAGAGCTTCCTTTCACCTTTACAATTTTGGACTTTCATTTTGTTTGTTTACTTTCCAATATTCTCTGTAAACTGCTTATTTATTTTCCTGTATCCTCATCCTAAAATTGGCCTTTAATTTTCCTATTTCATTTTAATCTTCATTTTCTTTGTTCTCCAAAACCCTAGTTTTGGATGCTCCATCGTTCCAAATGACAACATATTAGGTATGACTTGCTTGCACTCTAAAGACTGATCTCCTGCTATTCTTTGCTTCTATTCCATCTTCAACTGATTCCTTCTTATGTCACTGAAATCAAGAAATCTTCCAGATGGGTATTTTCCCCTTTGAATTTTCTGTGTCTATTCTGTATCTATTTTAAAACTCATTATGTTCAGATCGTTATTACACAGATGTTCATTCTGTTAAATATGGTGCATATTCCCTAGTTAATTAACTACCATATTCAATGATTGCTTTGTTGGTATTGAAATATAATCAGAATCAGGTTCATTATCACTGGCATGTGATGTGAAATTTGTTAACTTAGCAGCAGCAGTTCAATGTAATACATAATCTAGCAGAGAAAAAAATAAATAGAATAAAAATAATAATAATAAATAAATAAGTCAATTATGTATATTGAATGGATTTTTAAAAAGTGCAAAAAAGGAAATACTGTATATTTTTTAAAAAGTGGGGTAGTGTCCAAAGATTCAATGTCCATTTAGGAATTGGATGGCAGAGGGGAAGAAGCTGTCCTGAGTTGCTGAGTGTATGCCTTCAGACTTCTGTACCGGGCATGCCCTGGGTGCTGGACATCCTTAATAATGGACGCTGCCTTTGTGAGTCGCCTAGAAATCTAGTGGCGTAGAATTGCCTTTTGTCAGACTGTGCACGTGGATATTGATTTTGTTTTTCTGAAGTGCAACACTAGTTTGTGTATTAAATTGCCCTTCTCTGTAAATTGGACCAGCTGACCACTGTTGGAAATCAAGCCGGTGTTGATCAGGCAGTTCCCGTATCTTTTATGTCATGACATAATTTCCAATGCAGCTCTCATTTCCCACACTGGGGCCCCTGTTAATATTTCATGGTATTCTGTCTCGGGTATAAACAGAACCTCCTTGACACCTCTACAATTTTGACCATTTCCTGACCACCCTATCGTAATGCAGGACAAAATTCAGACTTCTGGCTTGCCACTCACCCTTCTACTGCCAACTGCAGACCTTCAACTCACCTTTTGCTGGCATCTATCACTTTCCCTGACATCAACCCCAGATAATGTTCATCACTTCTTAACCACCCCCCCGACCCCCACCCCCACCAACAGTCCTGCCTTAGCTTCCCTAATTTCCTCAGTGTGCTCTCCTTTAACACTGCACGTGAAGAGAAAGGCTTTCCTGAATCAGTACTCTCTGACCTTTTGCAAATGGCAGGCTCTTGATGAAAATGGTTATCAGTGTGATTGATTAAAGTGCTTCTGCAGGCGCTGGTGTATTTCTATGTCTGTAATCCTATTACGCATTGCGGAATTCTGCACCGTCCTTGACTTTAACTTGGGTACTTGGCTTCCTTTGTAAAATTAGAAGCAACAAGCCTGGGTGTCATCTTTGATTCAGATTTGAATTTTAAATCCCACGTAAAGAAAGTGAGCAGAGCTGCATTTCTGCACTTAAGAAATATTGGAAAGTTACACCCATTTCTGTCACGTAATGATGCTGAAAAACTAATTCATGCCTTTAATCAAATAGACTAGATTACTGCAAGGCACTTTTTACTGGCCTTACAAAGCAATTTATTGACAAGCTCCACTTCAGTCATAATGCTGCTGCTGGACTTTTAAACTAACACCAGGATGAGGGAGCATATCATTCCTGTCCTAACTACTCTGCATTGGCTTCCTGTATCTTTTAGAATAGATTTTAAAGGTCTCCTACTTGTTTTTAAAGCTCTCAATGGCCTGGGAATACATCACAGAATCACTTTTGTTTTTTAATCCTCACAGGTATTCTTCTGCTGGTCTCTTAAATTTAAACTATCTCCCTCAAAAGATAATTGGCAGGTCAGCTTTTTCTGAACTATGGCCCTAAACTGTGGAACTCAGTAGCTAAAACTGTAAAGGCACAGACTCACAGGCTCAGTTCATACTTTTAAAAAGCTAATCGAAACCTTTGTATTTCATCTTGCTTCTACCTGACATCTTTTTGCCTTTTATTTTCATGTTTGCACTTTATCCCATTGTAAAGCACTTGTCTATATTGTCTATATAAAACGTGCTCTCTATCAATAAGGTATTATTAACTCTTATTTTTACGCAATTAATTAGAGTTTTTTAATGACTTCAACTCTAAGTGCTCTTATTTTATAAGTCTGTGTAATTACCCAGAAACGTAAACATCTAGCATCTATTTCACAATGTTTCATCCCTCTGTAAAACAGTCTCGTTAATGTCCCGGTTGCATAAGTCTCTTATATCCTTAACTGATCCCAGGAATTTGAAACGCATGCTCTTGCATCACATTTGTTGTACTCAGTGAACAGTTCATTCGGAATAATATTGAAATTCTCACCGTTAACATCCTGTTTTTCCTGTCTTTCACTCCCAAAATATTAAAGAGCAATTATGGCAGGTATCTGGACTAGACTGCAGAATAGCTACAGATGTGGTTTATTGGGCTATGTCTCCTTTTACTGCCATTTACACAGGAAATAAAGTTTCATCACGAGCTGAACTAGAAACAGCATGATGGTGGAGTGGTTGGTTCGAGGAATGTGTCAGTGCAATGGTTGGATGATGGTGAGTCACACACAGCTTTGTAGTTGAGTAGCAGGAGATTGGACAGAATCACTTACAGACTGATCTCCCAGATTTATCAGATAGTGCTTCTCTTGAAAACATGCTGGAAAACTAATGGAGAGAAATTGTAGCTAGATCCAATAGATCTTCCATAGCATAGGCTAGTTTCTCCTTTGATTGAGAAATCTCATGTTTTCAAAATGCTTTGTAAGCACTCTGGAAGTAGATTTGCCAAGGATGATTGAAGCATGCAAATCAAAACATCCTGGTGAAGGCACTATTCATGTCCAAATTGCTTTGTGTTATCAGCTAAATAAAGCCAGTCCTGTGATGACAGTGATGTGCTTGTGATTTGTGATTTGCAATGATAACATGCAGAATGCGAACGTTATCCCTCGTGTACTGAGTTACCATTCTGACTTGCCTGTCGAGTGAAAGTGAGAACCAGCAGGGAGACTAGTAGATGACTCATGCAGGCCCCTGGGTAATTCCAGCTTTCTTCCCAGCGGTCAGTTCCAGAGCATCACTGTCAGGCATGTGGGAAGATGTAAATGAGACGGAAAGGGAAAACTCAAAAATAGAAATGATAAAAATCATCCATACAGTGAAATTAATTGTATTACAATTATTCTACTTAAATCAGTCTTAAAAAAATCAACCATGCTTAAATCTCTTTTTTTAGATCTTTATTTCCAGAAGGTATTTGATTATGATTCCTGAATTCTGACAGCCTGTGGTACAGAATGTAAGGAGTAGCAGCTGTAGTGTAACATACAATTAACACCCCCGTGTCAGTGGGTAGGTGATGACATCTGAGATCACTTATACAGTGTTCAGTCTGCTTAGTAACCTCTCCCTGCCTTAAATGATGTCTGTAAGAGAAGACTAAAGGAAAAGCAAGTATAATGCAAGATACAATTGAGGATTTGGCGATTTTGTGAAAGAGAAAATGTGTGTGGTGTGAGGTGATTGTGCATCATTTTTTCACCTTCAGGGTCTAGAATCATTAGAATTGCGGGGTTCTGTTCACTTAATGTATACCTTCTGCACATTATTGCTGCATGGCTAAACTCAGCAGCACTTAGGCAGCTTCCCACCACCTAGCCAATATTCCAGTGTAAACTCTGCAGCTTATTTGGGAAAAGGTTTGACTGCATTCAGGGAGGGACTGATGGAAGTGAAGCTGGCGTGGGCTGGTAAGAATTCTGAATGTTGCAGGAATGACAAAGACATATACGCTGAAGTAGCAGAAGAGTTAGGCAGAGGATGGTTCAACGCGGATGATGTGGGACAAGACGGTTGAAATTTGACCCGTGTAGTCTTTCCTTTGGTTGAGTTTTGTTTGGTATCTCTCCTGTAACTGATTTATACTGAACTATGGCAGTGGAGATCTTTTTGTTATTCATAAATAAGATGTGGGCATTTAAATCCTATCCCTAAATCTCCTTGGGAAGATTATGAATCAGCTCCCCTGACAAAGCCAGAGCAATGGCAGTTGGGCTTTTTCATAGACCATGTTGAGAACATTGAAAGGAAGTACCAGGCTTGCCAACATCCCCCATCTGAAATGTGTTTGAGTCTTTTGTGGTTTACTGATCAAAATGCATTTATGCATATTACATACTGAGATTGCCACACTGGACTGATGCTGGGTTGGAATTCATGGTTCTATGTGGTGGGTCAGCTACTTATTTGAGCATACAATTGCACACAATGAGAAAAATTGCTTGGCCCATCAATCTGTTCCTTTCTGACTTTACAATTATAGTGGAAAAAAACTTCAATTCTGTTTAATCTTGCACAAAAAAACATTCTTGCAGAGTTTTCAAACTGATTTCTGCTGATGAGTTTCATTGATAACTGGTAAAGTATATTGGAAAAACTTCTACAAAAATAAAAATTATCCGAAAGGATCTGTCTTTGGGCCACAAGTTCACTCCAGCCACAGATCACATACAACCTACATATTTGTTCAATGTAGGAAATATTCTCATAAACTAATTTCTTTTCCTCTTCCTCCAGCGTCTTTCTTTGATCTTCGTTGTGCTGCTCCTTTGGTTTATGCAGCTTGAAAATCATACATCAGAATATGAAATGGAGATTACAGTATACACAGAGGACTAAAAAAAGAAACTGAACTAATTATAAATATTTTCTAAGACTAAAGAAAGAAATAATATATTGAAATAACTTAATATTTAAAAAAAGAATAATAATCCACTCAATAATTTAGCCTGTTCGTATAGTTGAGCAGCAATAAAATCAGAGCACGCTATTAAAGGCTCACTCACACCTCACGCAATTGCGTTTAGTGTTCCCAACTGTGTTGGTGTATACTGGGTTAAGCAACTCTAATCAATTTGCCTTCATTCTCAGAATCACATTCAGTATGATGTACAATTGGCTGACATGACTGATGTAAACAGCAGAAGCGATCCATTTGTAATTGAAAGTTAATGGGCGACATGCTCACAGATTTAATTTGAACAGGGTGAAAGGAATGGAGAGTTTCCCAATCACCTGAGCCAATGGGACACGTAATCCATGGGTGAATTTATTTTCCAGCAAGCGTGTAGCTGACAGCTTTGTACGTTATAGTGACATGTGATAGTGCAACTCGCACCAACATGAACTTTAATGTTCAGACACTCAAAGCACACTGGCCACACGGAAGTGATAGCGGTTGTCAAAGTTCAAAGTAAATTTATTAATAAAGTACATATCTGTCACCATATACAACCCTGAGATTCATTTTATTGCAGGCAAACGCAGTAAATGCAAGAAACACAGTAGAATCGATGAAAGATCACACCCAACAGGGTTGGATAACAAACAATATGCAAAAGACAATAAACTACAAATACAAATGGAGAGAAATGATAATAACAAATAAGCAATAAATATCAAGAATGGTGAACTCCTGGTTTAAGATGGTGCTACTGATGGTATGCGACAGCGTACTGGTAGTTCGAAAGTAAAGCAATTTGATTTAAATCATTATTAATAACACTTTTTTATGTGAATTGTGGTAAACTATCACCACAAACAGTGAAGAAGTGAGCCAAAGCAAAGTGAATTCACAGTATATACCATGCCGGTGCACTGAAAAATTGACGCACTTGGGGTTGGAACCATGCTGCTTGGAATGAAAGATTTGGAGGGGAGAAGATGGGATAGAGGACTTCCAATGACCATCAACTAACCCAGGTGCGGGGGTGGATCGCTCTAAATGCTGAGCTGAATTGGAGAGGTCGACAACGGCTTCTTCAGCAGTGAAATCCAGCTCCGAAGCAAATATCTGGGCAGCGTGTTCAGGGCCCAGTGTGATTCGCCATGGCAGGACCTGGTCTGAATGCGTTGTTCAGTCTGCTGTTTGGACAATCTAAGTGGCACCCAGATAGACTGGAAGGTAGGGTGTTGGGCAAGGATGGATCGCTCTGGTGAAAGGCTGGGAACAGCTTCTTCAGCAGCAAAATCTAGGCCCAGAGTGATTCGCTGGTGGCAGGACCGGGTCCTAATGCGAGGTACGGACAATTTAAATGCCGCCCGGATAGTCTGTGGGTGTTCTCCCTCCACTGTGAGACTGCTCCAGCTGCTGTACTTCATGTCTCCCAACTTTGCAGTGATTTGATCTGCTAATACAATGAATACTGAGGCTTTGGGCCTGGATGGTGGGGTGGGGGGGGGGTGTCAACTCATTGATGATGGATGTTGCTTTCCTGTGACATCACTCTACAGACGTAGTCAATGGTAGAGAGGGCTTTAACTCTGATGGACTGGACCGTGTCCTCTGCTTATTTTAGGCTTTTTCATACAAGGACATTGGTGTTTACATACCAGGCCATGATGTAACCATGAAGAGTCAATACACTCTTCACTACACTTCTATAAAAGTTTGTCAGAGTTTCAGATAATATACCAAATCTTCACAAGCTTCTAAGAAAGTAGAGGCGCCGTTGTACTTTCTTTGTAAGGGCACTTACATGCCGGACACAGGGCAGACCCTCTGAAATGCTAACACCAAGGAATTTAATGTTGCTGACCCTCTCCACCTCCGATCCTTGGCGAAGACTGGCTCATGAATCTCCAGTTTCTTCTCCTGAAGTTAATAATCAGTTCCTATGTCTTGCTGACTTGGACTGAAAGGTTGTGGATGTGGCATTACTCAACCAGGCTTTCAGTCTTCCATTGGAGCCATTCTTAGCCACACAGTCATAAATATAAAGTGAGTAGGGCAGCAGCTAAGCACACAACCTTGTCATGCATCTGTGCTGATGGAGATTGGGCAAGAGAAGTTTTGGCCAATCTGAACTGACTGGTTTCTGCAAGTGAGGAACCAGTTGCACAATGAGATATTGAGACCCAGGTTTTGAAGATTATTGATTAGTTTTAAGTGGGTGATAGTATTGAATATTGAGCTCGGTGGGGGGGGGGGGGGATGTTTCCTGTAATGGGTAAGTCTAGGACCAGAGGCAACAGCCTCAGAATAGAGAAACATCCATTTTGAACAGAGATGAGGAGGAATTTCTTCAGCCAGAGGGTGGTGAATCGGTGGAATTCATTGCCACAGACGGCTTTGGAGACCAAGTCATTGAGTGTATTTAAAGACAAACAGGAGAAATCTGCAGATGCTGGAAATCCAAGCAACACACACAAAAATGCAGGCCAGACCAGCAGATGCTATTCTCATTGACCTTACGGTAATACATAACAGTTAATCTAGCTTTACGTATGAAGTTTGTAGAATCTTCCCATGCAGGTGTACCGTCTAATCCCAGCGACGAGATCCAACTGCTGATTCCATGTCCGCATTGTTAAAGGTGCACCCAGAGCAGGGTCAGTCCTGGGTCATCAGTCTTCCAGTAGTACGAATGACATCCGCAAAACCACGGCACCCAAATCCATATAAGGCACAATATACGGATACTGGTGCAGGCACCCACATTGCTACACTCAACAAAGACTTTGAGGCATTGGAGAGATACTTATTCTTTTTCTGTACAATTCTGTAAAGACTTCCTCTTGCTGAACCAGGGACTGGCCCAGTTGGCCAAATGGTTGCTGGCCATCTACACCTTTCTCTCAAGCCTAATTTCAGACAAGATAAAATGTACAATGCTTATCCATTCATGCTGGAGGCAATAAAATATTTAGCATATATTTGAATTTGATAATTTCTCAACTCCACTGAGCAAAAGTGGCTCTGTGTCACTACTCTCTGATGGATATTTCTAATCGATATGGCCTGGTGCCACGGGATAGATGATAACAACAAAGACTCACTCAAACGTCATAACTGATCGATTTATAAATTCACTCACGTTTCTGGGATTCGTTCTCCTTTCCAAGAGAACCTGTACTAGCAGTGTTTCAATTAACTTCACTGAACCTGTACTAACACAGTGTTCCAATTAATCTCACTGAACCTGTACTAACACACAGTGTTCCAATTAATCTCACTGAACCTGTACTAACACACAGTGTTCCAATTAATCTCACTGAACCTGTACTAACACACAGTGTTCCAATTAATCTCACTGAACCTGTACTAGCAGTGTTCCAATTAATCTCACTGAACCTGTACTAGCAGTGTTCCAATTAATCTCACTAAACCTGTACTAGCAGTGTTCCAATTAATCTCACTGAACCTGTTTTAACACAGTGTTCCAATTAATCTCACTGAACCTGTACTAGCAGTGTTCCAATTAATCTCACTGAACCTGTATTAACACACAGTGTTCCAATTAATCTCACTGAACCTGTACTAACACACAGTGTTCCAATTAATCTCACTGAACCTGTATTAACACACAGTGTTCCAATTAATCTCACTGAACCTGTACTAACACACAGTGTTCCAATTAATCTCACTGAACCTGTATTAACACACAGTGTTCCAATTAATCTCACTGAACCTGTACTAGCAGTGTTCCAATTAATCTCACTGAACGTGTACTAACACACAGTGTTCCAATTAATCTCACTGAACCTGTACTAACACACAGAGTGTTCCCATTAATCTCCTTTCCCTTTTATTTTCTTGTAATTTATTCACTTGAATATACACTTTAATTCCCCCAATTCTCCCACCACCCAACCGCACTAGGAGTAACTTACTGTTGCTAGTTAACATAGCAACTGGCCCAAATTTGCTCCACTATTGTCAATAGCTTGACCGTTTCCAACTCCTTTGGTCCCTACAGTCAATTTTCCTTCTTTTGTACCCAGTTAACCTATGACAATATGACACCCTGAGAACTGGACTCATGACCAATCAGTTCAGAAAGGCTTTTGTGAGTGTTAGTAGTGCAAATTGTATAACGCACCATTCCTGAGGTATTGAGAGCAAAAGAGTTTTACAGCAGTAGATCCACAGAAAGTACTTTAACCTGTGCACATTGGTGGTTTACTGTTTATTTTCCCCAATGCATGAAATAAATTATAGGCCAGTCACCTGTAGATAGCCTGTGTAAATTTGTGCATTCCCATCTGCAGAGGGCATGGTGTCAGGCGGTGTCTAGTGGTGGCTCACACCACACTTACTGAACACTGATACTCAATTCAGCTGCCAATCAACTGCATACTATTTCTCTAACTTCCCTGACACATACCCCTTTTCTAACTCAGCAAATTGGATTAATCTGGTATTTTAGCTTCAGCTTTGTGAAGACTTGGGAGGCTTGTTTACATGTAAAGTTACAGGGGATATCATCACAACATATCCTCCCATCAATTAGAATGTCTTTCTCAAAAATAAATGTGCTGCCAAAGGATGCTTGCAAACCCCCATGGATCACATGCAGCAGAAAATATGAGGTTTCTCTTTATTTTAAAATTAGAAGTACAATCTTAGCCAGCGGTTTATCCCTAAAATCACAGCTTGAAGAATGTACTATAGTTAGAAGTTGATTTGTTAAGAGCTGTTAGTGGCTGTCAGACATTACAATGGGACATTGATAAGATGCAAAACTGGGCTGAGAAGTGGCAGATGGAGTTCAACCCAGATAAGTGTGAGGTGGTTCATTTTGGTAGATCAAATATGATGGCAGAATATAGCATTAATGGTAAGACTCTTGGCAGTGTGGAGGATCAGAGAGATCTTGGGGTTCGACTCCACAGGGCACTCAAAGCTGTTACACAGGTTGACTCTGTGGTTAAGATGGCATACGGTGCATTGGCCTTCGTCAATCGTGGGATTGAGTTTAAGAGCCGAGTGGTAATGTTGCAACTATATAGGACCCTGGTCAGACCCCACTTGGAGTACTCTGCTCAATTCTGGCCGCCTCACTACAGGAAGGACGTGAAAACCATAGGGTGCAGAGATTTACAAGGTTGTTGCCTGGATTGGGGAGCATGCCTTATGAGAATAGGTTGAGTGAACTCGGCCTTTTCTCCTTGGAGCGACAGAGGATGAGATATGACCTGATAGAAGTGTACAAGATAATGAGAGGCATTGATCGTGTGGATAGTCAGAGGCTTTTCCCCAGGGCTGAAATGGCTAGCACGAGAGGGCATAGTTTTAAGGTGCTTGGAAGCAGGTACAGAGGAGATGTCAGGGGTAAGTTTTTTACGCAGAGTGATGAGTGCATGGAATGGGCTGTCGGTGGCGGTGGTGGACGTGGAAACGATAGGGTCTTTTAAGAGACTCCTGGATGGCTACATGGAGCGAGAAAAATAGAGGACTATGGGTAAAGCCTAGGTAGTTCTAAGGTAGGGACATGTTCAGCACTGCTTTGTGGGCCAAAGGGCCTGTATTGTGCTGTAGATTTTCTATGTTTCTATGTTTCCTGATGTTAATCTGAGCTTTTGATAGTGTTTCTCTGCTTGTGCAGAGAAGCTTTAGCTTCTCATAGGAACACACTCCATTAAGCTACGTTGTTTGCTTTTAAGTTGCCTGCTTTGCCCATTGACAAATAAACACAATAATTAATTGACTTTTTTCCTTTATTGGTAAGAAACAAAAGCACTGAAATAAATTCATTCAGTTGAAGAGTCATGAGCTTTTAGGCGCCAGTACCATTACCTTCTAAAAGACAAATTAGCATCTTGGCATGTGATTTAAGGTACAAACAGAAATACCAAAACCAGATTAGAGAATAGAAACATACACAAAATGCTGGCAGGCCAGGCAGCATCTTTGGAAATGGATGAATAGTCGATGCTTCAGGCCGAGGTCCTTCTTGAGGACTGGACAGGAGGGGGGGAAGAAGCCATAATAAACAAGTGAGGGAAAGAGAAGGGGAAGGAGGAGAGCTAAGAGGTGATGGGTGTAGCCAGGTGAGTAGGAAAGATAAAGGGCTGGAGAGGAAGAACTCTAGCATCTTCCCTTTCCCTTTCCAGTCCTAAAGAATGGTCTTGGCCTGAAATGCTGTCTGTTTAATCATTTCCATGGATGCTGCCTGACCTGCTGAGTTTCTCCAGCATTTTGTGAGAGTTCTTTTGGATCTCCAACATCTGCAGAATTACTTGGTTTGTGAATAGTAACCCTCCTCAATTATGGATTGCACCCCAGGCAAGTTGGAATTGCTTTTGGCAATATCAGGAGTGGTTTCTAATACTAGGAAAAACCCAGGAAGCTGCAAGTGTTCTTTCGGAACTTAGCCAGTTCTTCATCCTTTGAATAGTTGAATAGAAATGTGATAGAGTGGAGTTGCTTGTGGAGAATTGCACTGAGCTGCAACCTGCGAAGGTCTGTCCTCATACCTGTAAAGTGAAACTGTCCAAATTAAGAGAGGCATTTTTCTCTTGAGGACAGATTATCACTCTCATTCACCAGTGAATCAAATTCCATAATTATTTAAGAATAAAAAGTATTTTGAAAGCAATGCAAGGCCATTTAGAAGAGAGCTGATGAAGGGTTTTGGCCTGAAATGCTTGTTCCTCTCCATGGACAGGAGGTAGGAGGATTAGTGTTTGGATGCTTGTAATTTGCTTTTTAGCTGGATCGCCGCAACATCGTGGGCCGAATGGCCTGTTCCTGTGCTGTATTGTTCAATGTTCCATAGATGCTGCCTGACCTGCTGAGTCCTTCCAGCATTTTGTATGTGTTGCTTTGAAACCAATGATTTACAAAGAACAAGGAATCATTAAAGAAATCTGAAACAGATCCCTTTCCCATCTTGTCTATGATCGGTGGTTCATTTCATGAGCTTTATCTTACTATTTCAGAAAAGAAGCCTAAATCCGTCTGAATGGAGTTTTTGTGTTATGGATCACCCATTTAAAAAAAGTCTTTTCAAATATGCAACACACATAAAAGTTGCTGGTGAACGCAGCAGGCCAGGCAGCATCTCTAGGAAGAGGTACAGTCGACGTTTCGGGCCGAGACCCTTCGTCAGGACTAATGAAGGGTCCTGACGAAGGGTCTCGGCCTGAAACGTCGACTGTACCTCTTCCTGGAGATGCTGTCTGGCCGGCTGCGTTCACCAGCAACTTTGATGTGTGTTGCTTAAATTTCCAGCATCTGCAGAATTCCTCGTGTTTGTGTTTTCAAATATGCATCCTGTTTTCAAGTGCATCAATATCAAATGTGAAATTATGTTTGATTCACACTCAAATGGGGGAAGGGTAAATAATAGGTTGAATTGCTTTAAATTAAGTGTACATTTATTAGGGGGTACGCAAGGGGGTAAGGGGTCAAGGACTGGTTGAATCCTTTGTCTCTGTGGATCGTCACCCAGTTCATCCCATCAAATTCATTTAGAAGACTGGTCCTGAAGAAAAGCAATTTCATACGAATAAAAGGCAGAGTAGCGAAGCTTGAGTCCTTGGGATGTGTGAAAATTTAGAGATTAAAATGATTCAAAAGATGATTTATGTCAAATGTAATGTTGCATGTTGTTAGCGACTATGCTAAATACATAGAGGATCTAATCAAAGGAGTAAGTGTATATGTACATCATTAGCTGACGTTATTGGCTTCTGTGTGGGTATGATATTTCAGATACTTTAAAAATGTATATGTTTACAAAAGTGTAATCAGAGTAGGTGTAGGACAGTTGTGCAAAATAAATGAAATGGCAGCCTGTTTTCCTATTGTTAATAAGTAAATAAATAAATTAGATCCTTGCATTTAATTCAGCAAGACTTCCTCATTTCTTAAAAGCTACAAGTTCATCCCTGCGTTGAAGAAGCAGCTGAAATTCCTGGGGTTGATATATACATTGGGAAAATACTTCAGTCAGTGTGGTCTTCAATTCTAATTTACAACACAAAATCTTCAAAACTAATAACCTCAGGTGACTAAGCATTGATACGCATGAATTCCACAGATTGCTGTGTCTCTGAGAGTAAATGAGATGAGCAGAATCTGAAGATAATAAATATTTATTCCCAATCGCAGACCAACTGAACTTGTCTCCTACAACTCAAGACCAACATTATGGCCATTTCCAGTAACCATCACATATTATCCTAAACAAAGCACAGGAGCATATATAGATATTCAGTCCTGTGAAACTTTTACCCGTAATGAGGTGGTCAGTTTTGGATGATCCTGAAGGTATTTTTCTGATTTGCATTCCTATTCTCTGGGATTTAGGCTGACAATGCCATTTCATGTAGGACCTTTACTGGCAGAGACATGTATGCCATGTGCTACAAACTCTCTTGCATAGTTATTTTAATAATTTTACATATCTCTTCTTGAAATCTTACAAATCCTTTAATAATGAATCATTTTAGGAATTGATATAAACTTCTTAAGGTTAATAGGAAAGTGAAATTTATCCAGTGTGAGGTGTTGTCAAGAAAGCAGGGTCAACAACAGGAGGCGGTGTTTCCCATTTCAAACGAAAACTGTTTTTAAATTTGGGAAATATTTCTAGTCTACTTTTTGATTTGCTTGCTGCTTGGTGTAATGGAATATTGCTGTGCTATTCTTGAACACATATTGGTTCATTAGAACTGTGTAAAGTGTATGTTTTAAGATCCAATACTTGTAGTCTTCCAGCTAAAAGTAGTAAGAATCTGATATATCTGGATGTAATACAAGGAGAGAGGCAGTGAAATGCCTTTGCCATCTCCAGCCTGAATCATGTCACTATTAAGCTGGCTACTCTGTGATCTACTTTTCAGCTCTTATGATTCCACTGGCTCTATCCTATCTTGCACTGTCTTGCTAACCCAGACCTCATGTCCTCACACAGCTACATCAGCTTTATTTTAGCCCCATATCTCAAATTTAAGACTCCTATGACTGTGTTCAAATCCCTTCATAGCTCGACTCCTATTTTTCTGCAACTTACTCAACATGGTAACTGGGTCTCAGTTCTCCTAGTCTGGTCATCTGTGTGTGTCATTGCCTTCCTTTATTGCACCTCTTACTTCATTTATCAGAATGTAGGCATTTATTGCCCATACCTAATTGTGCTCAACTCAGAGAGCCACCACCTTAAATTGTTGTTGTGCTGCTGAATGCTCAGGGCAGTGGGTCCCAGCACCTAAACCCAACATTAGTGAAGAAGGGGCAATGTGTTGCCAAGTCAGGATACATATGATTTGAAGGGACATGTGCTGGTGGTTTTGTTCCTATGCTCCTGATATAGTTATATATTTTAGTGTTAGAGTTTGTTGGGTGAGAGCTGTTGGAGGAGCAATCATTGCCTTAAACTGGCTTTGCTTTCCAGAATTCTATTTTGTAAATCATTCGGTCTTCACTACCATCCATAATTTAGGAGCCTGCAGAAACTGTTTCCCTTTGGTAATGGTTAATGTCGACTATTAATTTGCAATATAGATTAGATTAGATTCAACTTTATTGTCATTGTGCCAAGTACAGATACAAAGCCAATGAAATGCAGTTAGCATCTGACCAGAAATGTAAAGAATAGTGTTATTTACAAAATAACTGCAAATAAAACGTAAGTGCTACAACACACAAATATGAGACAGTACAATATGGCTGTAATACTGCTTAGCACTGTGATGTGAGGTTCAGCAGGGTCACAGCCTCAGGGAAGAAGCTCTTCCTGTGTCCGCTGGTGCGGGAGCGGAGGCTCCTGTAGCGCCTACCAGATGGGAGGAGAGTAAAAAGTCCATGGTTAGGGTGAGATGCATCCCTGATAATGCTTTTCACCCTGCCCAGGCAGCGTTTATGGTAGATGTTCTCAATGGTGGGCAATTGGGTGCCGATAATCCGCTGGGCAGTTTTCACCACACGCTGGAGTGCTTTGCGGTCCGATACGGGACAATTGCCATACCACACTGAGGTGCAGTTGGTGAGTATGCTCTCAGTGGTACAGCGGTAAAAGTCCGTCAGTATCCTGGGACAGAGGTGAGCTTTCTTGTTGCTCTGCAGGAAATAAAGGCGCTGTTGTGCCTTTTTGACCAGGATGGAGGAGTTCAGGGACCAGGTGAGATCCTCGGAAATGTGGGCACCGAGGAATTTGAAGCTTGATACACGCTCCACTACAGCTCCGTTGATGTAGATGGGGATGTGAGTGTGGCTCCTAGCATACCTGAAGTCCACAATGATCTCCTTGGTCTTCTGGGTGTTAAGGGCCAGGTTGTTCTCAGCACACCACGTGGCCAGGTGCTGGACCTCATCCCTGTAGGTCGTCTCGTCATCCCCTCTGATCAGGCCAACCACCGTGGTGTCGTCTGCGAACTTGATTATGGAGTTAGAACCATGTACAGGAACGCAGTCGTAGTTGAAAAGGGAGTACAGAAGAGGGCTCAGCACACAGCCTTGAGGCACGCCGGTGTTCAGGGTGAGAGTGGAGGAGGAGAGGTTGTCTAACTTAACTGATTGGGGTCTGTTAGTCAGAAAGTCCAAGGTCCAATTGCAGAGGGATGAGCTGATACCAAGCTGGCGAAGTTTGGCGATCAGCTTGGAGGGGATCACAGTATTGAATGCCGAACTAAAGTCAATGAACAGCATTCTGACGTAAGAATTGGGGCTGTCCAGGTGGGTCAGGGCAGAGTGAAGTGCCGTGGGGATGGCATCTTCTGTTGACCTGTTGGTACGATAGGCAAATTGATGGGGGTCCAGAGTAGTAGGCAGACAGGATTTCAGGTATGATAGAACCAGTCTCTCAAAGCACTTTGCAATGAAGGGGGTGAGTGCAACTGGGTGGAAGTCATATACAGTAAGTACATGCTTGCAAAATATGATTTCAAGCTACAAATGGCATCAAAGCAAGGATAGTTAACATCTGGAGATTTTTAAAAGCTGTTTTTGCTTTTTAGGGGGATTTTTAAAAATTGTAATTGTACCCACCTGAGGTCACTTGCTCTATTATCTTGGTCCTATACCGGGGGGTGGCGGGGTGCAGGTACGGTAGTGGAGTAGTTAGAACACTGATGACCAGGTTCAATTCCCACCACTGCACGTTTGCAGGAGTTTGAACGTTTTCCCCATGACCGCTTGGGTTTCCTCCGGTGCTCTGGTTTCCTCCCACAGTATAAAGATGTACCAGTTGGTCAATTATTGGCCTTTGTAAATTGTCCTATGATTAGGCTGGGATTAAATCGGGGGTTTCTGAGCAGCACGGCTCAAAGGGCTGGAAGAGCCAATTCCATACTGAATCTCAATAATTAAACAAATAAATCCAACACCGACTGGGTGGAAAACTTACACCTCAGGTCCCTTTAAATCTTTCCCTTTCACCTTAAACCTGTGATCTTTAGTTCTAATAGCCGCGTATCCCAGGAAATATCTGTGGCCAAGCTGTTATAGTGCTCAGGATTTTATAAATTTCATTGAGGTTTCCCCTCAGCTTCCTCTGCTCCAAGAAAAACAGACCCACCCCCACAGGCTCTCCCTGGAGCTCAAGCTCTCAATTTCTGGCAATAACCTTCTGATTGTAGTTATTATTTGATTTTATTGAGTTTCTTTTCACCTTGTTCACATTCATAATAATAAATAAAACCCAAATTTAAAAATAGATCTAAATTCACAGCGACAATAGCACACATTCTGATTATCCACCTTGAATTGTGTGTGGATCTTAATTACTTATTGGACATAATAAGCAAAATGATTGACAAGGATCCTCCAGCATTTTTTGTGTGTGAAGCAAAATATTTATTCCTTTCAGTGAGAGTTAAGTAAATGAACAGCCTGTAATTTGTAGATTTACAGCGTGGAGTTTTGGAGATACTGAAGTATGTTAATTTAAGACTAATGGTACTTTTAATCACACTGGAGATTATTTCTGGTCTTCATATTTTATAAAGTGAAAGCCCACTGTGAGAAAGTTGTAAATTAACTAATGGGGCTGTGTAAACTTCCGTATGCCAAGGACTTTTTTTGAGGTGGTGGCAAATTGCATTTTCACAATGCTAATTCCCAGCAGATTAGTAGAATTAGTATTCCTTGTCAATCATTGTTTGCTTTTGTGTGAAGACCATTGTCTCCAATGAGTGATTTGTGAGTATGATTAATACCAAGTCGACTTCAAGGCTCTTTCAGTGTGAAGGTTGCATCAAGTGTTTTTAATTACCTGAGCTAGCACTTCAAAATCCTGTCAAGGCTTATTTGCTTAATTGTAAATTACTCAGGAGGAGAAGATGCTTCTGATCAGCAAAACGCTCAACGCTCTTACAGAGAACTTAAAGGCATAGGTAAAACATTGCAGTACAGATAGGGAGCCATGTATTCCTCGAGCACTTAGTAAAAAATAATAGTAATTTTTGTAATATTCAATACACCTCTACTATTTCAGTGATTCCTTGCTTAAGGTGATTGACACAAAACTCAGGGTGACATGATGAAGATCTTTTTCATGGCATGTGATCTGGAATTCTCTGCCTGAAAGGGTGGTGGAAACAGCAACAGTCATAGAATCAAAAAGTAATTAAGAAATGATACTCGATTGCATCTTTCAGCTCCAGGTCGGGGAGTAGGCAGTTTAAATGGTTCAGCTCAGACTAGATGGCCAAAGGGCCTGTTCCTGTGCTGTACTTTTCTATAACTCTATGGCTTTAGCTCTGTAGGTCTTATCTCTTCAAAAAAATTGTTGCACATGTTAAAAGTGATGGAAGTTTCTGCCTCCATAAGACTGTCAGTTCATGAATTCCAGTACCCAATCTCCTCCAGAAGAAAAATATTTCCTTCCCATATTAGGCGAAGAATCGCTCCAAAAGTAGATGTCAGGGAAAGTATTGAAAAGCAAATTCAAAATAAAATGTATGTTCGGTCGGATAGTCTGAAGTGTGGATGATATCAGGATTGGTGAAGTTGTTGACAGTGTAGTAGAATACTGGCAAAGAATGTAGCACGATATAGATCAGTTGCAGATATGGGCAGAGAAAAGGCAGATGGAGTTTAACCCAGATAAATGTGAGGTGTTGCATCTTGGCAGGGCAAGTGCAAAGAGATAATGCACTGTTATGGGCAAGATCCATAACAGTGTTGCTGAGCGGATAGATCTTGGGATCCAAGTTCATAGCTCCTTGAAAGTGGCTACACAGATTGATAAGATTGTTAAGAAGGCTAATGGAATGCTTGCTTTTATTAGTCAAGGCACTGAATTCAAAAGTCAAGAGGATATGTTGCAACTTTATAGAACTCTGATCAAGCACATCTGGAGTATTGTGTACAGTTCTGGTCACCCCACTATAGGAGGGATGTTGAGGCTTTGGAGAGGGTGTAGAAGAGGTTTACCAGGATTCTGACTTTTTAGGGAGCATGTGCTACCACGAGAGGCTGGATATGCTTGAGTTGTTTTCTCTGGAATGCCGGAGATTGAGGGGAAATCTGTCAGAGGTATGAGAGACATAGATAGAGTGGACAGAGAGTATCTGTTTCCCAGGGTTCAAATATCTAATACCAGAGGGCATGCATTGAAGGTGAGGGGGGAAGGTTCAAGGGGGATGTGGGGGTACATTTTTTGAGAGTGGTGGATGCTTGCAATGAATGCACTGCCTAGTTTGGTGGTTGAGGCAAATACATTGGAGGCTTTTAAGAGATGTTTGAATAGGCACATGAACGTGAGGAAGATAGAGGGATATGGACATTGTGTAGGTCGGGATTAGTGTTTGGGTGTTTGTGATTTGCTTTTTAGCTGGTTTGGCACAACATTGTGGACCAAATGGCATGTTTCTGTGCTGTACTGTCCTGTGTTCTATCTTACCTGCCTTCTAAACTCTTTCAATTATGTTAAATGTAAACATATTTTGTCTCATTAGCTAATGAAAACTGATTACAGCATTAACAATTTTCTGCCCTTCTATTCATACTCCCTTCAGACTCCTGCATTCCATAGAAAATAGCTTTAGCTTTAGGGTAGCCAATATTTCTTCATCACTAAATCTTTCCAGTCCTGGTAACATCTTAAAAAATCTCCTCTGTATCCTTTCTAGTGTGACCACATCTTTCCTGAAATGTGTGGCCTGTGGACAGCTATGTACAGTATAAAATTCTGACAGAGTGCATCCTGGGTTTATATTTCATGTCTCATCCAATAAAGGGAAAGCTTTCTTTATGCCTTTTTAACCAACTTACCTACCTATAAGGACCCATGGAGTTAATCTTCTGTACCTCCACACATCTTAGTATTTAATTTTATTTTATTTCCTTGCTTTGTTGGATTAAGTTCTCTCAATATGGCACGTTGTTCCCTGACTGACAAGGCCCTCTGTATCTTCCTAAAGCTGAAAGCTTTCCTCCTTTCTGTCCCAGGTCATTGACAAAATATCTACACCTGAAGGACAAGGGACACTCCTTTGATATTTTGGACAGGGAGTATAAGTGATTTAAAAGAGGGGTTATAGAAGCCATCTTTGTCAAACTGGAAAACCCATCCCTGAACAGAGGGGGTGGGGTACGACATCTATCAGCTACTTGCAATGCAGTCCTAACATCTCTACCCTGGTGTCTCAACAACAGTTCACACCTCCATTCATGCAAAGATAAGACTAATGACCCTCTCATTACCTCTACGACCCTCATGTGATTGCTCTACCTTCACAGAGTTTATAAACCAAAAAACTACCCGCCATGGATCAGAACTGAAGGAGCCTCTTGGATAAGTGGTGGAACGTCTTCCAGACAACAGAGCAAGTCCAGTTGCCTTGATTTACTACTGCTCGAATCCCTCCTTAATGCTCTTTGCTTCAATATCTCCCTCATTCTCTCCTTTAAAATTCCCTTCATCTCTGTTTAAGTAGATAATATTTTAATAATATAGGTGACCCATGCAATACTGCTGTTTGGATTATGGAAATTTGCCCTTGGGGAATTCACAAATCACTACCCAAAAATCTGAGAAACAAAGTAAAAATTGTTCTTGTAGAATTGATGTGGGGAAAAGATGAGCACAAACTGTGAAAGAAATAATACATTTTTCTACTTTTGATTTTGCAACTCATGATAATTTGGCAGCTGTTTTTGAAGGAGTAGATTTGTTTTCCTATCTAGTAATTTTTTTTTGACTTTGCCTTGTTATTTTCCCTCAAGCTATCTGAAGCATGCCAGCAAATTTAAGTGTAAGCACTGTTATTCACTGTGTGTTATATCATTCAACTATCTTACCTATTTGCGTGCAAAAGTGCATTTTTCCATATGTCTCGAAGAGTATACCTAAAGACTTGAAAGTGATAAGTTATCTGCAACAGCTTGCCTCTGAATGCAGCCACTGGCCATTTTGTCTGTAAATTTCTAAGGTATATCAGAATGCCCCCTGCCCCTCTACTCTCACCCCCACCCCCGCACAATCATGAATAGCAGCTGTGGTACAGAAAACTGTAGAATTGTAGGCGGATTTCTAGGAACACAGGTTCTCTTTTAAGTAGAGGTTGTCTATACTTCATGTGGCCACAGACTGGCATGTTTTACAAAGTTTAGAGTGTTGGATTAATGAGAACAGTTGTTCAACAATTCTCGGCTCCTGATATTTTCTGAATCCATCATGTCTTCTAGTAGCTGTATACCTTCCATCCTATATGCTGTATTAAGGAAGATTGGCAATGTTGTGATTCCAATGTAGTGCCACGTTCTTTGCTGTTACATTGTTTAATTTCCGATATGTACTACAAATGCACTGCCATTGATAACAGCTAAGAGATCATCAACAGCGCACACCCAATATCAATGTTGTCCAATGGTGACACGGAGTTAAAAAAACACTCCTTAGCTCGGCCACTATTTTCGTTTACACAATAAAGTGATCCATTTTCTGTTTGTTCTATTTCAGGTCATTCTTGTGAGTTCATCAATGAATGATCGTGATCAAAGCCTCTTTCTGAGTACCGATGAGGGAGCGAACTTTCAAAAGCAGCAAATTTTCTTCTCTGTGGAAACTCTGGTGTTTCATCCAAAGGAACAAGATAAATTGCTCGTGTACAGCAAGGAGGGGCGAGTGAGTATGACCTTAAAATATATTCTTTTTGAATTGCTACCTAAATAGCCCAACCACTTGTGTGGAGTGGCAGCAACCCAGTTTTAGAATCTCCAGAATTAAAGATTTATCTTCAGAATAGATGCTAACATCTTTTTCAAAGAGTTACTCTTTATTATGTTGTATAGGTATAGCTTAATTCCAGCACCATTGCTCTTTTTCCACATTGTATACAATTGTTGGTGTTGTTGACTATTATCAACTGATCAAGATTAGGTAATTCACTGCACAACTCTTACTCAACCAAACCTTGCAATTTATTGTCTCGGCACGAACTTCAACATAACTGCATTGTCCCCAGGCTAATAACTTAAAACATGAATTCTTCTGTTCTCTCTGTACCAGTACACACTCAGACCCCTTCTCCAATTTATCCCACTGAAGTAACGGCTCTCCCATTGGCCAAATAATTGGTCCTTCTCCCGGACTCTGGCAGGGTGGACATCCTTGAAACAGTAATCTCTAGAGTTCTGTCTGCTTTGCATTTGAACCGCCTCATCATCAGTTCAGACGTTGTTATTCAGTCTCGTTGTCTCTGACCTTTTTGGCTAATGTGTCCGCTTCCCATTAGACCTGGTCCGAGCCAGCATCGCTTTATTGACCCTCTCTAAATTTCACCTTATAATGAATGTCTCTTTGTTCTGAATCAGCCAGCTACTTAGCTCTAGTTACTTAGGTCGGACAAAATTTCCATTATTCATAAACCTGCATAGAACATAGAAATCTACAGTACGTTACAGGCCCTTCAGCCCACAATCTTGTGCTGACCATGTAACCTACTCTAGAAACTGGCTGAAGTTTCTCTACCGCATAGCCCTCTATTTTTCTAAGCTCCAGGTACCTATCTAAGAGTCTGTTAAAAGACTATATTGTATCCACCTCCACCACCAGTTCTGGTAGTGCATTCCACACACCTACCAGCCTCTGTGTGGAAAAACTTACCCCTGTCATCCTCTCCCACAGCCCCCCCACCCCCCCGTACCTATTTCCAAGCACCTTAAAACTATGCCCCCTCGTGTTAGCCATTTCGGCCCTGGGAAAAAGCCTCTGACTATCCACACGATCAATGCCTCTTATCATCTTATACACCTCTATCAGGTCACCTCTCAACCTCCCTCGCTCCAAGTTCTCCACGGAGAAAAGGCCAAGTTCACTCCACCTATTCTTATAAGGGATACTCTCCAAACCAGACAACATCCTTGTAAACCTCCTCTGCATTTTCTCTATAGCATCCACATCCCTCCCTGTAGGGAGGTGACCTGAACTGAACATAGTATTGCAAGTGGGGTCTGACCAAGGTCTCATATAGCTGAAACATTATCTGCATGTTCTATTATACCAAGGAAGACCACAAATAACTGCTTATTTGGAAATGATCTTTCCAAATTTGGAAATCATTTGCTTTGGAAATCAGCAAATTATCAGGAGCATCATTGTGTCCACCTTAAAACACTGATGCAGCTATTCTTGAGCAAAACCAGTTTACAAGACAGCTCGCAAAATGGAGGTTACAGAGCAGCTTCAGAAAATGGCAGCCCCCATTCCTTCACCCACATGGCAAGAACAAAGGCAATTGGATTGTCTACTTCCACTCTCCTTGACTCATTCAAATTCAATGTTTTCTTTCAATTTTAATTCCTTCATGGTTGACATCTGCCCCCTTTTGACCCACTAAAATTCTGGGGATCACACTGCTGGTTATATGTCTGAGATACAGTACAAAAGGAACACCAGCATTCATGATTACAGTATATCAAATGATACTGATGAAGATGCTGACAGAATGTCATGGACTGTAAATCATGGATATCAAAACACCAGCATATTTAACAATATTATCAGTACCAAAGCATAAAAGTGAAAAATGATAAAAGTTACCTAATTTCACACTATATACTGGCATATGTTAGCCTGACATCAGTGGTGGGAAAAATGCTGGAGTCAATTATAAAAGATGAAATTACGACATATCTGGATAGCAGTAACAGGATCAGTCTGAGTCAGCATAGATTTACAAAGGGGAAATCGTGCTTGACTAATCTTCTGGAATTTTTTGAGGATGTAACTATGAAAATGGACAAGGGAGAGCCAGTGTACGTAGTGTACCTGGACTTTCAGAAAGCCTTTGATAAAGTCCCACATAGGCGATTAGTGGGAAAAATTAGGGCACATGGTATTGGGGGCAGAGTACTGACATGGATTGAAAATTGGTTGGCTGACAGAAAACGAAGAGTAGCGATTAACGGGTCCCTTTCGGAATGGCAGGCGGTGACCAGTGGGGTACCGCAGGATTCAGTGCTGGGACCGCAGCTGTTTACAATATATATTAATGATTTAGATGAGGGAATTAAAAGTAGCATTAGCAAATTTGCCAATGACACAAAGCTGGGAGGCAGTGTGAAATGTGAGGAGGATGTTATGAGAATGCGGAGTGACTTGGACAGGCTGGGTGAGTGGGCAGATGCGTGGCAGATGCAGTTTTAATGTAGATAAATGTGAGGTTATCCAATTTGGTGGTAAGAACAGGAAGGCAGATTATTATCTAAATGGAGTCAAGTTAGGAAAAGGGGAAGCACAACGAGATCTAGGTGTTCTTGTACATCAGTCACTGAAAGCAAGCATGCAAGTACAGCAGGCTGTGAAGAAAGCTAATGGTATGCTGGCCTTCATAACAAGGGGAATTGAGTATAAGAGCAAAGAGGTCCTTCTGCAGCTCCACAGGGCCCTGGTGAGACCACACCTGGAGTACTGTGTGCAGTTTTGGTCTCCAAATTTGAGGAAGGACATTCTTGCTATTGAGGGAGTGCAGCGTAGGTTCACAGGGTTAATTCCCAGGATGGCGGGACTGTCATATGTCGAAAGATTGGAGCGACTGGGCTTGTATACTCTGGAATTTAGAAGGCTGGGAGGGGATCTTATTGAAACATATAAGATTATTAAGGGATTGGACACGCTGGAGGCAGGAAGCAAGTTCCCGCTGATGGGTGAGTCTAGAACCAGAGGCCACAGTTTAAGAATTAGGTGTAGGCCATTTAGAACAGAGCTGAGAAAAAACTTTTTCACCCAGAGAGTGGTGGATATATGGAATGCTCTGCCCCAGAAGGCTGTGGAGGCCAAGTCTCTGGATGCTTTCAAGAAAGAGATGGATAGAGCTCTTAAAGATAGCAGAATCAAAGGTTATGGGGATAAGGCAGGAACTGGATACTGATTCTGGATGATCAGCCATGATCACAGTGAATGGCGGTGCTGGCACGAAGGGCCAAATGCCCTACCTCTGCACCTATTGTCTATATAGAACAACAAGTAAGACCTAATGAGGTATATTGTACTCAAAGTAACAACATCATGTTGTAAAGTTAGACAAAATCAATAAGTGACTTGAGATGGCGTTTACAGGAGCATGTACCCATATAAGTAGTTTACATTGCCATTGGAAAACACTCAGAAAAACACTTTGGATAATCATTAGAACAAAGAGCAGAACAACAATAACATGCAAAATAATACAAATCCAAGGATGTACATTCACATTTACAGCCTAGTTCTAAACTTTACTCCAAAAAGGTGGGTATGACAAAACAATTTTGAATAGTTACAAAGAAGAGAGAATCTGCAGATGCTGGAAATCCAAAGCAACACACACACAAAATGCTGGAGGAACTCAGCAGGTCAGGCAGCATCTGTGACAAAGAGTGAACAGTTGACGTTTTGGGCCAAGACCCTTCTTCAGGACTGAGAAGGAAAGAGGAAAATGCCAGAATCTTGGATAATTCAAACAATTGTCAAAATAATAGCTACATCATGGTTGATAACACCATTCCACTGTGCCGCAAACTGAGGGATAGGTGAAGGTGCGGTAGATACCTGTTCATATCTAAGTAAAATCTCAGCAGTATCATTGATATATATATTCAGGTGAATACATGATTTTACAACAGGTTTGGGTAGCACTTGTCCAGCCAAAATGAAGTCACTCGAAACATTGGAAACCACAACTTCAGAGTTAAACAAACTGCAAATTAAAGATCCCTTCTTGTAATGTGTGTTTGAAGTAGTAATGTAATAAGTATCTTTCACCAAAGCAAAGTTTAGTAATGTCCTGCTATTTACAAGCAAAATAAATAAAGAACAGTTATAAGGAACCAGTTAACCAATTCTTAACTAAATCCTTCGGGCAAACCCAATATTCTGTCTTTTGGTGACAGGAAGCCAAATCTACTCCCTTTGTAGATCTTTGCCATTTAATAGCATAAGTAGGTAGATTGGTAAGTGAAATCCAAACTCTTCGCTCGGTTCTTCAGAACTCATACTACCATTTTATCTTCCTCATCCACATAATCTATGATTATGACGGCATCAGATGGAACGCAAATAGACTTCTCTGTGAATATTTTGAATAGTCCATCTGCAGCTAACCTAATCATCTTCATCCCTTGTATCAGTCCAGATGAATATAGTAGTAGGCAGCCATCGATCCCAGGGAGCATAGGTTTGCTCCTCTGGTGGACTGTGTACTCTCCAGGGTGCAAGCCTGGGTGGGAAGCTTCGACGAACGGCTGTTGCCCAGGCAGTGGGTTCCCCCTCTCCACGTCACTGATGTAGATCAAGGGAAGGGCAAGCAGCAATACAGCTTGGCACCAGTGTCATTGCAGAGGTTACCAGAGTGAAGTTGTAAACAACATCAAACTGCCTTAGGGACCCCGGCTCTGGATTTCTTCCTCGGGGCTTACTCCCGAAGCCTTTCCCATGGGTTGGTATGGCTGCAAGGCAGTGGAGGTTTTACAATCAGAGTTTTCCTTTTCTAGATGAATATACCATTGGCCAATAATGCACTTTATTGTAGAACATGTAACCTTCAATAGACCTTTCGACCATTATGAGGTCACTCATCTGCAGTATTCCAATGCCTATCATTTCTGAATACCAGGAGGAGAAACATCAAGTGCAGATTCCATGCTTACTTAATCATCTGATGCTTACTGTAAATTTAAACCTGCCTTTCCCTGCTTTATTTCCAGGTGATCTGGTGAAGAATGCAGTCTCTCATCTGTTTCGCTTTTCCCTTATCTCTGCATGGCTTGAACTATTGCAATGAATGCCTTGACTTAACCCTCCTTTCTTGATGCTGAGTATAAAGTGACCTATCTGTAACCTCCAGGTGAATTCTGGAAATGGTTGCCCAACTCACTGAGAGAGCATCGACACCTTGCCTGAAAAATACCTCAAAGTATCATCATTTCTATCCTGAGCACCCCATTGACAATGTGAATCATGAACCTCAGCTACGAAAGGACAATGATTTTCTCCAAGGGGTTTAAGTGGGTTAATATTATACCAACCTAATTTATGAGGAGCAGTTTGGATTTGATAGACTGATGGACTAGCTCTGTCAATGACATTAAGTGGCCCGACAAATCTCAGGTGTAAAAGAACATGGCTGGTGTTCTGAGATCATAAACTTCTATCGTATTCCCAACTCCCTAGAAGTTTGCACGTCAAAATAATGTTTAGTTTGCTCTTTGTTCTGTCCCATATTATGGGCTGCGACACATTGGTTCTTCTTAGTAGTGTCGATTAATTGCTATACCCATTTGTCCTTTACAATACCATCATAATCAGGCTCTGATAAATCTAGCCAAACCAGGAACTCCAACTCTCTCATTTCTCTCCCAGTCATCAATATAAAAGGTGTAAAACCTGTTGAAGAAGATTCAGTGGTACGGATTCTCATAAGGGCATTGGGTATGACACTGACCCATGTGGCCATGTGGTGTTCAGCCATTTTAGCCAACATTGTCTTTGAAGTCCTGTACATGTTTTCAACAGTTTCACTGGATTGGGTCGATAAGAGATATGGACCCTCTGTTTTACCCCAAAGAGATTCATCAGATTTTGTATCATCTGTGCGGTAAAGTGGTGATCTTGATCTGATTCTAAACTCTTTGGCAATCCCCAATGGATAGAAGCCCTCTTGAACAAAATATTGGCTGTTAGAAACATAGAAACATAGAAAATAGGTGCAGGAGTAGGCCATTCGGCCCTTCGAGCCTGCACTGCCATTTATTATGATCATGGCTGATCATCCAACTCAGAACACCGCCCCAGCCTTCCCTCCATACCCCCTGACCCCCGTAGCCACAAGGGCCATATCTAACTCCCTCTTAAATATAGCCAATGAACTGGCCTCAACTGTTTCCTGTGGCAGAGAATTCCACAGATTCACCACTCTCTGTGTGAAGAAGTTTTTCCTAATCTCGGTCCTAAAAGGCTTCCCCTCTATCCTCAAACTGTGGCCCCTCGTTCTGGACTTCCCCAACATTGGGAACAATCTTCCTGCATGTAGCCTGTCCAATCCCTTTAGGATCTTATACGTTTCAATCAGATCCCCCCTCAATCTTCTAAATTCCAACGAGTACAAGCCCAGTTCATCCAGTCTTTCTTCATATGAAAGTCCTGCCATCCCAGGAATCAATCTGGTGAACCTTCTTTGTACTCCCTCTATGGCAAGGATGTCTTTCCTCAGATTAGGGGACCAAAACTGCACACGATACTCCAGGTGTGGTCTCACCAAGGCCTTGTACAACTGCAGTAGTACCTCCCTGCTCCTGTACTCGAATCCTCTCGCTATAAATGCCAGCATACCATTCGCTTTTTTCACCGCCTGCTGTACCTGCATGCCCACTTTCAATGACTGGTGTATAATGACACCCAGGTCTCGTTGCACCTACTCTTTTCCTAATCGGCCACCATTCAGATAATAATCTGTTTTCCTGTTTCTGCCACCAAAGTGGACAACTTCACATTTATCCACATTAAATTGCATCTGCCATGAATTTGCCCACTCACCCAACCTATCCAAGTCACCCTGCATCCTCTTAGCATCCTCCTCACAGCTAACACTGCCACCCAGCTTCGTGTCATCCGCAAACTTGGAGATGCTGCATTTAATTCCCTCATCCAAGTCGTTAATATATATTGTAAACAACTGGGGTCCCAGCACTGAGCCTTGCGGTACCCCACTAGTCACCGCCTGCCATTCTGAAAAGGTCCCGTTTATTCCCACTCTTTGCTTCCTGTCTGCTAGCCAACTCTCCACCCACACCAATACCTTACCCCCAATACCGTGTGCTTTAAGTTTGCACACTAATCTCCTGTGTGGGACCTTGTCAAAAGCCTTCTGAAAATCCAAATATACCACATCCACTGGTTCTCCCCTATCCACTCTACTAGTTATATCCTCAAAAAATTCTATGAGATTCGTCAGACATGATTTTCCGTTCACAAATCCATGCTGACTTTGTCCAATGATTTCACCGCTTTCCAAATGTGCTGTTATCACATCCTTGATAACTGACTCCAGCAGTTTCCCCACCACCGACGTTAGGCTAACCGGTCTATAATTCCCCGGTTTCTCTCTCCCTCCTTTTTTAAAAAGTGGAGTTACATTAGCCACCCTCCAATCCTCAGGAACTAGTCCAGAATCTAACGAGTTTTGAAAAATTATCACTAATGCATCCACTATTTCTTGGGCTACTTCCTTAAGCACTCTAGGATGCAGACCATCTGGCCCTGGGGATTTATCTGCCTTCAATCCCTTCAATTTACCTAACACCACTTCCCTACTAACATGTATTTTGCTCAGTTCCTCCATCTCACTGGACCCTCTGTCCCCTACTATTTCCGGAAGATTATTTATGTCCTCCTTAGTGAAGACAGAACCAAAGTAATTATTCAATTGGTCTGCCATGTCCTTGCTCCCCATAATCAATTCACCTGTTTCTGTCTGCAGGGGACCTACATTTGTCTTTACCAGTCTTTTCCTTTTTACATATCTATAAAAGCTTTTACAGTCCGTTTTTATGTTCCCTGCCAGTTTTCTCTCATAATCTTTTCTCCCCTTCCTAATTAAGCCCTTTGTCCTCCTCTGCTGAACTGTGAATTTCTCCCAGTCCTCAGGTGAGCCACTTTCTCTGGCTAATTTGTATGCTTCTTCTTTGGAATTGATACTATCCCTAATTTCTCTTGTCAGCCACAGGTGCACTACCTTTCTTGATTTATTCTTTTGCCAAACTGGGATGAACAATTGTTGTAGTTCATCCATGCAACCTTTAAATGCTTGCCATTGCATATCCACCGTCAATCCTTTAAGTGTCATTTGCCAGTCTATCTTATGTAAGCAGTGTTATGTAAGCAGTGGGAAAGCCTCTATCCACATGGTGAAAGCATCCACTTTACTTTGATATATTTCAGGTGGTAGAGGTAAATGTCCCACAAAATCAATCTACAAGTTAACCCATGGTCCTCCTACAGGGTGGTGTCTGTCTTAAAACTGCTTCTCGAGTCGATTTATCTGGGTTAAACTGGGTTCCAATCAAACAATTCTTACAACAATGATCTACATCTCTTCACATTTTTGGCCACCAATTAGAACATTAGAAAGTTTTTGACAAGAGCAGGCAATTCGGCTCAACAAAGCTTGCCAAATTCCTATTCATGTAGTGTGTTGAACTGACTATCGAGTTTAGATTTAAAAGTCTCTAAGGTACTACTCTCAACTACACAAGTAGGTAATTTGTTCCATATGTCCACAACTCACTGTGTAAAGAAATGTAAAAGATGTTAGTCTGAAATCTTCACTTAACCAGTCTCCACCTATGGCAATGCGTCCATGATGACAGATAAATTTTAAAGTAACAGCTCACATCCATTTTACTTATACCTTTAATGATTTTGAACATTTCTATCATGTCTTCTCTCATTCTACATCTATCTAGAGTAAAAAGATTTACTCCTTGTAATCTTTCTTCATAGTTCTCACCCTGCAGACCTGGAATGAATCTTGTTGCCCTTCTCTGAACTCTCTCCAGTGCCTTCACATTCCTCACAAAATATGGAGACCAAATTTTTATACAGTACTCAAGGTGTGGCCTCACAAGCGTATTATACAGCTTAACAAGAACATCTCGACTTGAATTCCACTGAACGCATTATATAGCCCAACATTCTATTAGCCTTCCTAATCGCTTCCGTGCATTGTCTAGTTGTTGACAGTGATGTCTACCAGGACACCCAAATCCTTCTCATACCGTGCATTTTCTAATGCAAGACCCCCCCATTGTATACTTACATCTAATATTTCTACTTCCTATATGTAATACTTTACATTATCTTACATTAAATTTCATCTGTCATTTATCTGCCCACATTTAGATTTTGCTTAGTTCTAACTGTATTAATTCTGCTGCCTGAATATTATCAGTTCATCCCCCTAATTTTGTGTAATCGGCAAACTTTACTAGTTTATTTGTTATGTGCTTATCCAAATCATTAATGTAAATTTGAAACAGCAGCGGCCCCAAAACTGATCCCTGTGGAAACCCGCTTTTAACATCTTCTAGTTGTGAAACTAATCCTCTCACCATAATTTGTTGTTTTCTGTTTTTCAGCCAATTCTGCATCCATTCACAAACCTTACCCTGAAACCCTACCTTCTGTAATTTGATTATTAACCTCTTGAGGGGTACCTTGTGAAAAGCCTTCTGAAAGTCTTAGGTAAATGCTATTAATGATATTAACCACTCTATTGTTACCATAAATTTTACTTGCCTCTCCATAGAACTCCAGCATATTAATAAAACATGATTTCTCCTTTCTGAACCCATGCTGACTTTCTGCTAGCATGCCTATTCTTATCAGCTGCTTTTCTATCTCATTTTTTATCATTGATTCCATTATCTTGCCTGTGATACATGTTAAGCTTACTGGTCTATAGTTACCAGGTCAGTGCGGTCACCCTTCTTACATACTGGGACAACGTTGGCCCACTTCCAGTCCTTAGAGATTTCCCCAGTCTTCAATGACTTTTGAAAAATACATGTTAGGGGTTTGTATATATAATCTCATACCTCTTTAAGTATTCTTGGATGTAAGTTGTCTGGCCCAAGAACTTTATTAACTTTTAGCCTTTTCAGCTGAAGCAGGACCTCATTTTCTGACGAAGGGTCTCAGCCCGAAATGTCGACTGTGTACCTTCTCCTATGGATGCTGTCTGGCCTGCTGCGTTAACTAGCGTTTTTTGTGTGTGTTGCTTGAATTTCCAGCATCTGCAGATTTCCTCGTGTTTGCCTCATCTTCTAAGATCTCTAAGCCACTTAAAACAACCTTATTTTTCTTTACACTTACTGGCATGTTGCTAATATTTTCGCAGGTGGATATTTTAGCAAAATATGAGTTAAGAGTATCAGCTATGTCCTTCTCTGCATAATTTAACATCCCACTATTATTCCTACCTAATACGCTTAATTTCCTCCTCGACTTTTCTTTTACTATTAAATTATTGTAAAAAAGTGTCATGGGGTCAATCTTAGCATTATCAGCAATATCCATCTCAACTTGTCTTTTTGGCGATCCTAATTTCCCTCTTGACTATAGCTCTCATATTTTCATTTGCGCTACGGTTAACAATACTATTTTTTCTGTATTCCCTATATAGCTGTCTTTTCTTCAATAGTTTTATATATATCTTTATTCATCCATGTAGTTGATACATTGTTTTTATTGCTTCTCCTGATCTTGGGTATGAACATTTTCCTGCACTGCGTGTGTTACCTCTTTAAAATGACCCCACTGTTCCTCAACTGACTCAATGTCAAGTAGCTCCTTGCAGTTTACCTTCTGAAGTCTTTGCTGCATCTGCACAAACTTTGCCTTTCTGAAATTCAATTTTATGTCTTTGGTTTTTTACTGATACACTCTCCCAAATAACTTTGAGATGAACAATGTTATGATCACTTACTCCTAAAGGCTCAACAACTTAAGTACTCAAAATTCATCTTGACTGTTACAGAATATCAAAGCTAGACAGGCCTCCCCTCATGTTGGTACATTAACATATTGGGTCAAAAAACTATCATTCAATAACTCAATTAATTCACTTTCTTCTAATCTATTAGTCACTGGGTTCTCCCATTCAGTATTTGGGAAATTAAAGTCACCCATAACTATACCATCACCCTCAGAACTTGCTTTTTAAATATTCTGTTAGAGTTGTTTATTAACATCACTATCAGCATTAGGGGCCTATAACATACACCCATTATCCTTTATCCTGGTGAACGCAGCAGGCCAGGCAGCATCTCTAGGAAGAGGTGCTGCCTGACCTGCTGCGTTCACCAGCAACTTTGATGTGTGTTGCTTGAATTTCCAGCATCTGCAGAATTCCTGTTGTTATCCTTTATCCTTATAGCTTTCAATCCTCACCCAGACATTTCCAGTCAATTCATCTCCTGTCATAAGCAGCCCCACATTTAAATTCTCTCTTGTTTATATAGCTACTCTTCCATCTTTACTATTTTGATTATCTTCCCTAAGTAAAGTATGTCCTTTAATACTGTATTCATCACCATCATTTGAGGTCAGTCTGGTTTGAGTTATTGCTATTTTTCATACTTATACACACTTGCATACAATTTCAGCTCAGTTATTTTATTCTTAATACTTATCACATTTATGCAGGCCACCCTTAGTCTATGACTGATGCTTTTCAATCTATTCTGACCCATTTTTATATTTTTGAATACAGATTCTTCAACTGTTCCATAGTTCTATCTGCTCCTCGATGCCCAAAAATGTCATGGTACCAATATATCACCCGGTTTTTTCACCTTCTGGCACCACAAATCTACCGTTATTAAGTACAATCCCATTCAATACCTTTGTACCTGGATATTACATATACTCTTCAGAATTCTCTCTTCGCTGTACCTTTGCTAACTCCTGATCCTGTTGTTGTACCTTGACTGTCTATAGGTATACTCTTTGCTGGCTTATGTGTCATTATTCCCTCTATATCTGGATTCCATTTCACTCCACACCTTGTCTAACTCATCTGTCTTCCTGTCCCCTTCTGGGGATGTCTTTAAGTGAGCCTTCACCTCTTTCACTCCATCAGTATTTCCTCTCGCCTTCTCAAATATATACTTTAGTAAAGGTGCTTATGATAAAGGTTTACCATCTGCTGAAACATAACCTCTCGCTTCCCATAACGGTAAGTATTCAGTCGAACTATTACAAACATGCATACTTCCCAAGTGTGTGATTGCTCCTGAAAGATATCTGCCTGAATGGCTGACAACAAAAGCTATAGCAGCAAGCTCTGCCGCTTGTGCACTCATTATTGTGGGTAACGCGATTGCAGCACTTTCCACCTCTATTCTTTCTTCATCCTGTACATATATACCACATCCTGTGTGTCTCTCTCCATCAGAAACTATGATGGTCCATCAACAAAGATCCTTAAAGAGGAACTTTCTGGTCACATGACCTTATTTTCTTCTCCTGATTTTAAGATGGGAATGAATGGTCCTTTCTGTCCTTGTGCTACTGTCATCCGACACTTGTGAGGTTCACCCCAACAAGTTAAATTGTCAGCGAGCATGGTTGTACCGTTAACACTGACATTACAGCCCATTGGACTAGTTGCGTTTGACTGACTGTTCCATCCTTAATACAATCATTCAGCAAAAGCTGAATTGGAATATACTCTGTTAAGATAACTAGTGAATTAAGGCCAGCAATATAAGTGAAATATTAACTGCCAAAAACACTGCTAATAAATGACGTTCACATGTCATATAACCTTGTTCTACAGAGTAAACACAAGATGCATATGCCACTGACTTGTGTCTCCTGGAGTAACACAGCTAATATCGTATGATCACAGCTAACACCCTATTGCAGCAACCTCCAAAGAGAATAGCTCAGGATGGTTTGGGAGTGTTAAGAGCAGGCTAGTTTTAAGATCTGATTCTGGCTTAGAGTGTTCTGGTTTCCATTCCCATGGAACACCTTTCTTCAAGAGCCCCATAAGTGGGAAAGCTTTGGTGGCAAACACAACTATGTGATCTCTATAATACCCCACCAAACCAAGAAAGGACCTCAATCCCCTCACATCAGTGGGAAGAGGTAGTTTTGCCACAACATTGTTTATAAACATTGTTTATCTCCCAGGGGTTATAACCACTTCAAGTTACTAATCTGTTGCCTCATGATTTGAGCCTTTTTATAATTTACTTTCAAATCCATCTCCTATAACAGTTGAATTACTTCTTTAAGTAACTGATAAAGCTTCTGACGGGTCTCTTTCTGTATCAGCAGATACACTGGGGAGCTGAAAAGGCTTTCAGCACATTTGCCAGCCATTGATGGAAAATGGAAGGTGAATTGTGAATTGCGCCAAAACTGTTCATGTCTACTCATGTCCCTTCCAAGTGAAAGCAAATTTATATTGACACTCCCTTTTCAGCACTGTGAATCACTTTGCAACATACAGAATTCTGCTTAATCATAGTCTTGGAACTTGTGGCTACAGTAGAGGTTGGTAAATGGGTAACTTTCTTCAATTCCTGGTAATCTATGGTGAGTCTCCAACCATCAGATTCTAAACTGGCCATGTGGGTGAAGTATTTGTAGATGCTATTTCTCACAAAACTTTGTGTTAACAAACTTTGAATAATCTCAACATCTGCATCTGCTCATTTCGGAAATCTGTATTGCTTCTGGGCTTTTGGATCAAGGCCTTGTATACACTCGTCTCCTTGCAACCTGCCACAGTCATGTTTCTGTTTAGCAAATACTGCCTAGCAATCTAAAATAATTTGTCTGGCCTCTGAGTCCTCTGTCACATCTTCTGCCTTCACCCACATCTCCCCAAGAGTACTTATCCTGACCTCATTCCATCCAACCTGTTCTCTATCAAGAGTCACATTGATTAGTCCCTGCAGCCGGTAAATCACCCAGAGTCCTTTGGCCTTGTGCCTGTTCCTCTGGCAGGGCTGAGTGTAACACTGAAGTTAGACGCAGAAGGAAGCCAAGTTCCATTCCTCTACTTCATCTAAACTGTGAATTAACAATAAGAAAAAAGTCACAATAACAACACTGACCCCCTCCCCACAGATAAAACAGCCACAATAACAATCCCGACCCTCCCTCACAGAAAAAACAACGACAATAACAATCCCAACCCCCTCCCCACAAAAAAAAGTAGCCACAATAACTATCCCTGACCCCCCCACTCACTGAAAAAGCAGCCACAATAACAATCCCCGACCCCTTCCCCAAAGAAAAAGCAGCCACAATAACAATCCCTGACGCCCTCCCCAAAGAAAAAGCAGCCACAATAACAATCCCTGACGCCCTCCCCAAAGAAAAAACAGCCACAATAACAATCCCCGACCCCTTCCCCAAAGAAAAAACAGCCACAATAACAATCCTGACCCCTTCCCCGCAGAAAAACAGCCACAATAACAATCCCCAACCCCTCCCTGCAGAAAAACAGCCACAATAACAATCCCCAACCCCTCCTCACAGAAAAAACAGCCACAGTAACAATCCCTGACCCCTCCACAGGGAGAAAACAGCCACAATAACAATACCCGGCTCCTCGCTGAGAGGAAAAACAGCCACAATATCAATCCTCACCCGTCCCCCCATAGAAAAAACAGCCACAATAACAATCCCTGAACCCCTCACTCACAGAAAAAACAGTCACAATACCAACCCCTGATCCCTCCCCACAGAAAAAACAGCCACATTAACAATCCCGACCCCTCCCTAAAGAAAACACAGTCACAATAACAATCCCCGACCCCCTCACTCACAGAAAAAGCAGCCACATTAACAATCCCTGACCCCTCCCCACAGAAAAAACAGCCACAATAACAATCCCCGACCCCGTCACTCACAGAAAAAACAGCCACAATAACAATCCCCGACCCCTCCCCACAGAAAAAGCAGCCAAAATAACAATCCCCAAACCCTTTCCCAAAGATGAAATAGCAACAATCCCCGACCCCCTCACTCACAGAAAAAACAGCCACATTAACAATCCCCGACCTCTCCCCAAGGAAAAAAATGGTTACAATAACAATCCCCGACCCTTCCCCGAAGAAAAAAACAGTTACAATAACAACACCGACCGCCTCCCCACAGAAAAAGCAGCCACAATAACAATCTCCAACCCCTCCCCACAGAAAAAACAGCCACAATAACAATACCCAACACCCTCCTCACAGAAAAAACAGCCACAATAACAATCCCCAACACCCTCCTCAAAGAAAAGAGCAGCGACAATAACAATCCCCGACCCCCTCACTCGCAGAAAAGAGCAGTGACTCGCACTAAAACCCCCGTTACTCCCCACACACAGATAAGTGACAGATCACCCAGCCACTAATCAACCACAAAAAAGAAAACACCAAAACACTGAAGACCATTATAAAGTATAATCCAATAGTCACACCGATCTCAGAATATCCAAAACTTCTTTCCAGCTCCATTGCTCGCTGACCAGATCCTTATTAGGCATCTTGAGGAAATTTGATATGACATCAAAAACACTAGGTTAAACAGCATTTCTGGAGAGGGAAACACTAGGAGTATGTTTAATCTGTCAAAAACAGGAGAAGAGAAAAGATGGAGATGGAAATAGTAAGGTGGAGATCCAGAGAAGACAAATTACATACATTGGCTTCAGTTAGGTGAGGCTGATGAAGGCCACTAATCTGTTCAATGTTGAGCAGAAGAAAACTAATCTTGCTGAAAATCTGAAGTAAAAGCACAGTACCCTACTCGTTTTAATGGTTAGGCAGGGCAGCTGTTGAAATGGAACAGGAGCCTGTATTAAATATGAAATGTATGCTCTTCAGTTGCTTTTGGTGTTCCAGCTGCTGTTTCAAGCAAGCTTTGAGTGGACATCCCCAAACTGCTATTCTGTTGCTCTCTGTCCTTCCTTCCTTCCTTCCTTCTTTTCTTCCTTTCCTCCCTCATTTCCTTCCATCCTCCCTTCCTTCCCTCCTTCCCTCCTCCCCTCCCTCCTCACCTCTTTCCTTCCCTCCCTTCCTCCTCCCCTCCTCCCTCCCCTCCCTTCACTCCTCCCTTCCCTCCTCCCTTCCATCTCTCCCTCCTCCCTCCTCCTCTCCTCCCTCCCACCATCCTTAGCTTCCCTCCATCAGTTGTGGGTAAATTTTGGAAGGTATTCTAAAGACAGGATATATAAGAACTTGTAAAGACAGGGCCTGATTAGGGATAGTCAACATGACTTTGTGCATGGAAGGTTGTGTTTTACTAATCTTATTGAGTTATCCAGAAAGATAATGAAAGAAAGGCAGTGGACCTTGTCTACATGGACTTTAGCAAGGACTTTTGCAAAGTTCTGCATGGGAGGCTTATCCAGAAGCTTCAGTTGCTTGGCTTGTCAGGAGAAGCTTGAGAATAGTAGTAGATGGTTGCCTCTCTGAGTGGAGACCTGTGACTTATGATGTGCTGCAGGGATCAGTGCTGGGTTCATTGTTGTTTGTCATCTATATCAACAATCTCGTTGATAATATGGTAAACTGGATCATGAAATTTGCCAATGTCATCAAGATTGGGGGTGTAGTGGACTATACAAGCTTACAGTGGGATTTGGAGCAGCTGGAAAAATGGGCTGAAAATGGCAGATAAAATTTAATGCAGATAAGTATAAGGTGTTGCACTTTGAGAGAACAAACCAGGGTAGGACTTGCACAGTAGGCGATAGGGCACTGAGAGGTGTGGTAAGACAAAGGAATCTGGGAATACAGATCTATAATTCCTTGAAAGTAGCGTCATAAGAAGGTAGGGTTCATAAGACATAGGAGCAGAATTAGACCATTCAGCCCATTGAGTCTGCTCCGCCATTCCTGATGGCTGATCCCCAACCCCATATACCTGCCTTCTCACCATATCCTTTGATGCCCCAACCAATCAGCAAATTATCAACTTCCGCTTTAAATATTCCAACATACTTGACCTCCACCGTAGTCTGCGGCAGAGAATTCCACAGATTCGCTACCCTCTGGCTAAAAAAGTTCTTCCTTACTTCCGTTCTAAATGTCGCCCCTTAATTTTGAGGCTGTGCTCTCTAGTTCTGGATAGCCCCATCAGAGGAAACATCCTCTCCGCATCCACCTTATTTAGTCCTTTCAACATTCTTCTAAATTCCAGTGAGTATAGGCCCAAAGATGCCAAACTCTGCTCATATGTTAACCCATTCATTCCAGGAATTATCCTCGTGGACCTCCTCTGGACTCTCTCCAATGCAACACATCCTTTCTGAGATATGCGGTCCAAAACCATTGACAATATTCCAAGTGTGGTCTATTCTTGAAAAAAATGCCAACATTGCATTTGTAAATTAATCTTCTGAGAGTCTTGCACGAGGACTCCTAAGTCCCTTTACACCTCTGATGTTTGAATCTTCTCCCCATTTAGATAATAGTCCGCACTATTACTCCTTTTACCAAAATGCATTATCATACATTTCCCAACACTATTCCATATGCCACTTTTTTGCCCATTCTTCCAATTTGTGTAAGATCTGCTTCCTCAGCACTACCTACCCCTCCACCTATCTTCATATCATCTGCAATCTTTGGCACAAAGCCATCAATTCCATTATCCAAACCAATTGCAACCAATGTGGAAAGTAGTGGTCCCAATACTGACCCCTGAGGAACACCACTAATCACTGGCAGCCAACTGGAAAAGGTCCCTTTTGTTCCCACTTGCCTCCTGCCTGTCAGCCATTCCTCGATCCATGCCAGTATCTTTCCTGTAATGCCATAGGATATTATCTTGTTAAGCACCTTATCAAATGCCTTCTGAAAATCCATGTAAATGATATCCACTGCCTTTTCTTTGTCCACCCTACTTATTACTTCTTCGAAGAACTCTAACAGATTTGTCAGGCAAGATTTCCCTTAACAGAATCCATGCTGACTTTGACTTATTTTATTATTAGTGTCCAACTACCCCGAAACCTCATCCTTAATAATAGACTCCAACACTTTCCCAACTACTGAGGTTAGGCTAATTGGCCTATAATTTCCTTTCTTTTGCATTTCTCCCTTCTTAAAGAGTGGTGACATTTACAATTTTCCAGTCCTTTGGGACCATGCCAGAATCAAGTGATTCTTGAAAGATCATGACCAATGCATCTGTTATTTCTTCAGCAACCTCTCTCAGGACTCTGGGATGTAGTCCATCTGGTCCCGGTCACTTATCTACCTTAAGACCTTTCAGTTTGCATAGCACTTTTTCCTTCCACTCACTCCTGCTCCCTGACACTCACAGACCTCTGGGACACTACAAACATCTTCCATAGTGAAGACAGATGCAAAGTACTCATTAAGTTCATCTGCCATTTCTTTGTCCCCCATTACTACCTCACCAGCATCATTTTCCAGTGATCCAATATCAACTCTCACCTCCCTTTTACTCTTTATATAACTGAAAAAAACTTTTAGTATCCTGCTTTATATTATCGGCTAGTTTGCCCTCATATTTCATTTTATAGTTTTTTTAGTTGCCTTTTTGATGGATTTTAAATGTTTTCCAATCATCCAACTTCCCACTCACTTTTGCTACCTTATATGCCCTTTCCTTGGCTTTAATGCAGTCGTTAACCTATCTTGTCAACCACAGTTGCCTACCGCTGCCATTTGGGAACAACTTCTTCTGTGGGACATATCTATCCTGCGCCTTGTGAACTATTCCCAGAAACTTCAGCCATCTCTGCTCTGCCATCTTACCCGCCCATATCCTCCTCCAATCTACCTGAGTAAGCTCCTCTTTCATGTCTCTAATTCCCTTTATTCCATTGTGATACTGATGCACGTGACTTCTGCTTCTCCCTCTCAAATTGCAGTATGAATTTAACCATATTATGATCACTTCCTCGTGAGAGTTCCTTTACATTAAACTCCTTAATAATATCTGGGTTATTACACAACACCCAATCTGAGATGGCCTTTCCCCAAACTGCTCTAAAAAGCCATCTCATTGGCATTCAACATATTCCTCTCTTGCGATCCAACGCCAACCTTGATTTTGCCAATCTCCTTGCATTTTGAAATCTTCCATTGCAATTGTGATATTACCCTTATTACATGCTCTTTCCAGCTCTCTTTGTAATCTCAACCCCACATCTTGGCTACTATTTGGAAGAGAGAGAGTTTTTGACATATTGGCTTTCCTATCTTGAAGTGCTGAGTACAGGATTTGGGATGCTATGTTGAAGTTGTATAAAGTGTTGGTGTAGCTGAATTTGGAGCATTGTGTGCAGTCTGGTTACCTACCTACAGGAAATATATCAATAAGACTGAAAAGAGTGCTGAGAAAGCAAGAGGATTTTGTCAGGACTTGAGGACTTAGCTGTAGGCAAAGGTTAAATAGGTTAGGACGTAATTACCGGGGGTGTAGAAGAATGATTGGAGTTTTGATAGAGATATTCAAAATTATGAGGGGTATAGATAGGGTAAGTGCAAACAGGCTCTCATCAACTGCTATTGGGTGAGACTAGAACTAGAGCTCATTGGTTAATGGTGAAACTGCCAGTCAAGGAACGAACTGCCAACGGAAATGGTGGATGTGGGTTTTTTTGCAATATTTAAGAGAAGTTTATGGATGGAAGACCATGGTCCAAGTGCAGGTCACTGGAACTAGGCACAATATTGGTTCAGCATGCAACAAATAGGGCAAGGGCCTGTCTCTGTCCTGTAGTAATCTATGATTCTACGCTGACCATCATCTCTGAAATGAATCTGAAAAGGGATGAGTTTGATCCTCTCCTTACCTGATAACCTTGACCAATTCATTGTCCACAGATAAAATGAACTGCTCATTTTTTTTTTTTGCGAATTTGATTTGTCCTAACTCCTTGATTGCCTCATCAGCCTCTTCATGATCCTGGTCACTGAGTGTTTTCTCATGGAGGAAAGTCAATGTAGGATTTTAATTGCGTGACTTTGCTTGTGTTATTTTATTTCTCTTATTTCCTCACTGACATACCCCCTATTTTTTGTTCTTATCCTTAAATGGCCAACTTCTTTTGGAGCAAGTTTAAAAAGAATTGCTGTTGTTCTGGATCATAGACACATGTATGTCATTCAGTGAAAAGGGGCTCTTTAAAGAATGTGTGCCACACAGGAATACAGTTGTTATTTCACACACTGCATTCTTGTTTTATTTGCCCTCATATTTTATTATTCACACTCCTGAATAATTTATTGACACTGTTATTCACACAGAATATCAGGCAAGTGATGGCAGTCATAGAAAAAGGAGAAATCCTCGTTGTCATTCAATAGAAAAGTCTGCTACAAGGCATAGAGATGACTTAAAGACCAGCTCTAAGGGCACATGAAATCAAAGAAAAGTCACAGTGCCACAGTATACAAGCTTATTAATGATTAAGTGCCAATATGCAGTAATCCTCCAAGAGGACCACAATCTTCTTTTTCATGGTTTGGAGACTTGTGTGCTTCCATGACCCAGAAAACCATGCTGACTGGATTCAGGGCTTTGTGCTTTGGTTTTTGGTAGGGTCACCCATGCCAAATAGTTCAAAGGATAGAGACCAGACTAAGAGTGGTCCACCAGACCTTTAGGTTCATGGGTTCAACTCCAGGCTAATAACTCTGACTGATAAAACAAAACTGCTATGGAAACAGCAATGTTGAATCCCTTTTTTCTTTTTCAAATCCTTTTATTGTATATATAGGAAAAATAATATGAGTACATCGAAGTAAGAACACTTACAATGCCTCAAAAAAAACCATCATCTTAAAGATTGAAAATAAAATTTTGTGATAACAAAAAAAAACCTACTGAGCAGAAAAGTGAGGAAAAAAAAAGAAGAACCCATTAGGTGTATAACCCCGGAACCATGCGTCATACAAAAAGCTTCTAAAAATAAACATCAAACCGCCAGCAAGAAAAGAAAATATACTAAAAGAATTTACAATTAGATCGTGGAAAAATTGTATCAATTAACTCAAATGATAATAACAAGCAAATGAACCCCACCTTTTCTCAAAATCAAATAAAGGTTCGACTTCTAATTTTCTCCAAACTAAGACATAGCATCACTTGAGAGAACCATTGTGACAAAGTGGGAGCTGATGTATCCTTCCACTTCAACAAAATGGCCCTCCTAGCTATCAATGTAACAAATGCAATAACATGTTGGTCAGACACAGAAATACCATGAATATTTTGAGGAACTATTCCAAAAAGCACAGTTAATTTATTAGGTTGTAAATTAATTTTAAGTGCTTTGGAAATTGTTGAGAAAACCGACTTCTAGAACTGTTCCAATATAGAACAAGACCAAAACATATGTGTCAGTGTAGCTATCTCAGTTTTACATCTATCACAATGACTATCAACATTAGGAAAGATTTTAGAAAATCTCTCCTTTGTCAAATGATAACGATGTACAATTTTAAATTGAATCAATGAATGGCTAGCACAAATTAAAGAAGAGTTAACCAACTTCAATATCGCGTCCAATCCTCCATCATAAAAGTCAAATTAAATTCCTTTTCCCAATCCTGTTTAATCTTAGACAAAGGACGCTTATCCCATTGTAATAGTAAATTATAAATTCTTCCAATAGAACCCTTAATCAAAGGATTCATACTCATAATAGTATCTAACAGGTCAGCCTCCAATATGTAAGGGAAATTACTTAAATATTTTTGTCAAAAATGTTTAACTTGAAGGTATTGCAAAAAGTGTGAGTATGAAAGAGAATATTTATCAATTAATTGTTCAAAGGACATCAATCTATCTTCTTTAAATAAATCCAAAAAAGAATTAATACCTTTATTTTTCCAAAGTAGAAAAATTGGATCACTCAAAGAAGGCTTAAAAAAGTAATTTCGGTAAATTAAACTACAAAGTTTAAATTTTTTAAGATTAAAAAAATTGAGGAACTGGAGCCAAATTTGTAAAGAATACTTAATCACAGGATATAAGTTTAAATTAACAACTTTACCTAATTGCATAGGTAAAGGAGCCCCCAATAACGAGGTTAAATAAAACTGTTTTACAACTTTTAGTTCCAGGTCTACCCAAATTGGCCGATCACTCTTATCAACCCAGTATAACCAAAGAGACATATATCACAGATTAACAGCCCAATAATACATTCTAAAATTAGGCAAAGCAAGACCTCCATCCTTTTTCAATTTTTGTAAATGACATTTACTAATTCTTGGTCTTTTATTATTCCAAATAAAAGATAAATCAATCTGATCAAATAACTTCCTAGTCAAAAAAACAGGAATATTCTGAAATAAATATAAAAATTTCGGTAGAATCATCATTTTAACTATATGAATACGACCAACAAGTGAAAATGTAAATGGACGCCATCTACTAAATAAATACTTCACAGAGTCTAGTAAGGGAACAAAATTAGCTTTATAAAAATCCTTATATTTTTTAGTAATTATAATACCTAAATATCTAAAAGAGTCTGAAACTTTAAAAGGAGTATTATCATATATAGAGACAGAATCATTTAAAGGAAACAATTCACTTTTACTAAAATTAATTTTATATCCTGAAAAACCTCCGAATTCATTAAATAATTTTAGCAGGGCAGGAATGGATTCGTCAGGGTTGATATATAAACCAATAAATCATCAGCATAAAGAGAGACCTTATGTATGGTCTCATTCACAAAGATCCCATGGATATTTTTAGCCTCACGAAGAGCAATAGCAAGGGGTTCTAATATTAAATTAAACAACAAAGGACTTAATGGACAGCCTTGCCTTGTTCCCCGTGAAAGCTGAAAAAAAGAGACCTACAATTGTTAGTAACAACAGTAGCAATAGGGGCTTTATATATCATTTTAATCCAATTATTAAAATTAACACCAAAGCCAAATTTCTCTAAAACATTGAATAAATATTTCCATTCGGCTCGGTCGAACGATTTTTCAGCATCCAAAGATACAACACGTTGTGGAATTTTAGAAGAGGATGAATATATGATGTTAAGTAGTCTCCGAACATTTGATAAGGAATAGCGACCCTTTATAAAGCCTGTTTGATCTTTACAAATAATTTTACCCAAAATATTCTCCAACCGATTGGCCATTATCTTTGACAAAATCTTAGCGTCAACATTCAGTAATGAAATAGGTCTATATGAAGCACAGTCAGTAGGATATTTATCTTTTTTAAGAATTGAAGAAATAGAGGCCTCATAAAAAGTAGAGGGTAAGTCACCTTTCACAAAAGAATCCTTAAATATTTCCAACATATACGGAGAGATCAACTTTCCAAATTTTTTATAAAATTCTACGGGATAGCCATCAAGTCCTGGGGACTTACCAGATTGCATTGAAAAAATAGCTTTATGAATTTCGGCTTCAATAATTTGAGCATCGAGAATCTTTTGATCCTCAGCCGAGATTTTAGGAAAAACAATATTTCGTAAAAAAGCATTCATCTTAGAGGAACCTAACGGACATTGAGATTTATATAGCTCAGCATAAAAGTCTTGAAAAATCTTATTAATTTCCTCATATTCCTGAGCTAAGGTACCATCTTTCTTACGGATTTTCATGATTTGCATTTTGGCTGCAGCCATTTTTAATTGAGATGCAAGCAGTTTATTATTTTTATCTCCAGACATATAAAATTGGCTCTTTAACTTAAGCAAATAACCTTCAATGGGATGAGTTAATAACAGGTTATATTGTGATTGAAGTTTCACCCTTTGTTTAAATAAATCAGTATTGGGGGAAATTGCATAAATATTATCTAAATCTTTAATTTGTTTGAAATTCTATCTAATTCTGCTTTAGTTTTTTTTTTAAGTTTAGCTGAATGAGAAATAATCTGACCATGTAAAAATGCTTTAATGTATCCCATATATCTAATTTAGACATACCCCCTATATCATTAAAAAGAAAAAATTCTTTTATCTGGGTTTCAATGAAAGTGACAAAGTCAGAGTTTTGCAATAATGTCTGAGACATGCGCCAAGGTGGGCGGGCAAGAGTGACATCATCAAATTCAAAAGACAAACTCAGAGGCGCATGATCAGATATAGCAATAGTGTCATATTTGCAGGTTTTAACACTAGGCAAGAAGCGGGGATGGATTATAATATAATCGATCCTCAAATATTTTTTATAAACGTGTGAGAAGAAAGAATATTCTCTATTGTCGGGATGAAGATGCCTCCACAAATCAATCAACCCAAAATCAATCAAAATGGAATTAATAAATGACGCGGATCGATTTGGAAGTCGCTGTTTGGTTGAGCTCTTATCAATCATAGGATTTAAACAACAATTAAAATCCCCACCCATTATGAGCATATATTCATTTAAGTAAGGCAGTAAAGCAAATACCTTTTTAAAAAAAGAAGGATCATCTAAGTTAGGACCATACAAATTAACCACAACAACTTTTCTATTACAGATTGTTCCTTTAAAAATTAAAAATCTACCATTAGAATCTGATTCAATATCCTCTTGAATAAGTATATTAGGTTTAATGAAAATAGACACACCTTTTGTTTTACTCTGAGAAGTAGAGTGGAATTGCAAACCATTTCACCATCTAAAAGATCTATTTTGATCTCCCGCCCTGATATGTGTCTCTTGAGCAAAAAATTATGTCAGGTTGGAATTGGTTAATAATTTTAAAAATCTTCTTTCGTTTAATAGGATGATTCCAACCACGTACATTCCAACTTATTATATTAATCCGTTTGAACAGCATACTGTAATTTCATTCTACTTTATACACGCACAAAGCACATACCAATGCAGGATGATCAAAGATGGTGGTGATGGAGAATACAGCCAAATAAAAAACACGCATGCTCCGGAACCACCCAATGGGAAAAAACTAACTCTAAACCCACCCACCCACACCGGGAAACCCGAAAAAAGCAAGCGATCTACGATAGAATTCAAAGCTGCTGACTGCTCTGTCTGTGTTTTCTTTCCCTCCCCCCAGTTAGTAAAAAAGTAGAGTGACCTTGTGAAAAAGACAATAAAGTCTCAGCAAAAAAAGGTATTTACATTCCATCGACTGATAAACAAGAAAGAACCAAAACAATGTTATCTCTTAGAGAGAAAAACCAGCGCCATGTTTAAATTTAATATTAATTCCCTAAAAAAGCTTTAAATTCAATTATAAAATATTATAATAGAACAGAAAAGTATATAAAAAGCCCTATTAGTAGGAAAAACTACCAATTAGCTATGAAGTATTAAATTAAAGCAACAAATCGCCATATCTTCTTCCCTCAGTCATAAAATGTCCAGAGATCACTTGAGCAGAGATACTTAAACCGTAAATCTTTTCAAAGGAAAACCAATAATATTCAATAAAGAACAACTCCCCGTGTTCTTTAATTAGTCTCTCAATGAAATATACAAGTGACCTTCATAAATCTTCTTTCCAAAATGTGAATAATGTACAAATAGCCAAACAGCCTTTCAAATGGATCATTCAACAGTGGTGTCAGTGACAGCGGCAGACAAAGCCTGAACAAAATCCAGTGCAGCTTTGGATCAAAAAAAGTACGAGGAGGAGAATTAGGAGGGAAATTTTTAAGTTTTGTCGGATACCTCAGAGATGGGAAAAGATTCTTATCATATGCTTGTTTCATTACCAGGGCAAATTTTGATCTTTGTTCCATTATCTCTCTTGGATAATCTTCATAGAAGCGGAGCTCAGATTCCATAAATCTAAAAATTCTCTGTTTTCTTGCCTGTCGTATTATTTGATCTTTAATTTTAAAGTGATGAAAGCAAACCAGAACAGATCTTGGTTTACTGGAGTCCTTCGATTTCGAGATAAACGCCCTGTGTGCCCTTTCTATAGCAGGCGGCTTTGATAGAATGGTAGGAAATAAAGTGTGGAAAAGCTTACCAAAGTAAGCTGTTAGATCTCCATCTTCAGCTCCTTCCTGCAGCCCAACAATTCTTATGTTCCTTCGTCGAGACCTAGTTTCCAGGTCTATAATCTTATTTTGATATCTTTCCAAACAAGTTGTAGCTTCAGACAGCTTTTGCTTAGTTATCTTCAATTCCTCTTAGTGTAAAATAACTTGAGTTTCCAGGTCTTTAAGTTTTCCCAGAAATGACTTCCTTTCATTACTATTCTTTTCCAATTGGTCTTTAATTGATCCATTCTGATCCTTAATTGAATTCCGTGTCCGAACGATATCTTCAGCCCATGATGGCATTTCATCTGATCTTTCCTTTTGCACCTTTCCTTTCCCATTACCCTTATCACTAGGTTCAGGTAAATTCTTCCCACTTCTTGTAGACATAGACATATTGATCACCCTCAAGAATCAACAAGTAAAAATTTTAAATTCAAAGCTTAAACTAGGGGGAAAGAAAGAAAACTAAGAGCAGCAGAAAAATACTGCTACTCCATTGGCAGACAGGGGCGGTCCTCCAGTGTTGAATCCTTCTACATCTGAGTGTGATGGTATTCCTGAGTCTCCAGCTGGGATTTGCATAACCGATAATAGTGAAAACTGAGAGGAAGTTAATGGCATGATGAAGGAAGACCTGAACACTGCCAAAGATGGAGGACCTTCATTGCTTCCCTAAATGCCAGTGGCATAGCAGGCAGTAAGTAATATGCAGTAGTATTGTACTATTGAAACACTGATAAAATAATTACCCTTCTTCTTTCTGCAGCTGTATTTTTCTGTTGACCTTGGAAAGAAATGGGAGTTACTGCAGGAACGCGTCACAAAGGAGCGATTTTATTGGTGAGAATCACATTATTTATCAGATTTCCAATGTGTTCAGTCACTCTATCAGCAGATGTTCCAAACTTTTTCAAATGAAAGCCCCACTTACTTGCATGAGGTAAGTTGTGCATCCTTCCCCACCCCCAAACCTTTCTGTTGAAGGTAGTACCTGTAGTAACAGTTGGGGAAGCTGTAGAGCTGCATATAATTTTATTTATCTGTGAACTTTCTACCTAAATTACTTTAGTATTATTAAAGCTTTGTAAGTTGTAATTTTGCAACACTCACTAAACCTGTCTAAGGAGATAATGCACCTGAGTTTGAGAACCACTGCTATAAGCAGACAGGATGTCATGAAACACAATCCCTTATTCAGTTCATGAGAATTTTTGGAAGCAGTCTCTGTGTTTTCGTTTGTGATTTTATATTTATATTAGTTTAACCTACTAACATTGAACTTCAAAGCTAATGTAGAAAATCACCTCACATGATTCGTTTATAGAAGTCGATCCTCTATCAATGCTTGTTTGTTGTACCAGTTTTGGAAAGAAGATGAAACTGTCTTGATGGCTACACTGGCCTATTTTTACCAAATTTATTATTCTCAAAATCCACATGTTTTGCAATATGCAAGGAAAAAGTGTGGTATGGAGTGTGGGAGGCTGTGAACCTACTTTTATGCTTGGAGGATTGGGAGGTGCTAAGAGTGGGTGGGTAATAGAAATGGGACCAGCTTCAATGGGAATCACATATCAAACATCAGATTCACAGCCAGGCAAGCCAGAGCTCCTTTAACTTCTGCAGAAGGATACGTTGCAGGTTTTGTGAAAGTTGGTTTCTGAGTTAGTGGCCTGTGCCACTTATAAGCCATGTCAGATCAAAATGGTTTGTCTGAATGATCATCGAACCAAGTGTGGAATTCCATTTTTGTCACTGCTCATCTTTGGCACTCACCATGCATAGTCATATCATACACGCAGCTTAATGATGACAATGGAGGGAACTCATTTAAATCATGTCATTGACATTTAACTTACAGCACATAAAAAAATTGCATTGCCAACTTTCTGCCCTCATAAGTTGCATAAAACAGAATACCAGCGGACCCTGAATTGTGAGTGGCTACAGAATATTCTTGCTGCCCAATTCTATGAATCTTTCAAATAAAATTCCTTAATTCAAGTGACCCAATCACTCTCTCTCTGTCTTTGTCTCTCTCAATCTCTCAGTCTCTGTCACTCACTCTCTTGGTCACTAGGTCTCTCACCCCCTCCCCTCCCCTCAACACCTCCCTTCAGCCCCCTCTCCTAACCCCTTCTCTCACCCATCCCCTTTACCCCCTCCCCTTTCCCCCTCCCCTCTCTCCCTCCCCTCTCTCCCCCTCTTCCCCTCCCCTCTCTCCCCCTCTTCCCCTCCCTTCTCCCCCCCTTCCCCCCCTTCCCCTTGATGAAATAACGTCTTGGGCACCACGGTGGTGTCGTGGTGAGTGCAACACACTTGCAGCTCGAGGGCATCGGAGCTAGGAGGTCAATTCGGCCGTCATCTGTACGTTCTCCTTGTGACCGCCTGGGTTGCTCTAGGTGCTCCAGTTTCCTCCCACAGTCCAAAGATATACTGTTAGTAGGTTAATTGGTCATTGTAGATTTTCTGGTGATTAGGCTAGGGTTAAATTGGGGGTTGCCGGAGGGGTGTGGCTGAAAGAGCCAGAGGGGCCTATTCTGTGCTGTATCTCAATAAATAGCAGGGGTAGAACAACATTCCAGTGTGATCCTTCAAAGGCAATAATGGTCTAGAACAGGGCTTCCCAACCTTTTTTCTGCCGTGGACCCCTATCATTAACTGAGGGGTTTGCTGTCCCCAGGGTTGGGACCCCCGTTCTGGAACGACAGTAGACAGATAAAGGATCTAGTGCTTTCAACATCATGACTCCCTACGGGTAACATCACTGTGCAAGTCCTCTGCCTTTCATGAATCAAACAGAAAGTCAATACAGATTTAATTGTGTTGGTGAACGCAGCAGGCCAGGTAGCATCTCTAGGAAGAGGTATAGTCGACGTTTCAGGCCGAGACCCTTCGTCAGGATCTGCAGAATTCCTGTTGTTTACAGATTTAATTGTATTGGTGATCCAACTCCTGCTGCATAAAGTACCAGGAATTGAGAGCTTGCTGTTTTGGGATTGCAGCATAAATTGGAAGTTAAAAGCTTGCTCAGCAATTGAAACCGAATTATTGATAAATAAAACCTTACATAAATCTAGTTGATTAATCCATTGGAGAAGAGGGTCAGTGAGTTGTTTGAATGAAAGTGGGATAACTGCTGAAGGAGAAACACTCGATGAAGAATCATCCTCCCACCAAGGAATCCAGGACTGTTTACCTCTTTAGATTAGAGGAAAATCTGGGGCATGAAATCGAGTAGGATAACTGGGAGGCCATACTATGGCTGTAATAGCTCTTTGAAATTTCCCATGCAGACTAATTCCACAACTCTTTATTCCCCTCCAGTTCGTTCATCACTTTTTTACTGACCCACCTGTCAGAGAAAACCGATTCTCTCTCTTTTTTGTTTTAAAATTGTTCATATTGTGGTGAGCATGCGGCATGATGACAGTCAAAAATAGCTTGTTTATTTCAACTGGTGTCTTTATTGCGACAAGCACGGAAACAGACCAGTGACGGGGAGAGAACCCACTCAGTCACATACAGATGGGGGATGTGATTACCTCGGTTACAGTCAGGGAGACCCCCAAGCACACACATGTGAATATCTGTAACAATAAATGAACCTGAACATCCCACACAAGCATCTTAAAGCAAGAACAATAAATCAGACTGGCCTCTAGGAATACTGAATCGGGCTGTTGACCATACCTCACCCACCCCTCCACCCCTGGAGTGCAACACTACCCCCATCTGAGGGGTCAGCTGTCCACATCAACCTCAGAGTCCCCAACAAAGTCCAAAAGTACAGGTTGTGGTCAACACCACCGTCTGGGCACTGTGGTGTGTCTGTAGCAACCTCCCCTTCCCCCCCCCCCCGCCCCCCCATGGGAGGCAATGTTTGATGAGGCAAGAGGCAGGGCACCCAGAGTGTCACTTCCTTCCTTCAGCCTCACTGGGTTAGTGGTGGCCGAGGGCTGACACCGTGCCAGCTGGTCCTGGTGCCTTCCACTGCTCGGGCACCCATAGCTGGTATACCACATTGGAGGTGCGCTCCAGGCCCCTTCCAATGGCTTGCAAGCTTGGGGGTGGTCCCTTCTTCTGGGTGGGGCAGTAAACCCATACTGGGGCCCCCACCGGGTACTGCTGTATTGGCACCCTAGACTGGCGGTCCGACCCTTTCTAGGGCTGCATACGTCATAGCAGTGCACCAACAGCTCCATGTCCTGACTATACTCAGGCTAATAGAAGTGTTTGTGAAGCTTGTCCAACATCTTTGCGATCCTGAAATGGCTGTGCACCAACCACAGCGCCGTGGCACGGAACCTCCGAGGGACCACTAGCTGCAGGAGATGTCTGTCGCCATTGGAAAGCTGTCTATCACACACCTCCAGCATGCCCCACTGAAAGAATAGGGCTTTGGTCTCGGCACCTAGAGCAGAGACCTCTGCCCACTCCGGCCGTTGGCCCACGCTCAGCTATCCCATCACCTCAGCCAGCAGGGGATCATTCACCTGCTCACTGCGCAGCAGCTGGTCAGTGGTGGGGAGGTCTACCTCGCTGCCGGCTGCCACCTGAAATGCCGCCACCTCCGCTTACCCCCGAGTTCTTCTGTGTTACCCCAAGTTACCCCAAGCTCTGGGCCGTTTGGGTGAAGAGCAAGACTTTTGCGTGGACTGTGTGGCGGAGGGTATCAGATGCTGTGTGTTGGTGGCCACGGTGGGGTGTGTGCACTGTGGTGGGCGGCTGTGAGACCGGTAGTGGCTGTTGCTGCCCCCTGCCTGGTCTGCTTCCTGGAGCTGCCTCGCCGGAGAGCCACGGCATCAGTGCTGAGGTAGTGTGTACAACCACACGGGAGTCCCAGTGGGACAGCAGGTCCAGTCCAAGGATGCAGGGCCCTCGAATGTTGGCTAACCACACCTCATGCTCCACTGCATTCCTCCCCACTGCGATATGCAGCCACCTCTTCCCTCTCAGCACAGCACAATCACCGGTGACCGTAGCCAACTGGACCACCGTTGTTGTCCACCCAGGTGGGAATGGCTGGTCCGAGTTGGGGAGGACACCAGGGCAGATGATAGTGATAGTTTACCCCAACACACAGCATCTGAAATCCTCCACCACACAGTCCACGCAAAAGCCTTGCTCTTCACCCAAACGGCCCATCTGGAGAGGCAACAACAGCGGGATTCTGCTCGAGGTCTCAGGCAGGGTGGCCTGCTCGGCATTTCCCAATGGCTGCGCTGGGCTATGGCACTGGGCAGTCCCTGGCCAAATGCCCTGCTCTGGTGATCAGAGATCGCTCCATGGCACGCGGTGGGGCTGACGCAGCGCTGGTCGGACTTGTCGCACAGTCTCCCCCTCGTCAGCTTCCTCCTCTATCTCAATGACACAAGCCTGAGCTCACAGCGTGCGGGGCAACGCTGGAATGCCTTGGGGTCTAAAATTGCTTCTGCCCTCTCCGCCTCTGCCAGCGATGATGGTGATGTCAGGTGTAGAGGGCAAGCTCTTCCTGAGCCGTGGGAGGGAACTGAGGGTAGCCATGCCAAGCACAGTGGCAGATATCTGCTACGAATGCCTGCAGCTTTTCTCCCACATGGTGCCGTCTGCTGTCCTGTTGTTCCCTTATTGCTTCCTCCAGTGATCTCTGCTTGAAACGCCACTCCAGCACCGTGACAAGGTCCCTGTAGTCTGGCTGCTCAGCCGGGGTTAGGTCGAGGAGAGCCCACAGGGCATCCCCCTCCAGTGCCAGGGCAAGGTTCACCGCCGTCTCAGTGGGCTCCACCTGTTGTGCCACCCAGCATGTTTGACTTGCGCCTGGCGAGGCTCCAGGCAGCTGGTACCGTTGTGTCTGGGGAGCTTCAAGGTGGACTTTGTGCTGTTAATTGTTGTGGCCTCTTGTTCCAGCAACGTCCTTGGTGCCTCCCATGTTACCTGTCCTCCCATGGCTGCGGAGTCTTGGCTTCCCTGATGTGGGCTAAGAGGGAGACGGGTGATGCGCTCCATCCTATTCCCTGGTCTGGGGAGCCTGGGTGTGCCAACCCTGTTGGGGTTCCCTGGGAAGACATGATCCATGGTCAAGTTCCTGGGCATGTTAACTTCTGGCTTTGCTATAGATGGGATTATGAAGCCAGCAATCAAACTGTCCTCAAGAGGAGATAATTATTTCATCTTGTCAATGATTTCTGGTCAAGATGATGCCTGCGAACATCAGGCCTTCGATCGACATCTTCTGGATAGATCATGAAGCCATATATCACACTTCTTTTATGTCTTTCACATTTGTCTTTCATCTTGAATGTGCTTCTGGAACTTTTCGAGCCTGTGATTTGCAGATTGGAGATTGTTGGTGATTCAGTGCTCTGCAGTCTCTGAAGAGATCCCGGGAAGCAGAGGCAGTGTGCGGAAATCTTGTGGTGAGAAGGCTGTGAACAAAAACTGGGTATGGAGGTAGAACATTCACGTCCTGCTGTTAAATTTGAGCCTTCCCATTAATGACATTACTCTCTCAATTTCCCTGCCTGTCTCCCTGGAAGTACTGAGGCCATTGTCTTTTCAGGGTTGTTTTTTTTTGCTGATGATTTTTAGACACCACACTATTTGAAGGATGTGATGGTGTTGAAGAGGGTCCAGAGCAGATTCACCAGAATATTGCCTGGGTTGGAGCATTTCAGTTGTGAGGGGAGACTGTACTTCCCATTCTTCTATTTTCTATTTATGATTTAGAATTTAAATTTTTAATATTTGCTAATTTTAACTATTTTTAATATCTTTAATATTTAATATTTGTAATCCAGGGAGTGTGAAGTGCAGAATCAAATATCGCTGTGACGGTTGTACATTCTAGTACCAATTGTTTGGTGACTATAAAGTATAAAGTATATTTTCTCTGTAACAGAGAATTGGGAAATCACATTACAGACATGGTGAAACTGTACCGGGAGAATTTGTGTGCAGTTCAGGTCACCATACTATAGGAAGGATGTGATTAAGCTAGAAAGGCTGCAGTGATGGTTCACAAGGAGGTTTCCTGGACTGGAGAGTGTGAGTGATCAGGACAGATTGGATGAGCTTGGCTGTTAACCCTGGAGCAAAGGAGGCTGAGAGGTGACCTTATTAGGGCAGGGATTCCCAACTTGGGGTCGATGGACTCTTCCATTCATGGTGGAGTTCCATGGCATAAAAAAGGTTGGGAAGCCCTGTTATAAAGGTTTATAAAACCATGAGTGGCATTGGGTATAGGTACGATGGATTGTCACAGTCTTTGCCCCAGGGAAGAGGAGGCTAAAGTGGGGTGGGGGGGAAGAGGGGAAAGAACTTCACCCAGGGTTCTTTTCATAAATTGGAAATAAAGAAAGATCAGTCCGTAGAGGATGATCACAGAAGCAACCATGATGGGTGAGTGAGCAGGACTGGGAGGAGCGGTCACCAGCAAAGGCCAGTTAATCTGCTTATGTGCTCGCAGCTCAGCTCAGCTCAGCTGTTGCAGCTCGGGAGTTGATGGTGGAGTGCAAAGAGAAGGCATTTAGAAAAGCGTGTTTCCCTCCAGCAGAAAATGTTTGCAGTCTCACAGCAGCACAAATAAATCCAGCCCACTGTCAACCTGCTCCAATGTTGACGCTGTTTCTCTTCCCTCAGATGACAGATCACCTGCTGAGTACTTCCTGCTATTTCTGTTTTTGTTTTAGATTTCTAGATCAGCATTTCTATTTGTTTATATGTTTCTGACTTTTTGCAGTCTTATGACACTCATCCCTGACTTAAGGAACATTGGCTAAATCACATGTCTTTTCTCTCTAACTCCTAAAAGGAGACAATTATTAATGCTTGCTGACTCTGTTGTGATTGGCAGCATGTCATATAGAAGAGAGTGCAGCAAAAACTGAAATCCGTAACCTTCTTTAGCTGGTTTGTTTTGAAATAGTGCAGGGAGCAATAACCAGAGAGACATTATAAACTCTTGTTGAAGGAAAGTAAATGCAGGTATCTTTGAACATAAATCTTCACAGGAATCTATGTAGTTATTTATATGCATCCACTCTCATACCACTAATGATTGACACCTGTATCTCAGAATAGCTTACTTACTGCCAGGTTTGAAGTTTGAGAGTTCAAATTCCATTCTTGCCTTGAGGATACAAATTTAGGAGGGTACTCGAATGCTGTTCTGAAAGAATTCCAGCAGATTAAGAATACCACCTCTTCAAACACCACCCCATTTGCTCCCTTCTATTTTACGGCACAAACTTGAAGAAGAGTGGTGTGTTATTCCTGTTCTTCTAGGCCAATACTGATCTATCAGTCAAGATCACAGAGACCCTGTCAAAATCACAGAACCTAGCCCAGGGCTGGGTTCATAGTCAACTGACTCCCATACTCCTTTAAACTTCTGAGACATGGATTAAATATGGCAGGTATATCAAAGAGATACCACCAATGTCATTTCTGTTCCATTGGCAGAATAAGCAAACTAACATCAGTCTCATGTCCAACGCTAAAGCCGCTGACATCAAGGGTCTAATTAAACCCAATCAGCTCCAGCGAACAGTGGACATTTCCATTCTTCCCATCAAGGTCCTGAAACAGATTTTTTACTCTGATCTCCATCGTGGCAAGAGATTACGAGGAAGTCAACAGAGGAACTTGAAAGACGTTCTCTGAAGTTCCTGAAAAATATTTAAAATATAATCTCATCCATTTGTGGCTATCAAAATGGCCCATAGTCAATCAAAATGTTCTGGGGTTTTGTTTGTTAATTCGTTATGTGCCTTGTCTTATGGTGTAGGTGATCATGGTCTTTCCTTGACCATGATTGTTCTTGGCAAATTTCTTTTTACGGAAGTGATTTACTATTGCCTTCTTCTGGGTAGTATCTTTACAAGACAGGTTCCCCCTTTACCAATGTTGTTTAGAGATTGTTTGCCTGGTGTCAGTGGTCGCATAACCAGGACTTGTGATATGTACCAGCTGCTCATACAGCCGTCCACCACCTGCCTCCATGGTTTCATGTGACCCTGATCAGGTGGCTAAGCAGGTGCTACACCTTGCCCAAGCGTGACCTGCAAGCTAGCGGTGGGAAGGAAAATCTTACACCTCCTCCGGTAGAGGGGCATCTCCACTCTACCACCAGGGATAGAGAAGGACATAAAAGAGGTGGGTGAGCAGTATTGTTAATCACAGATAGTATCATAGTTGCATAAAGGGAGGTTGTTATGGCGAGGTCATCTGCTGAGTCAGTGGGGGTGGAAGTCTGAAACAGGGAAGGAACAGTCACTCTATTGAGAGTATTCTTTAAGCCCCCCTCCCCCCAAAAACAAGGACACTGAGGAGCCGGTTTGTTGGCAGTTTTTGGAAAAGCACAGAAATAATGGGGTTTTTGTCATGGTTGACAAGTTATTCCCTAATGTTGATTGGCACCTCCTTAGTACAAGAGATATAGATGAGACAGAATTTGTTAGATGTGTCCAGGAGGGATTTTTGACATAATATGTGGACAAGCTGACTAGATGAGAGGCCACACATAATGTTGCTAAACAAGATAAGAGTCCATGGTATTACAATAAGATGCTAACGTAGACGGAAGGTTGGCTGATTGGTAGACGACAAAGAGTGGGAATAAAGAGGGCTTTTTTTGGTCAGCAGCCAGTCACTGGTGGTGTTCCACAGGGGTCAGTATTGCATCCACTACATTTCACATGATCTGGATAAGAGAATTGATGCCTTTGTAACTAAGTTTATAGATGATCCAAAGATAGATGGAGGGGCTGGAGGGGCAAGTAGGGTGGTTGCAAAAGAACTTGGACAGATTAGGAGAATAGGCAAGGAAATGGCAGATGGAATCCAGCATAGGAAGGTGTATGATAATGCACTTTGGTAGGAATAAAGGTGTAGATTAGTTTCTAAGCTGGAAGTAAATCCAGAAATCAGAGGTGCAAAAGAACTTGGGAGTCCAGGTGCAAGATTTCTTAAAGGTTAACTTGCAATTTAAGTTGGTAGTAAGGAAGGTAAATGCAATGTAACATTCATCTCAAAAGGTCTAGAATATAAAAGCAAGAATGTAATGCTGAGGCTTTATAAGGTATTGGTCAGATCATATTTGAAGGTTTGTGAACAGGTTTGGGCCCCATATTTAAGACAGGATGAGCTGACTTTGGAGTGTGTCCAGAGGAGGTTTGCAAGAATTATCCCTGGAATGAAAGGATAAGCCTGTGAGGAGTGTTTAATGGCTCTGGGCCTGTACTCGCTGGAGTTTAGAAGAATTGGGGATGGATCTCATTGAAACTTAGCGAATATTGAAAGGTCCAGATAGAGTGGACATGGAGAACCTAGGGGCAGATAGCACAGCCTTAGAATAAGACATCCATTTAGAACAAAGATGAATTTCTTTAGCCAGAGGGTGGTGAACCTATAGAATTCATTGCTGCAGACATGTGGGTATACTGGGTGTATTTCAAATGGAGGTTGATAAGTTCTGATTAGTCATAGTTTCAGAGGTTATAAGGAGAAGACAAGAGACTGGGATTGAGGGGAGACATAAATCGGTCATGATCAAATGGCAGAGAACATTAGATGGGACAAATGGCCTAATTCTGTTCCTATATCTTATGGCCATTCTGGATCTAATACTAGGCAATAAACCTGGTCAGCTGACAGATCTTTTGGTGGGCGAGTGTTTTGGAGACAGTGACCACAACTTACATTACTTTGGACAAGGGTAAGAGTAGATGGTACAGGGAAGTATTTAATTGGGGGAGGCCTAATTATGGTGCTATGAAGCAGGAACTTAGGAGCACGCATTGGGAATAGATGTCCTCAGGGAAATGAACTATGGAAATGTGGAGCAACATACACGAAATGCTGGAGGAACTCACCAACCAGGTAGCATTGATTGAAAAGAGAGAACAGTCAGCATTTCAGTTCCACTCCATCCTTCCACTCCTCCCAAAACTCCTCTCAAGTCTTGCTGAAGTGGCTCAGTGAGGCAGGGTGAAGGAACCATGGTTGACAAGAAAGGTGCAACACTTAGTCAAAAGGTTTACAAAGCAAGGATCAGACAGGGTCTTGAGAGTTTTATGTCAGAGTCTGCAGATCCCACATTTGTATCATTGACCAGCTCTGAATCCACATAGCAGGAGGTGATACTGAGCTGCCTTATTGAATCACTGCGGTGCATTCGGTAGGGTATTCCCATAGTCTATTGGAGATATTTACATGCAGCAATGATGATGGAACAGTGGATCATGAAGGTCGTTTCCCCACATGTATAAAATTCTTGTCTTTATTGGTTATAAAGGCTGTGGATTGGGGAGGTGGATCAAAGTAGCTTATGAGAGTAACATCAATGACTGCAACAGGAAAAGAAACAACCATTTCTCCTCTACCACCACCCTCCTCCGTCTCCATCTGGCAGTACTGATCCTCACTATCACCAGTTTTTCCTTCCACTCCTCCCAGTTTCTTCAAACTCAAGGGGTTGCTATGGGCACCCACATGGGCCAAGTTAGGCCTGCGTTCTCTCTGGCTACTTGGAACAGTCCATGTTCCAAGCCTTCTCTGGTAATGCTCCCTAATTCTTCCTGTGCTACAATGATGACTACTTTGGTGCTGCTTCATGCCCCCATGCTGATTTTGTGAATTACATCAGCATTGCCTCCACCTTCCAGTCCGCCCTTAAATTCACTTGGTCTATTTCTGACACTCGACTCTCCCCTTTCTCAATCTCTCTGTCTCCATCTCCGGGAGCAAACTGTCCACGAACATCGTTTATAAACCAACCGATTCCCTCTGCTATTTTGAGTACACCTCTTCCCACCCTGTCTCTGGTGAAAATGTTGTTTTCTTTTCTCAGTTAATTTGTCTCCAAATGAGGCTTTTCTTTCTAGGACTTCAGAGATGTCTTCCTTCTTCAAAGAATATGGTTTCCATTCTTCCACCATTGATGCTGCCCTCACCCACCTCTCCTCCATTTCCAGGATATCTGCGCTCACCCCATCTTCCTGCTGCCTTAGCAGAGATAGTGTTTCTCTTGTCCTTACCTACCACCCCAAGAGCCTCAGCGTTCACTGTGCTGAGCAGCACTGCTCCATCTGCCAAAAGTGGAATGTACTGGTGGCCACCCAATTTCATTCTGTTCCCCATTTCCGGTCTGACATGTCGGTTCATAGCTGCCTTTTGCCGTGATGAGGCCACTCTCAGGGTGGAGGAGCAACACCTCATATTCCATCTAGGTAGCCTCCACCCTGGTGGCATAAACATAATTTTTTTTCCTCTGATAATTGTTTTCCCTTCCTCCTCCCTCTTCTTCTATTCCCCACTCTGGCCTCTTAACCCTTCTCCTCAGCTGCCTATCACCTCTCCAAGGTACCCCTCCTCCTTCCCCTTCTTCCATGATGCACTCTGCTCTCCTATTATAGTCCTGCTCCAGCCCTTTACCTTGCCCACCCACTTGACTTCACCTCCTAGCTCATCCTCTTTCACCTCTCCCCAAACCTTTTTTTTTCTGGTGTCTTCTCCCCTTTTCCAGTCATGAAGAAGGGTCTCAGCCTGAAACATTGACTGTTGATTCATTTCATTAGATGCTGCCTGCCCTGCTGAGTTCCTGTGCCATTTTGTGTGTGTTGTTCTGGAGCTCAAGCGCCTGTAGAATCTCTTCTATTTAACAGGAAAAGAATGTGTAGTGTTTTGATTTCAGAACCAGTTGAATTGGCTGTATTTTCAGGGATTGTGTTGCAGGTTTTTGAGTGTTGTGCTCATCCAGGAAAGTGAAAGGTACTATATTGCATTCCTGTCAGGTCTTGTAGATAACAAAACAAATACAATAGGTCTGAAGTGCATCAATTCCTTCAGGGAAACCACCTTCCAATCTAGATTTGGATTTTCCCTGCGGCTATCTAATTGATTTTCTTGTCCTTTCTAACATCTGAACGCAATAGTGAAGGAGCTAGTGACAGTAATACCTTTGCATGTTAGGCACACGCTGATTGGAACTAAAGTGTTGCAAATGTCACTTGCCTGTTATCAGCCCATGACTGTTACATAGGTTTGCTGCATGTGGACATGGGCTGAATCATTTGTTGCGGAGTCATGAAAGGAACTGAGCATTGTGCAGCAGTTAGTGAACATCCTTAACTCTACCTGATGATAGAAGGAAGGTCATTGATGAAGCATTTGAGAACATTGAGCCTCAGGTTTTGTTTCAAGCAATTCTTGCCATGATATTCTGAGGTTGGCATGATTTGCCAACCATTCTTATTTTTTATTTGTCAACAAAGGGTTTCAGCCCGAAAGTCGACTGTATTTTTTTCCGTAGATGCTGCCTGGCCTGCGGAGTTCCTCCAGCATTTTGTGTGTGTTGCTTAGATTTCCAGCATCTGCACAATGTCTTGTGTTTGTGATGGAAGAACTGTTGTCATTTTCCTTTGTTCACAGTATGACTAACCATTATTGTTATCCTCTTCAAGCCCAATGACTTGTATTTCACAGGAGATACTTGACTCACTCAAATGCTGCTTTAATGTCAAGGGCAGTCAATATCATCTCGCCTCTGAAATTTAGGTCTTTGGTTATGTTGGTCCAAATATTATGATGAAGTCTGATGACATATAAAACTGGCAATAGTGAGCAAGATACAAACAAATTAAGAGAATGTATAGGCCATTTGGTGCTATCATTTACAAAGATCATGGCTGCTCTGAGTGCAGTCTCAACTCCACACTTAGGCTAATAAATAAATGCCTCTTGACAGCACTATAAGTAGGACCTTTCCTTATTTTGCTGATGTCGGAAGGTGGACTGGTGTGGAGTAATTAACTGGATTGTGTATTCCTGCATTTTGTGAAGAAGATATAACTGGGTAATTTTCCACATGGTTGGTTAAAACGTTTTTTAAACAAAGCATCATTTCCTCTTATGTCATGTGAAAAAATATGTGCAGTCATAATTTAAAATATTTAAGGTTTGAATGAAAATGTTGAGTAGATTAATACAAATATTAAGACAATGCAAATTGATTTGATACAAATATAACGTATATTCAAATAATAACATCGCATGTTCATGCTACTTATTAATGTGTGTAAATTCCATGCAATCTTTTGCTTAGTCATTGCTGAATAAATATTGCATATATTGCTCAATATTCTGAGGCAGCAATTATAAATAAAAGTTTTATTTCTCATATAATTAAGATCACTGTTAAGTATTGCATTATGCAACATATCCTCCCACTTTACCAATAAAGATATCTCCTAATGGTAAGTATCAGCCTGAATTCTTGACAACCTGAACTAAAAGAAATAGCATCTACAGTAAGTTCATCGCTTGGCATAATATGGCCATCAATCACTCAGCAAAAATGACACAGGTTGAGTTTTAAAATAGATTAAATTTCTTGCCCATTATCACACTGATGATTTCACTACAGGAGCTGAAGTTTTCAAATTTTGATAATTTAGTCTAAGTTGTATAAAATACATTTTGTTCATCGTGTAAGCATTACTTTAAAGAACAAATCAGATGAACAGAATAAGAAATATTAAACCTGTTTTACTAACCTGTTTTCTGTTTAGAAAAGGGAAATATCACAGCTATTTCTTCTTCCAGGTCTGTACCCAGAGTTGATAGTGATCCTGACTTAGTTCACATGGAAATTCAGGACAGCAGTGGAGGTAAAGACTGGCTAATTAATATCATCTGTATATTATTGGTGAATAACTATATGCTGTATGATGTGTACAATGTCAAAATAAATATGATAATTACGTATGAGTTTAATCACTGATTTATTAAAAAGTCAACTTTGGAAGAGCAACAGCATATTAATTTGTTTCAGTTAATTTTATTGGCGGTCATTGTGGGGGAGAGTCTTGAAATTACACAGCACAAAATATGTACAATGGTATATGACCAGAGCAGGTACAGGCACATTGCCTGCTGTTTTAATCACTCCTATATGGTCATGTTCAAATAACTCAGTTTCAAGAGTTTAGTTTGATTGTGCAGTATAATGTGTAAAATGTGGGGTTCTAGATCGCTTTCACTGCTTGTGTGGTCCCAATGCATTTGCTAACTCAAATGCCCAACCCAACAGCTTTGTTAGTCATCACTGCCACTTACAGTAGTCCCTCCATGCAGATTTGTTTTGAATCAGGGTGATTGATAGCAGAAGCCATTTGAGTAAAAAAGCAGTTCTGCAGTCAAGTTTCTAAATATTTGCTTTTAGAAATGAACCAAATGCCGCATTAATATTATGAGTTCAATTCTGGTAGGGTCTCTCACTTCAGGTTGAAAAATGTGAAGGATAATGGAAAAATGGTCTGAAAATTAGATACAGGATTAGTCCTGGACTTTCCCAATTCCAGGATCAGCACTGAAACCTTAAAGAGGTTGCTTGCTTGTCTTACACTGAGAAGCTGATGGCTCATTTATGAGATTTATATCACATGTGTCTTACAGCACTGCCTCTGGTGACATCTCAATTTCAGTTCCAGACTGCCTGGAGAGAATCAGTGCATTGCCTGACCTCCTTTGGACACAACAATGGGAAATGTATATGTACTATATCCACTCTTTAATGAATACCAATAACATTTGATTATTGTTATTATTAACAACATGAAAATGTTTTAAAGATGTGCGAAATAATTTGCATAAAGCTGGAATACTGTAAGTCTGGTTACCTGTAACCAGGGGACCCCCTGTACATCCGACTGAGACAATTTGAGTTAACAACTACTTTGATTTGACTATTAGCGTTTCATTAACTGCAGCTATGTTTGAAAAAATAATTGATTTGATGATTAATGCTTACCTATCCAATGAAAATTTTTGTAATTATAATCATTGCAATAAATTCAATTGATGCTTCTTAGATTAATTGTTATTAAGAAGTTATTTAATGGAGATGAAAGAAAATAATATTAGTCTGCGGAAGTCAGTCTGATTAAAGCAGATCAGTATTTTGCAAGACAATAAAGTGCTCATGTAGTCTGAAACTTTGCATCTATAATGAACCTCTGAAGGTACAGTCAGCAAACCTGCCAGAATTGCTTCTAGGGTGCACAGTGCAATGGTGTACATATCACTGTACCCACAGACAGCTTCAAGCTGTGCTATATCCATTCATCACTGATCCCTTTATTTGTGAAGAGAAAGATATCTATGGTGGTGTTTTTGGGATGCTAAGCTGCTTAACAAGAAACTGAAATGCAAGCTGCCTTTTCACCTTTTTGATGTAATTTCTTAAAGTGACATGTTTCAATTTAAAAATGTTTGTTGAAACTTTTAGATGACAACAAAATTAGCAGTGCAAACTCTCTTGCTGCTCGAGTGTAGAAACATGGATATTAAAAACATAACTAGTCAGTGTTGAAAGTGTTTTAAACTAGGATTGCAATAATTGTTCTTTGCAGGGCTTTGCAAAGCAAATTTGAAAGGTGCCTCCAAGCTCCATTCGGCAGTTATCTGAAAGCCAAACACTGCTGGTACTGGAAACCTTACATTCTACTAGAAAGGTGCAGGATGCCAGTCAGCATCTGTGGGGGAAGGCACAGGAATAACATCTTTATTTGATTATCTTTCAGTAGAATGCTCTTTTTCTACAGCTGGTATATTTTGAGAGCTAACATGTATTGTTTTTTCACAGCTTTTCTTTATATCACCTGCCAAATTACAAACTGCACAGAAAAAGCTCTGAAAACCCGTTTCCCTGGAAATATAGACCAGAATTCACTGCTTGTCAATGATGACTACGTTTTCGTTCGGGTAATTACTTTGCATAACAATTAATAAGTACCACTTACTGAATCAGGTGCAATACCGGGATGTGTTGGCAGAATTGCAAGAGTCTGTGTAAGTACCGTAATCAAGGAAAGTTCCTAAAGGTTAGAAATGTGCCCCTTCAGGTGCATTATTTATCTTGGCAAGAGCAGAGATGTAAAAAAAAAATACATATTGATGTGAAAAAGCACTGGTTCTGCACAGATCAGGACTATACAGCAGATACACACTACTAACATTGTCCTTGTTCAGTGAGGTGTCTATACAGTAGAGAGAAAGTATTGAAATACTAGTTTTCATTACTTTCCATCAAATGCACTAATCTAATTCAGGAAATCAAGTGCAGTGATAACCCAAAATTATGTTCTCTTTCCAGGAATGTTTGTCGTAAGAATGGATCAGAGAGCCTGGTCCATTCCACATTGCAATTGTTACCTTGTTGTTTCATATTTTTAACACCTTCTCTGATAAATTGATAAGGAAGGAGCCATTTCTGTGCATTCAAATTGTTTATAGATTTTTTTTGCTTTCCACGCAAGAGCTGTGTGCACTTGCTGTAAACAGAAAGGGGATTTTATTTGGGTGGGTTTGTATGATTAAAAAGCAGCCTGAGAATGCATTGCCCCATTTGCTGCCTAATTTTTTTTTAAATTCTCACACTGGCAGCAGTCCACAACAATGCCTGCTGTTTCAGAAGGCTGTATGCAAACCAGAATATTCTTTCAGTGAATTTTCCATGATTAAGATTTTGTTTACATTGAGGCATGGAAGTAGGCCAGTTAGCCCTCAGGGACTATGCCAACTATCAACCATGCATCGTTACACTGATCCTAACCCATTTTATTTTGCCCACATTCCACCAAAAGCTCCCAGATTTTACCACTTCTCTACACTCTAGCGACAGTTTACAGTGGCTGAAAAACATACAACACATTTCTGGCATGTGGGAGGAAACCAGAGCAGTCAGAGGAAACCCACTCTGTCACAGGGAGAAGATGGAAGTTTCACACAGACAAGGCCAAGGGCCAAGATTGAACCTGGTTGCCTAAGCTGAGACGCAATGGCTCTATCCAGCTGTGCTAATGTGCTGCTCTGACCACTTCCAGGGCAAGTTCTGTCACCAGGCACTCTAGACATGCATAGTATCTACAGACCATGATCCTCTTACACAAGACTCCAGTCTTCCAATTGCTGGCTTCACCACACAAGCTCCAATCCAATAATCAGGCCCCATCCTCCTGACCCAGATTTGTCAACCGACGCCAGACCACCCTTCTTTACCTCAGCTGTCAATCCCAGGGCCCCAGCCACAATCTATTGACAACAGGCACTAGTCCACCAACCCAATTGCTTCCATGAGTCACCAGGTCAATCTAGGCTCTGAGATACATCGGCTTTTTGCCTCTCCAAATCCCACAGTGTTGCAGCTCAGACTGAAATATATGTGAGTGGTATTTTGTTGCAGCTTTTGTCCTCAGATCAAATGCTGATGAACTGTTGACTGGTAAGCCCATGATCAAAACAATTATCGTTATTGTGTGTATGTGGATCCTGAAGGAACTCTGAGCTATTAGTATACAGAGCAACAAAAAGTAATAAGTTCCAGCATTCCTCTGCTTTCCTTTTACAGTTGATTTTGTTGCTCTCTTCAGTGTTATTATAGGCTAATAAGATTTGAAAAAACTGGAATAATTTACTTACATTTGAATGGGACAAGTGGCTTCATATACAGTGGAAATAGTGTAATGTAACTCAATATGTGTGAAGTCTCTGACCTCAGTCAATTTATTGTACCCTATACAGATCTACATTACATTGAAATGTGTGATTTTTGTTTTATTTGTGATTTTTAACTCCTATGTGTGATTGTTTTTTCCACAAACATTGTTAATTTTGTCTAACATAATTTTTAAATGTCATTTACTCCTTTCAAGTCATTATTTTTGCCATAAACTTTTCAATATTAATATCAGTCCATTATTCATTTGGTCAGTACCAAGTGGCTTAGGATCTTGCCATGCATGCTTTTCTTCAAACTCTCAGCCTCTCCATGTAGCATCATAGTGTCAATCATCCTTGCATACTTTTATCTGGATCAGTAATAAATATTAACAGAAAACGTCTTGGAACTGATCCCTATGGCATTATGTTATTATAATTGTTCAGTCGGAGCTAGTAGTATTGATTATTATTTATTTAAGAAATGTTTAATCCAATGAAGACTGTGTTCTTTTTTCCAAAGGTATACGTTATAGTTACAAACATTTTGCTGGAATAATCTGTTACATCCCCTAAATAAACTGCTTTGTTACCCTCATTTTTAAAGAACAAAAGAAAGGTTATTTATTGTTCCATGTACACCCTTATCCTGTTTCTCCCAGATACATTTATATAATTCCTTTCTATGTTTTGATTCAATCCACTTAGTTGTTCTCTTATGAATATTCAATACCTACATCTGTTGAATCATTTACTAATCTGCAGCTGCCAATTACACTTTAAAGCAGCTAAACCTGTTCAAAGTGAATACGATTTTTTTCATGCATTTTTTCTTCCCCAGTGTATCACCAATCTCATCTTTAAGACCTCCCCACCCCCACAAATTCCTTTAATGATGTGAGTTTGCAGGTGGAATTTGTGTGCACACGCCCACTGTTTTATTCAGCTATGGACTATTGTTTTTATCCCAAGCTTTCACTTTGGATCCAGTCCTCCCTCTTCTACAATACATGGTGCCATCATGTAGGAAGTACTGCATCTGAAATTCCATGCGTTCTCACGATTAAGGATTATGTACTATCTGCAGAGAGCAGATTTTCCCCATGGACAGTAGAAATAAAATTGAAAGCACATCAACCTCAGGTTACTGTCAAGATCCTAGTTTAAAAAAACAATGTTTATGCTGGTCTCGGGCTCTTTCTTTCTCCCCATGCCTGCCAGAATCCTAACTATGGAGTGATAGTGAACAAGACAGTGGGAAAAGAAGAAAATTAAATAAAAAATACAAATTCTAAATGTTAGAAATAATTCAGCATTAAAACAGTCAAGTAAAGAGGTTGTTAATCTTTATGGTTTCTTTATTAATAATGATTACTCTCTTGTTAATATCCTTACTCGTTTTTTTTTCTCTCAGGCAACCTTTGGAAATCGGACAAAATATTTTGTTTCTTATCGACGGGCTGAGTTTATTCAGATGAAGTTACCCAAGTATGCCTTACCAAAGGTAAGCTTTCTAAGCAGGTTGAACTTTCTATGAAATTTGCAATAATATCCATGGTATTTATCTATGTTACAGTGAAGTTCTTGTATGTCAATCTAAATTCTTTCCTACAATGTAATTATCATTTTGATAAAACCTAAAGGACAGGCGATTCATTCACCCAATTTCAATAGAGCAGTGCATCAGCTCTACCTGCAATGGAGCATATTGTGCATATTTCTGAGAGACTCAGCACCCTTTAGCAAATTTGTCTCCTCAGATTTCAGCAAGGTTTTCATTCTTTCATTCTCCTTGCGATTGTTTTTCGAGGATGAATGCCCCATATTTGCAGCTTCGTTGTTCTGAGAAATGACATTTCTTGTTTATTACAGAACACTTGTGCTTTACTAACAGGAATTTCCCTCAAACAGTGCCATTTAAAGGGCTAACAATTAAAGTATTTACATACTTTAATCTCACTAAGATCTGTGATATCTAGTAACCTCAATTCACAATTGCACATACACTCCTTGACAGTTTGATGGAGGTCAAAGTAATGGTAACCCTCAACATCCAAGCCTTGGGATCATTCATAGATGCTTCTACACAAATCTCACTTTGCTGTTCACTGCTTCATTAAGCTGTCACTTAAGATCCAAAATCAAGAAGAGGAACCGTCTACTTTTCACTTAGCCACACTAAGAAGCAGAGTGGACACCAGCATTCACTCAAAGCAGACTGTAATTGTGTTGACACTTCCCTGGCAACCTCCTGTCAGGTGTGTTGGTTTGGTCATGAAGAATGTTCATGGACCACTTGAACTAACTACTGTCTTCACCAGCCTCTTGCAAATACTAAGTTCAAAGTAAATTTATTATCAATGTACAGTATGCACATGTCACCATATACCACCGAGATTCATTTTGTTGCAGGCATTCATAGGTGAACAAAGAAAATCTACACATAAACAAAGACTGACAAACAACCAATGTTCAAAAGAAGATGAACTGTGCCAATATAACACAAAAATAATTAATAATGATAATAAATAAATAATAAACAAATAACACTGAAAACATGAGTTGTAGAGTCCTTGAAAGTGAGTCCATAGGTTGTAGAATCAGTTCAGTGTTGAGGTGTTAAAGTTATCCATGCTGGTCGAAGACTCTGATGGTTGAGGGGTAATAACTGTTCCTGAACCTGGTGGTGTGGGACCTAAGGTTCCTGTACCTCCTTCCAGACGGCAACAGCGAGAAAGAGAGCATGACCTAGATGTTGGGGATCATTGATAATGGATGCTGCTTTCTTGTGGCAAAGCTTCTTGTAGATGTGCTCAATAGTGGGGAGGGTTTTCCCTGTGATGGACTGGGCTGTATCCATTACGTATTGTAGGCTTTTCTGTTCTTGGGCGTCAGTGTCTCCATACCTGGCCATGATGCCACCAGACAGCATACCGTCCACTGCACCGACAGAACTTTGTCAGTGTCTCCATACCTGGCCACGATGCCACCAGACAGCATACCGTCCACTGCACCGACAGAACTTTGTCAGTGTCTCCATACCTGGCCACGATGCCACCAGACAGCATACCGTCCACTGCACCGACAGAACTTTGTCAGTGTCTCCATACCTGGCCACGATGCCACCAGACAGCATACCGTCCACTGCACCGACAGAACTTTGTCAGTGTCTCCATACCTTTTTTTTTTTTTTTATTTTTTTTATATACAAAATTCTTTATTACAAATGTCGGTGCTATACAATATTTACAAAACCAGTGACTAGCATATTTACTACACTACAAACAGACAATACATGTTAAACCAATATATTGCCATCCTCATCAATGATGGCATTTACACCCCATGGAGCCCAACGGTCCCGGAACATCTCTACGGTCGCCGTGGACTGTGCGTATTCCTTTTCAATATTCACCTGGGCACGAACATACCCCCTAAACATAGCCAGGCAGTCCGCCCGGGGAGAACCTCCTGCCACCCTTTTCCAGGAGCCACGGATGGCAATTTTAGCCAGCCCCAGGAGCAAGTTGACAAGGACATCCTCATCCCTCTGTGCCCCCCTCCTTACTGGATGACCATATATGAATAGGGTGGGACTGAAATGCAACCAGAAGGCGAGAAGCAGCCCACGCAAATACGCGAAAAGGGGCTGCAGCCTCACACACTCCACGTACATATGGTACACGGTCTCCTCCAGCCCGCAGAAGTGACACGCGGCTGGGAGATCCGTGTACAAACTAAAGAACTTATTGCAGGGCACCGCTTTATGTAGCACCCTCCAGCCGAGATCCCCAAGGTGCATGGGAAGGACTCCCTTGTAGAGGGACTTCCATTGGGGACCCCCCTCACCTCCATACCTGGCCACGATGCCACCAGACAGCATACCGTCCACTGAACCGACAGAACTTTGTCAGTGTCTTACGTGGTAATGCTCATTACCAGCTTTTTCAGGTCTTGCTGTGGTGGAGCACAGTATCAATATCAACACGTCCTGTATCAATGCAGTATCAATATCAATGCATCCTGTGAATAATGTTGTCTGAATTATGGCACGTCCATTTACGAGCTCCCAGGCCTGCAGGACTGAATGAAAATAATGTGACACTTAGTTGTGTGTATGCATCACTGGATGTCATTGTACTCCTCTGGGCACCTTTGTACATTACTACGTCAAAGGACTACAAAAAAACGTAGCCAGTAAAGCTGCTGTCTCACAGGTCCAATGATCCTGGTTTCAGTTTCGACCTCTGGTGCAATCTCTGTAGAGCTTGCACATTTTCTCTGACTCTGTGGGATTCCATCTGGCTGTTCCAGCTTCTGACGACATAGAACACAGAACATTACAGACCAGGAACAAGCTCTCTGATCCAGAGTTTGTGGGGAACTAATTTACACATGCAATGTAATGCCCAAAAACACTAATTGTTTCTGCCAACACAATCTCCATATCCTTCTATGTGTCTATCTGAGAGTCTCATGAATGGCTTTGTTGTATTTGCCTCTTACTGCCACCCTAGGACGTGCATTGCAGGCAAGCACCACTAGTGTGTTTTAAAAAAAACAAGCAAATTGCCCTGCATATAACAATGAAGAAGCAAGCAGAGGCAGAGCTGGTACAAAGGATGAACTGTGCTGGGGTATCACAAAGCCGAAGCGTAACATGTTCAAGACGCGGTCACAGGCAGAGTTGGTATCACTGTCGCTGTGGGAGTGAATGATTCGGAGAGGAGTTGATGCCCATCCACCTAACCCGAGTGTGAGGTTGGACTGCTCCAAGCAACAAGCTGATTTGGTGAGTTTGAGAATGGCTTTGGGCTGTGCAGGTCCTAGAGCAAGGCACTCATACCCAGTGCTTGGATAATTTTAAACGCTGGTGCAGATAGACTGGAAAACCTGAGCGTCAGGACCGGAGGCAAGGGTCGGCCTTATTTTCTGTGCTTTCCTGCAATATTCGTTTCTCTCTCCGTGGTGCCAAGGCTGTGAACTGCTCTGGTGGTTGTCATCTGAGAGTTTCACCACGCTTTTGCTCCGTTAATGTGATGAACTGAGATTAACACATGGTTTGACTCCAGCTGCTCCGGGGAGTGGATCCAGGAGCTCAAACTGGTTTGCTATGCTGTCGTTTGCTCCTGTTTGTATGATGTGTGTGTATTTTTCCTCTTTCTCAGTGCAGTGATTATTGTCTTTCCTTTTTTAAAAATTGGGTTATTTGGGTTTTTTGCTTTGTGGCTGCCTGTAAACAAACAAATCTCAAGGTGTCTAATTTATACATTGATAATGTGTACTTTGAATTTTTGAATATCTTCTTTAAACTTATCCCTCTCACCTTAACTGCAACTCCTTTCATCTTAGCTACGTGCCCTTTGGTATTAGACACTTCAACCCTGGGGGAAAAAGATGCAGGCTGTTTATTCTGTCTGTGCCTCTTACAATCTTATAAACCTCTATTAGCCTCTGCCACTTTGGAGAAAACAGCCGAGGTTTTGTTTTACAGCCTGTCCTTATAGTGTAGATCCTCTAATCCAGGCAGTATTTTGGTAAGTCTCTTCTGCACCCTATCCAAAGCTTCAACATCCTTCCTATAGGGCGGTGAGCAGAATTGAATGCAGAGTCTAAAAAGCTGTAAACACAACTTCTGGATTCTTGAGCTCGACTTTTAAAGGCAAGCATTCCATAGGCCATCTTTACTGCCATACCAACCTGTGCAGCCACTCTGAGGGAGCTGTGAACTTGGACCAAAGATCCCTCTGCTCATCAATATTGTTAAGGGTCTTGCCATCAACAGTGTACTGTATCTTTACATTTGACCTCTCCAGGTGTAAAACTTCATTTGGCTGGGTTAAATTTCAACTGTCATTTCAACATTCATATCTGCATCTGGGTTATATCCCACTGTAGCATTTTCCAGTATACTTCACTGTCCCTAGCACCACCAAGCTTCATATTGTTTGCAAATTACTAAGCTGCTTATCTACATTTTCATTCAGGTCAGTGGCCACTTTATTAGGTACACCTGTACACCTCATTTATGTTAATATTTAATCAGCCAATCATGTGGCAGCAATTCAATGCATAAAAGCATGCAGACATGGTTAAGAGGTTCATTTGTTGTTCAGACCAAATGTCAGAATGGGGAAGAAATGTAATCTAAGTGGCTTTGGCTGTGGGATGGTTGTTGGTGCCAGATGGGGTGATTTGAGTATCTCAGAAACTGCTGATCTCCTGGAATTTTCAGACACAATAGTCTCTCGAGTTGAAAAGCAGTGCATCCAGTGAGAGGCCGTTCTGTGGGCGAAAGGACCGTGTTAATGAGAGAGGTCAGAGGAAAATGGCCAGACTGCTTCAAGCTAACAGGAAGGTGACAGAAACTCAAGTAACCACGTGTTACAGCCAGAGGTGTGCAGAAGAGCATCTCTGAACGGACAACAAGTTAAACCTTGGAGTGGATGGGCGACAGCAACAGAAGACCATGAACATACACTCAGTAGCCGTTGTGCGTGTGTGTATAAACAAAGGTCCCAGTATTGATCCTTGCAGAACACCACTAGTCTCACTGACTACTACTCTCTGTTTTTATGGACAATACATTTCTGAACCCAAGCGGCCAATTCACTGTGGATCACAAGCACCCTATGCCGCTTGATGAGGCTGTCATGAGGGATCTTGTTAAACGCCTTACTGAAATCCATGTGGACAACATCCACAGCTCCTCCTTCATCACTCATCTTTATCACTCCTCAAAAAACTCCATCAAATTATTCAGACGTGTTTTGCCACGCACAAAGCCATGCTGACTGGGTTAATTGAGACATGGTTTTTCAAACACTCAAAAATACTATCCTCTCCAGTAGCTTCCCTACCACTGACATGGGTCTCACAGTCTATAGATTGAAGGATTACCCCTATTTCCCTCTTGAATAATTGAACAACGTTAGCCACTCACAGGTACTCTGGGACTTGACCAATGGCAAGAGAGGACAGGAAGGTATTGGTCAGGAGTCACATCTCTGGCATCTCTCAATACCTGGGCTTAGCTGTGAGCATAGCTCCATGCTCCTCTCTTTGCACTTTTGACTGTGTGGCTAAGCACAGCTCCAGTGCCATATTTAAGTTTGCTGATGACACCAGTGTTGTTGACTGAATCAATGTGGTGTTGAATCGGCATACAGGAGGAAGATTGAAAATCTGGTTTTGTGGTGCCACAACAACGTCTCATTCAATGTCAGCAAAACCTTTAAAGGCTCTTTAAAGGGCGGCACAGTAGTGTAGTGGTTAGTACAACGCTTTACAGTACAGGCAATCTGGGTTCAATTCCCACCGCTGCCTGTAAGTTCTCTCCATGACCATGTGGATTTCCTCCCACTGCTGCAGTCTCCTCCCATTCCAAAGACCTACTTTGCCATTGGTTAATTGTCCCATGATTAGGCTAGGATTAAATCTGAGGACTGCTGAGCGGCATGGCTTGAAGGGCTGGAAGGTCTAATTCTGAGCTGTATCAATCGATCAATAAGTAAATATATAATCTTTATTGTTTTAACTATTGTCTCTTTCTAAGCTGAAAGGTGTACATTTAGCCAACGTAATCATTGGCATGAGAGTTGTGCATAATGCTTTGAGAGACTTCAAGGTGGCAATAACAAACGGTACAGATGATATTAGCAGAGATGTGCTCTAGGTGCAGGTGGTAGAAGCTAAGTTACCCAGAGTGCAGAACTAACCTTTTAAAACAAAATACTGCAGATGCTGGAAATCAGCAACAGTGATAAATTTTCCTGTAAACTATCTTTTGATTTCCACAACCTTGCTGTTTCTGATGTTTGCTGGGTTTTTTTTCAGTGAATTAATTGACCTTTTTTAAGAAGTGGAATTGTCAAGAGCCAGCAAGAGGACTGATATCTAGGGGCAGGCTGAGCCTCAGTTCTCTTCAGCTGACAGTGATGAGCAATTCAAAGGAGAGAAAAAGCAATAATGAAAATCTGACAGAAAAAGATAAAAAAGTGAAATTGGAGAGCTAGTACCATTCTCTTCTAGTGAAAAACTTTTATTTAAGTTGTCAGCCACACGTTGGTGTGGCTGCCAGACAACATGCTGTCGCCCTTTACTGGCATTTACAGCATTATATACTTCAAGTTTGACAGTAGTAAAATGCTTTAAATTACACTTCTACTTGGCATCAGTGAAATCTGAAATAATCATTGACAATGACTGCTTGCTTGCTTCTGAAACAAGTCAATGTGCACATGGTCTGATGAATGCTTCACTCGATAGATTTTATACACCTTTGCCACAAAAATGTGCTTGACATAAGCACACATAAAAAGAGAGTTCACTCAGATGTGTGTTCCTGCTAAGTATAAGTACTGAGTGAGACATTAAAGCACAAAACATGGTATGGGCTGACAACAGGAATTCTGCAGATGCTGGAAATTCAAGCAACACCCATCAAAGTTGCTGGTGAACGCAGCAGGCCAGGCAGCTTCTCTAGGAAGAGGTACAGTCGACGTTTCAGGCCGAGACCCTGCGTCAGGGCTAACTGAAGGAAGAGCTAGTAAGAGATTTGAAAGTGGGAGGGGGAGGGGGAGATCCAAAATGATAGGAGAAGACAGGAGGGGGAGAGATGGAGACAAGAGCTGGACAGGTGATTGGCAAAGGGGATATGAGAGGATCATGGGACAGGAGGTCCGGGGAGAAAGACGGGGGGGAGGGGGGGAACCCAGAGGATGGACAAGGGGTATAGTCAGAGGGACAGAGGGAGAAAAAGGAGAGAGAGAAAAAGAATGTGTGCATAAAAATAAACAACGGATGGGGTACGGGGGGAGGTGGGGCATTAGCGGAAGTTAGAGAAGTCGATGTTCATGCCATCAGGTTGGAGGCTACCCAGACGGAATAAAAGGTGTTGTTCCTCCAACCTGAGTGTGGCTTCATCTTTACAGTAGAGGAGGCCGTGGATAGACATGTCAGAATGGGAATGGGATGTGGAATTAAAATGTGTGGCCACTGGGAGATCCTGCTTTCTCTGGCAGACAGAGCGTAGGTGTTCAGCAAAGCGGTCTCCCAGTCTGCGTCGGGTCTCGCCAACATACAGAAAGCCACATCAGGAGCACTGGATGCAGTATATCACCTCAGCTGACTCACAGGTGAAGTGTCTCCTCACCTGGAAGGACTGTCTGGGGCCCTGAATGGTGGTGAGGGAGGAAGTGTAAGGGCATGTGTAGCACTTGTTCCGCTTACAAGGATAAGTGCCAGCAGGGAGATCAGTGGGGAGGGTTCGGGGGGACGAATGGACAAGGGATTTGCATAGGGAGTGATCCCTGCGGAAAGCAGAGAGAAGGGGGGAGGGAAAGATGTGGTTAGTGGTGGGATCCCTTTGGAGGTGGCGGAAGTTACGGAATATGTTGGACCCGGAGGCTGGTGGGGTGGTAGGTGAGGACCAGGGGGATCCTATTCCTAGTGGGGTGGCAGGAGGATGGAGTGAGAGCAGATGTACGTGAAATCGGGGAGATGCGTTTGAGAGCAGGGTTGATAGTGGAGGAAGGGAAGCCCTTTTCTTTAAAAAAGGAGGACATCTCCCTCGTCCTGGAATGAAAAGCCTCATGCTGAGAGCAGATGTGGCGGAGACGGAGGAATTGCGAGAAGGGATGGCATTTTTGCAAGAGACGGAGTGGGAAGAGGAATAGTCCAGATAGCTGTGAGAGTCAGTAGGCTTATAGTAGACATCAGTGGATAAGCTGTCTCCAGAGACAGAGACAGAAAGATCTAGAAAGGGGAAGGAGGTGTCGGAAATGGACCAGGTAAACTTGAGGGCAGGGTGAAAGTTGGAGGCAAAGTTAATAAAGTCAACGAGCTCAGCATGCGGGCACGAAGCAGCGGCAATGCAGTCGTTGATGTAGCGAAGGAAGAGTGAGGGACAGATACCAGAATAGGCACGGAACATAGATTGTTCCACAAAGCCAACAAAAAGACAGGCATAGCTTGGACCCATACGGGTGCCCATAGCTACACCTTTAGTTTGGAGGAAGTGGGAGGAGCCAAAGGAGAAATTATTAAGAGTAAGGACTAATTCCGCTAGACAGAGCAGAGTTGTTTATTTTTATGCACACATTCTTTCTCTCACTCTCCTTTTTCTCCCTCTGTCCCTCTGACTATACCTCTTGCCCATTCTCTGGGTTCCCCCCCACCCCATCTTTCTCCCTGTACCTCCTGTCCCATGATCCTCTCATGTCCCCTTTGCCAATCACCTGTCCAGCTCTTGGCTCCATCCCTCCCCCTCCTGTCTTCTCCTATCATTTGGATCTCCCCCTCCCTCTCCCACTTTAAAATCTCTTACTAACTCTTCTTTCAGTTAGTCCTGACGAAGGGTCTTGGCCTGAAACGTCGACTGTACCTCTTCCTAGAGATGCTGCCTGGCCTGCTGCATTCACCAGCAACTTTGATGTGTGATGGTATGTGCTGTATGTTTTCTCAGCTTAGGCTACATCTACGCTACGCCGGATAACTTTGAAAACGCCAGTTTCTAGTAAAAACGACAGGCGTCCACACTAAGCGTTTTTCGAAATATCTCCGTCCACATTAGATGGATATTTGGGCGAATCTCCTCCTACTGGGCATGCGCAGGACACACAGAAAACAAGCGAAGAGGAAACGGTATACTCAGTGCGCGTTTGTCCAGTTACAAAGTAGAAAAACTTAAAAGGAATTGCTCTTGGCTTTCGCAGAGGAGGACTTAAAACTAAAAAAAAATACTGGAGCGTATGGAGGCAACCGACAGGGAGTTCATGGACAGTATAACCCAGCTGACGACGAACATTGAAAAACTAACTAACTCTGTTGCATTAATAAAGCACCTTGTTAAATGTATAAAACATGTCTGCATCAGTGTTATCTTGTATTTCCATACAACGTTACGTTAGGCTGTTACATATCTATTGTCAAAGAAGTACTTGCATAAGTAGGTAAACCACCTTCATACAAGCAAGGACAGAAAGCACGGCAAAGTGAATATACTTATTTATTCAGTAAGCTATGGGTCAAAGTATTTGGTGAGTACATTTCTAACTCTTTGGGCTTCAGTCTCGTTGCCGTCTGTTCTGAAATTGTTAGGTGGTTGCGTTCAAGAAAACAACGAACATCTGTTCCGGCACGTCATGACAGCGTTTTTAAATAGTCAAAAAAGGTCACTTTACAATTTAACTCTCACGCCGTTCACACCGACTGCGCGCTATAACAGCAGTACCGCAGTACCAAGTAGGAGCAGAAAAAGCATTGTTGTTCTGGTGTTGTCATGACAGCGTTTTTAAATCTCTCTGTTTACCCCGTACACACTACAACAGATTTTAGGCGTTTTCAGATTTACTCACTCTGGAGACCGTTTCTGAAAAAGCTTTGTTTTCAAAATTATTCGATGTAGTGTGGACGTACCCTTAGCTTTTTCTCTTCGTTTTGACCTTCTGTCCACACTGAAACGGCGTTTTCATCCCCCGAAAACGGAGATTTTCGAAAACACTCTCCAGAGTGAATAAATCTGAAAACGCTTAATATCCGGCGTAGTGTGTACGGGATAACCGGAGAGATTTGAAAACGTTGTCGTGACAACACAACAACAATGCTTTTCTCTGTTTCTGCTTGGCACTGCGCAAGCACTGCCGTACTGCTGTTATAGCGCGCAGTCAGTGTGAACGGCGTGAGAGTTAAATTGTAAAGTGAGCTTTTTTGAATATTTAAAAACCCTGTCATGACGTGCCGGAACAGATGTTCGTTGTTTTAACAAAGAAGTGAAGAAGTGAATAAGTATGCTCACTTCGCCCTGTTTTCTGTCCTGGCTTGTATAAAGGTGGTTTACCTATTTATGCAAGTACTTCTCTGACAATAGATATGTAACAGCCTAATGTAACATTGTATGGAAATACAAGATAATGCTGATGCAGACGTTTTATACATTTAACAAGGTGCTTTATTAATGCAACAGAGTTAGTCAGTTTTTCAATGTTCGTCGTCAGCTGGGTTATACTGTCCGTGAACTCCCTGTCGGTTGCCTCCATACGCTCCAGTATTTGTTTTTTTTTAAGTTTTAAATCCTCCTGCGTGACAGCCAAGAGCAATTCCTTTTAAGTTTTTCTACTCTGTAACTGGACAAACGCGCACTAAGTATATTGTTTCCTCTTCGCTTGTTTTCTGTGTGTCCTGCGCATGCCCAGTAGGAGGAGATTCGCCCAAATATCCGCCTAATGTGGACGGAGATATTTTGAAAAACGCTTAGTGTGGACGCCTGTCGTTTTTACTTGAAACCGGCGTTTTCAAAATTATCCGGTGTAGTGTGGACGTAGCCTAAGTATAATTTGGACTGGTACAATGTAAAGTGAAACAATGGAGTTACTTAGCAGACAATTTTTGTTGATTGTCAGTAATGATTGAGTTGTTAATGCTGTTTTAGAAATCACCTTAGTAACGGCTTTGTGAAGTCTGCTTTCAATGAATGCAAAGATAGACTAAATAAAGACTGGCAACACATGCAAAATGCTGGTGAACGTAGCAGGCCAGCCAGCATCTATAGGAAGAAGTAGAGTCGACGTTTCGGGCTGAGACCCTTCGTCAGGACTAACTGAAGGAAGAGATAGTAAGGGATTTGAGAGGGGGAGATCCAAAATGATAGGAGAAAACAGGATGGGGAGGGATGGAGCTAAGAGTTGGAAAGTTGATTGGCAAAAGGGACACGAGGCTGGAGAAAGGAGAGGATCATGGGACGGGAGGCCTAGGGAGAAAGAAGGGCGGGGGGTGGGGAGCCCAGAGGATGGGCAAGGAGTTATAGTAAGAGGAACAGAGGGAGAAAAAAGAGAGAAATAAAAGGGGAAAGAAAAAAATCATAATAATAATAAATTAATTAAAATATGTGGCCACTGGGAGATCCTGCTTTCTCTGGCGGACAGAGCATAGGTGAAACATTTTAATTCCATGTCCCATTCCCATTCTGATATGTCAGTCCATGGCCTCCTCTACTATCAAGATGAAGCCACACTCAGGTTGGAGGAACAACACCTTATATTCCGTCTGGATAGCCTTCAACCTGATGGCATGAACATTGATTTCACTAACTTCCGTTAACGCCCCTCCTCCCCTTCTTACCCCAGCCCTTATGTATTTATTATTTTTTCCTTTTTTTCTCTCTTTGTCCCTCTCACAATAACTCCTTACCTGCTCTCCATCTTCCTCTGGTGCTTCCCTCCCTGTTTCTTTCTCCCCAGGCCTCCTGTCCCATGATTCTCTCCCTTCTCCAGCTCTGTATCCGTTTTGCCAATCAACTTTCCAGCTCTTAGCTTCATCCCTCCCCTCCTGTCTTCTCCTATCATTTCAGATCTCCCCCTCCCCCTTCCCTTCCCACTTTCAAATCTCTTACTATCTCTTCTTTCAGTTAGTCCTGACGAAGGGTCTCGGCCCGAAACGTCGACTGTACTTCTTCCTATAGATGCTGCCCGCCCTGCTGCGTTCCACCAGCATTTTGTGTGTGTTGCTTGAATTTCCAGCACCTACAGATTTCCTTGAGTTTACGTAAATAAAGACTGGATTAGGCTCAGCTATCCGATGACCACAACTGACTAATGTGTTACCACCTGCACTTATGGAAAATGATGATAGAAAATACGGCTGTATCACCTGCAGAATAGAAAAACACCCCAATTGACCAAATGGACATCTTGTCTTCTAATGAATTGATAATGTATGGATAGGAAAGTAAAATTAGTAAGTCATTGTGAAATGTATGATGTCCTAAATGTGGTTGTTGTCCTCTGTGAGTTAAGAGAAACAGGGACTTGGAAGTGAAATATCCCCGTACAGGTACATTTATAGAATAGTGCAAGGCTGGCTACAGTTTTACTCAAAAGCTCCTCACTGCATAAATCCTGTAGCCCTAAAGTGTAAGGAAGACTTTCCTTTCTGAAGCAGGTGGTGGAAAGAGAGACTACCTAAAGTGAAAACGCGAATCAGGGCATCAGTCAAGGCTGTTGGTGATCTTTCATCTAAGAGCCGTTATGAAATGCCAGCTCTGGGTGCTGGAGATCTAGTGGCAGATTGTTGGTTCATGTCTCAGAATCATATGGCTAAATCCATATAGCAGCACCAAGCAGGTCAAGTCAAGTTTGTTGTTATTTTGACCATAAGCTGCTGGTACAGTAAAAATGAAACTACATTCCTCCAGGACCCTGGTGCTACATGAAGCAACACAAAACTACACTAGACTATGTGAGACAGCACAAGGCTACACTAGACTACGTAAAACAACATAAAAACTGCACTAAACTGCACAGGACTACATAAAGCGCACAAAACAGTGCAGGGCAGTACATTTCCTGCATATTCCCTGTGACCCTTAACTTCCCTAAACACCAAAAATTCGGTACTAACTTGAATATACTCAGTGGTTCTGTCTGTGGTAGAGAATTCCAAAGATTCATGCACTTTTGAATGAATAAAATGCTCTTTGGTGGTAGCAGGATTCCTCTGGTTGGGGACTTCAAAATCTGTCATCAAAAGTAATTTGGTAATACTGCCACTAACCAACATGGCTAAATTTTGAAGAACATGGCCACAAGACCACACTTACTGTGGATAAAGTCTGGTAGCGCTTACTTTATCTTCCCCCTGCACCTACTGCAGTTTTGTTTAGGGCTGGTCTGGAGATCAGATCTGTTGGTTTGTGGTATAAGTGAAGAAAAACCCTAGTAAGATAAAACTGGGTTTCCTTGAAACCCAGTGGCCCATCAGTAGATGAATGTGTGTATTGCATTATAACCTTTGAACTCATCTACCAGAATATTGCTCATTACTCCATAAAAGTCAAATCACATGTCCAAATTTGGTTAAATGATGAACACTGACAATCTTGACAGAAAAAGGCACTATGTACTCCTATAAAATAAGAGCCTGCCTGGTAACGGCATGAACTGGCCCTATAAATCCTAATTAGTGCTCATCTAACTGACAGGTTTGGTCAAATGTCTATCACATTCATCTGCAATTGACAATGCACAATTAAGAAGCATTGTAAAAGGAATATACACATCTTCCATAGTGATGAAGGTTAGTACTTGAATACTATAGACTGGACTGAAATGCATAGCCATCTTTAACCAGAAGTACTCAGTGAATGGTACTTTTTGACATCCTTGCCTATCACCTGTCTTTAACTAAACTGATGCTCTCAGCATGTCATCGAGGGTAGAGTGGCTATATGCAGAACAAACTACGGCTCTAATATATAGATAGATACCTTATCAATTCCAAGGGAAATTACAATGTCGCAGTATCATTACAAGTGCACAGATACACAAATATTAGAAGAGAAGTAAGAAAGAATAAAAAATAAGTTACCTTAAACAGTCTAACAGGAGGGGGTCATCACTTGCCCAGCTATCGGTTGACTCATTATAGAGCCTAATGGCCAAGGGTAGAATGACCTCATATGTTGCACTTTGGAGCAGCAGAGTTGTCTTAGTCTATTGCTAAAGTGCTCCTCTGTTCAGCCAAGGTGGCATGCAGAGGGTGAGAAACATTGTCCAGAATTGCCAGGATTTTCCGAAGGGTCCTTTGTTCTATTACAGGCACCTGTGTGTCCAGTTTGACTCCTATAACAGAGCCAGCCTTTCAAGTCAGATTATTGAGCCTGTTGGTATCACCTGTGATGCCATTGCCCCAGCACACCACCACATAGAAGATTGTACTGGCGACAGCGGGCTGGTAGAACATGTAAAGGAGAGGCCTGTATACTGCAAAGTACCTCAATCTCCTCAGGAAGTAGAGGTGACTCTGGCCCTTCTTGTACACAGCCTCTGTGTTGGTGCTTCATTCAAGTCTGTCATCCAGGTGCACCCCCAGGTACCTGTAGGTCCTCACCACATCCATGTCCTCACCATCAATAGTAACAGGGAGCAGTGCAGGCTTGTTCTTCCTAAAGTCCATCACCATCTCCTTTGTCTTACTGATGTTGAGCTACAGATGATTCAACTTGCACCAATTGACAAAGTCCTCCACTGGGGCCCTGATTCATCCTCCTGTCCTCCCTTTATACAGCTAATTATTGCAGTGTCATCAGAGAATTTCTGCAGGTGACATGACTTAGTGTTGTATCCGAAGTCTGAGGTATTCAGGGTAAACAGGAGGAGCCAGTGCATTCCCCTGTGGGCCCCAGTGCTGCTTATAGCCATATCTGACATACAGCTCTGAAGTCACACAAACTGTGGTCTACCAGTTAGGTAGTCCATTATCCATGATACAATGGAAGTGCTGAGCTGCATTGACCAGAGCTTTTCCTCCAGCAATGAGGGCTGTATGGTACTGAAGGTGCTTGAGAAATCAAAAAAAAAACACAATCCTCACAGTGCCGCCCTGCTTATTCAAATAGGAGTAGGCTCTGTTCAGCAGGTAGATGACAGCATTGTCAACTCCAACCTGATGCTTATCGTGCTGAAGCCCAATGTGCCAGAACTGGAAAACAGAATAGGACTAAATGTCTATGAAATGTGGAATGAATCCAATTATTTTCCTATCAGCCTGGTTTCATAAGAGAAACAACAAAATATATTTTCAGCTCTATAAGCAGTGTTACTTATTCACTAATATCAGGTTCATTAATGGATTCTGCTCCAGTCAGCTGGCTCTAAGCATCTTAGTCCAGCAGGGACAAAAATTAAATTCCCACAGTAAATTGAAGCTCTCTGCTGTTGACATTAATGTCATTTATGATAGGTCATCAAATGACAACAAAATAGCTGAAATCAATGGAAATCAGTAGGAAATCTCAGCACAGGCTGGAACTCTGAACATGGCTCAAAGTTGGGGCTTGTTTGTTGGAAGGCAGCAATCTCAGTCGTAGGACATTGCGGGCATAGCACTACTTCAGGGCAATATGTCAAGGCCAATGATCTTTAGCTACTTCATCAGTTTTAAGTGGGGATATGTAATGATTGTTGTAAAATGGTCAACCATATGATCGACTTCTTAGCTAATAAAACAGACCATACCTGTGTGCAGTAGAATTGAACAACGTCCAGTCTTAGGTGTTAAATGGCCAGCAACCTTTGTACTCACAAATAACAGAAAGTAACATGCAACTGGGCAGGGGGAGAATTTACATAATTGTTATATTTTATAGCAGAGAATCAGGCTGTTTGCCCAAAATGGTTATTGTCTTTCTGCTGCTTACAATGCCTCCTTGATTCTCCCATTCTCCTTTCAACTCAGCACTCCTGAATAGAACAGGTCTAACCATCTGTCCTTTGCATTAAGCGCATCTCCCCACACCAAATTCCGTCACCATTGTATTTCATCAGTAGTGAACAGAAACCAGATATGTCATATCAGTACCTCGGATGCTAAAGAAAGCCAAAATTTGGTGAGGCTGTGGTGCCAGTCCTGACGAAGGGTCTCGGCCTGAAACGTCGACTGTACCTCTTCCTAGAGATGCTGCCTGGCCTGCTGCGTTCACCAGCAACTTTGATGTGTGTTGCTGTGGTACCTAGCTCATTTACTGTTGACCCAAAGTTTCTCATCTTTGCAGAGTAACTATAGTGAGTTTTCCTGATGTGAGAGTAGCGTGCGATCTGCTAGACTGTACGACCATTACAGGACTCATGCAGCTTGTTGTTGTCCAGAGAAAAGAGTTATTGATCCACAGAGAATAGTGATTGCATGTGTGTTTTTTAAAATTAATCTCAGGATGCTCTGTAGCAACAATGATTGATGCACCATTTTCTGGACATTTTAAACCACCTTTGAATCAAAGAAGGCATTAGCAAATCTGATACATTTGGAATAACATCTTGATTTGGATATAGGTTCCTTCATCAATGTGGTGTAAAAACAATAAATCTTCATACCAACCTGCATTATGAGAAGGGCTTTTCTGTGTGAGCAACAGTGGTTTTAGAACACAGCTCCCAAACAGCTTTCAGATTAGTGATATAAAATAAGTAGCTGTCTTTCTACCAAACAACTCATGTACAGATCATTAAAACAATTATTTCTTTATCACCACCATTGATTGACTGTATGCAGAGATTTCCAGATTCAGATCTACTTATTTATCGTATGTACATTGAAACATACAGTGAAATGTGCTGTTTGAGTTAACAACCAACACACCCAAGGATGTGCTAGGGGGGCCCGCAACAGTGGCCACACATTTCAACACCAACATAGCAACCCCACAATGCTCAGAAGAATAGCAGAGAACATGAAACGTCAGACACAGCAAGCAACAAAACAGCAACAGCAAAACAAGACCCTTTCCTCCGTCCCACCCAACCACACATACAGCCAGTCCTCCAACTCTAGGAGACATCTCCAGTCTCCAAGCTCGAGCCATCGGGCATTAACTTCCAGACTTCTGATCAACCTATTAAAACCTTTCACCACATTTTCCTACAGTGGAGAAAATAGAATCAGTTACATGCAATGATCACAAAAATTAGAAACATTAGCTGTTCCTTCTAACAACACACATCAAAGTTGCTGGTGAATGCAGCAGGCCAGGCAGCATCTCTAGGAAGAGGTACAGTCGACGTTTCAGGCCAAGACCCTTCGTCAGGACTGTTCCTTCTAGCTGGCTTTGGTTATTGTTTGTGCAATTCACAATGTGTAACGTCTCCTGCCTCTGAATTCCAGCAATCATCTTCAGTGATGAGACATCCGAAGGCAGTTTTCACTTTTGACATGGGCAGATATTGCCAGTTACAGATGTGGTTGTCATGGTTGCAACTGTCAAGGCAAATACAGAGCTTTGTCCTGTCAGGAGAAAGAAATACTGTAGGAAGTGTTGATTATTGCCAGACCATTGGTACAAATAGAGTTTGATATCTATTGCAGTATTTTTTATGTTTATTGTAATTTCTTAGCATTCATATTCTTAATAATTTGGAACATTTAGCTGTGAGTGCTGTTTTATGGCTTTCTGTAAACTGAAATACATCATAACCATTATTGGCAGCTACTAAAACATGTGGCAAGAAGTGTCAGAATGCATTGTTAGCAACAATATAAATCAATCAAAGTGATTATGTTGGGACAAGATCAAACTATACTGTGAAGGAGCTGGGTTAATTTTTGGCACAATTGCTTTTGTATTAAATTCATTATCATGCTACAATCAAATTCAGAAAACTCACCAATATTAAAAAGCAATATGACTCAAAATCTATGCTGTGATGGTAGTGGCATCATCTTTTGAAATTTTATTTTGTTTTGAATCTTTCAGATTTCTCTGCCAGTAATTCTTAAATAATGGAATATGTGTAAAATAATTCAATTTGGTAATAACCTTTTGTGTTTTACAGTAGTGGGAATAGAGTAGTCTCCAAACACTGGCTAGACCAGTCAAAATGGAACTTCAAACTTGCTTGTTTGGAGAACATATTTCTAGTTATGAAAACAAACTTTTATTACTGTGCCATTTAAGAAACATTTCAGAAACTTTTGGAACCAAGCATTAAAATAAAAAATTATTATATGAAATTCTTTAATTAAGATCATGCTGTATTTGAGGTTGCAATGTTACTTGTGATAGGTTCTTTTTCAGCCTATGGGAAGAATGCTTGAAGTAGAAAAATTAGCTTTATTTGTCATATGTACATCGATACATACAGTGAACTGCATCATTTGCGACCAATCAAATCAGCAAGAACTGAGCTTGGGAGCCACTCTATCAGCGGCAACATAGCATGCGCACAACTCACTAACCCTAACCCATACATCTTTTGGAATGTGAGAGGAAACTAGAGTACCCAGAGGAAAGCCAAGCAGTAACAGGGAGAATGTGCAAACAGTGGCAAGAACTGAACTTACAGCTGACTGCTGCAAAGCATTGATCCACCCCTATGTTACTATGCCATTCCAAGGGTTGAGGGGATTGAGAGGATAACAACTGGGTGAATACTGATAAGCATATCAGGATTTTCCTCCGTTGATTGCGATGCAGTTGACAATAGTCATGTACAATGTGTGTTTAAAGTCTCACCAGATGGTCAGGTTCTCCAACAGTGGTACTCCAACAGAAGCTTGAAGCACAACCTTTTGGTCCAGTCAAATGATGCTATTTGGAGTAACTTTGCATAAGTAGCTCCTGAGAAAACACTAGACAAGAAGAAATCATCAAGCAATGAAATTCTCTGGTAAAAATAATGGTCTTAATTAAATTAATATAAACAACCTTTTTATATTTGAGGAGATGATGAGTTATATGTGTTTCATTATGATGTTTTTCTGATAGGTTAGACAAAATTATCTTTTTTTTTCTAGGACATGCAGATCATCAGTACAGATGAAAATCAGGTGTTTGTGGCTGTCAAGGAATGGCATCAGACAGACACATACAATCTCTACTTGTCAGACCCAAAGGGCGTGTACTTCACTCTCGCTCTAGAGGATGTCAGAAGTACCAAACAACCAGAAGAAAACGTTATAATCGATATTCATGAGGTAAATACTGCTTCAAGTACACAGGGATCTAATATCATTGATTGGGAAATCGAGGTTTTGTTTCATTCCCTTACAATGTTATGAAGAGATCATCAAAATCAGTCATATCTGGTGCTCACACGAAAGAGAAAGGAACCACTCCTTGAGCTCAGCTGCGTACATTTAGAAAGAAAGCATCAATTTTGCCTTCATTTCAATGTGCCAGTCTAAGCTTTGACAGTAGTAGTGAGTTTCAATTGCAATTATCTGTCTCAGTTTAGAGCCAATGGTAACGTAGTCAACCTAAAGTTGAACGTTCTTGTTCTATCAAGCATCACTGTGCCTGAAGTTTTGATATAAAATACTTTTATCTTAAGATAGTCCGAATTGAATTTCTCTTCACCCTGAATTGTTAACGTATGAGATGCAGGACAATATGTTAGTTTTATGTCATGTCTTTGAACTATTAAGTGTGTAATACAGGTTAATAGAGGATAGAAACTACACTGTGAAGTGTTTGGAAAAGATTATACTCTGTATTACAAGCAGGAGATCATACGGATAAAGACTTTCCCACAATTAAAACCATGGCTCAAAAAATGTCCAGCTTTCAGACATTAACACCACAAGTGCTGCAGAATTTTTGTATGGCATAGAAGTATAGTTTCTGGTGAGGTTAAAACATTGCTGAAAAAGAAGTTGGGAATAATTCAAAGCCTATCGTACCTCTCCATATATCTGTAATACAGCATTGAGTTTACATGATGAAGTGATCTTACCAAGGTTCTGCAGTTAATGCAGTCATCTGACGGCTCCAACTGTAAGTACATATAACCCAAATGAGACAACATTACTCCAGACCAAGGTGTATATGTCTCACATACTGTACATCATACAGAAAGTAATATTGCCACACATAAGTTAACAAGTAATAAGGCATGTATACTGTACAAATTAAAAAATAAATGGTATAACGCAAGGTAACTGACCTTCATCTGACCTGGCTCCTCTTACATGATGAGACCAGGCTGGTGGTAGCGAATTCAGTGGTCTTATGGACTGGGGGAAACAGTTGTTTCCCATCCTAACCATCGTTGTCCTAGTGCTATGGTACCCTCTGCCTAATGATAGAGAGTCAGTGAGATTGTTGGATGAATGGAAGGAAACACTAACAATGCTAATGGCCCTGCGTACACAGTGCTCCTGGTAAATATCTCTAATGGGTACAAGAGAGAATACAATGATCCTCTCAGCAGTCTTCGCAATCCTTTGTAGGGACTTGCAATTCCCGTACCAGACAGTGAATGCAGTTGGTCAGGACACTCTTGGTGGTGCTCCTGTAAGAATTGCCTCAACCTCCTCGGGAAGTGGAGAGGCTGATGAGCTTTTTTGACCAAAGAGGTGATGTTGAGGGACCAGGTGAGATTGTCCACTATGTACACTGCCAGCCACTCTCCCTCCTTTCCTTACACTGTCTCGTCATCATTGTTGATGAGGCCAACCACCGTTGTGTCATCAGCAAACTTGATTCGGTTTGAACTGGATCTAGTAATGCAGTCGTGCACTAGCCGTGTGAACAGCAGTGGGCTAAGCATGCTGCCCTGCAGAGTGCCAGTGTTCAGCGGAAAAGCCTGGAGAACTTAGAGCTCAAAGCTGCTGAATTGACTATTAAAAGATTCCCTTGAATAATAAAATACCCTTTTCAAATTTTGAAACCCCTGTACTAATTTTTAAAATTCTGCATCTTCGGGTACTGCTTTCTATGGTGTAATTTTAATAATAATAACTTGTGAGTAGGATGAAAGCTTGTCTGACAATGCAAGTTGTACAGCATTTATCCGGAGCACTGAAATATTAATTGCTAACTTCCACGGTTACCTAACTCTTCGGTGAAAAGGGCACTTCTGAATTTATGCAGCTTCATCCCTTTGAAATAGGTCCCCTACTGGTAAATTGTAGAGTGGTGCTTACAATGAAGAATATGCAGCCCACTCTGAATGATAAGGAGGAAAATGAGTCAATCCAAGAAAAAAATACTGTTAATAAGAAAAACTAAAGCATTCCAACAGCATCACCTGTTGGTGCACTGCATTGTATGAACGTAACAGAGTTTTGAGGAATGAATGAGATCAGGAGAATACTTAAAGAACTGGGCATATTTGGAATTCCCTGCCCATAAGGTAGACGTGAACTTGGAGCCTGTTTTGAATGAAATGGAGGAAATGTGACGTGGAGGTTTATATGGTTTTGAAATACAGGAAAATTGAGGGAATGATGATTGGGCAGGAAATAGATGATAAACCATGATAGCAACACACACAAAATGCTGGAGGAACTCATAAGGCCAGGCAGCATCTATAAAGAGTAAATAGTCAACATTTTGGGCTGAGACCCTTCATCAGGACTGGGAAAAAAAGACAAGAAGTCAGCTTAAGAAGGTGGGGGGAGGGATCAAGACCTTTTTTTCCAGACATGATGAAGGGTCTCAGCTCAAAACGTTGACTGTTTACTCTTTTCTATAGATGCTGCCTGGCCTGCTGAGTTCCTCCAGCATTTTGAGTGTGTTGGTTGGATTTCTAGCATATGCAAATTCTCTCGTGGTGTTGAGATAAGCCCTGATTTTGATGATGATGAAGCAAGTTTGAACACTGTGACAGCTCATATTCATAAGTTCCTAACATAAAGTTAGATATATATCAGTTTAGGGGTTAATGGAATAAAATCATTCTGTATTTTAAAGAGAAACAGCAGACTGCAGATGCTGGAATCTAGAGCTGCTGGTGGAGTTCAGCAGGTCAGGCAATGTCTGTGGGATGAAAGGAACTAATAACACTTTTAGTCTGAACAAGTGTAGGGTTTCAACCTGAAATGTCAGCAGTTTCTTTTCTCCCACAAATGTTGCTCCAGCAAATTGTTTATTCTTTATATTTTAAGGGGAACTGATAGAATTGATAAGAAAAGCTCTTTCCACTGTTTGGGTGCCTAGTACTGCGGCAATTCTACATTCAAAGTAAATTCACTACTGAAGTACATACATGTCACCATACACTACCCTAAAATTCATTTCTTCTGGGCATTCGCATTTAGAGCCTATACTATCAAAAGTGGCTCAGAAATATTTCCACTATCGATGAATGATATCTTTTTGAAATACCAACATCTATAAGGCATTTGATGTCACATTGATTGTTAATTTTAAATACAATAGAGTCATAGACAAGTACAATACAGAAACAGGCCCTTCAGTCCGTCTAGTTCATGCTAAAACCATATAGACTGCCTACTCCCATTGACCTGCACCGGGACCATGGCCCTCCTTATCCCTACCACCCATGTACCTATCTAAACTTTGCTTAAACGTCGAAATCAAGCTGACATGCAACACTTGCACTGGCAGCTCATTCCACACTCCCACAACCCTCTGAATGAAGAAGTTTCCCCTCATGTTCCACTTAAACTTTTTACCTTTCATCCTTAACCTATGACTATTGGTTGTAATTCCACTCAACCTCAGTGGAAAAACCCTGCTTGCATTTACCCTATCGATAACCCTCATAATTTTGTATACCTCCATCAAATCTCCTTTCAATACTGTACATTCTAAAGAATACAGTCTTAACCTATTACAATCTTTCCTTATAACTCAGGTCCTCTAGACCTGGCAATATCCTCGTAAATTTTCTCTTTACTCTTTCAAATTTACTTACATCTTCCCTGCAGGTAAGTGACCAAAACTGCACACAATACTCCAAGTTAGGCCTTGTCCACCTCTTATACAACTTCAACATAGCATCCCATCTCCTATACTCAATACATTGATTTATGAAGGCCAAAGCGCTATAGCTTTCTTTAAGACCCTATCTCCCTGTGACACCACTTTCAATCAATTATGGACCTGAATTCCCAGATCCCGTTGTTCTACCACACTCCTCAGGATTCCTTCTGTTCACTGTGTAAGACCTACCCTGGTTAGTCCGACCAAAGTGTAAAACTTCTCACTTGTCTGTATTAAATTCCATCTGCTGTTTTTCCAGCTGATGAATCTCCCCCTGCAAGCTGTTCACTACACCCCGATGTTGGTGTCATCCACAAATTTGCCGATCCAGTTAACTACATTATCATCCAGTTCATTGATATAGATGACAAACAACAAAGGACCCAGCACTGATGCCTTTGGCACACAAGTCACAGGCCTCCAATCAGAGAGGCAACCATCTACTACCACTCTCTGGCTTCTCCCACAAAGCCAATGCGTAATCCAATTTACTACCTCATCTTGAATGCCCAGCAACTGAACCTTTTTAAACAGCATCCCATGCGTGACCTTGTCAAGTGCGTTAATAAAGTCCATGTAGACAACATCCATATTCCTTCATCCATTTTCCTGGTAACTTTTCTGATACCATCAAAATTGGCCTTACTACAATTTAGAATCTCAACCCGTGGACCAGACCTGTCTTTTTGCATATTTACTTTGAAACTAATGACATTGTGGTCACTGGGTGTAAAGTGTTGCCCAACACACCTCTGTCACCTGCCCTGCTCATTCCCTAATAGCATGCTGTCTTGTTGGGACTTCTACGTACTCATGAACGAAACTTTCCTGAACACATTTGAAACTCCATCCCATCTAGTCTTTTACAGTATGGGATTCCCAGTCCACATGTGGACAGTTAAAATCCCCTACTTTTGCAACCTTGTGGCGCGTGGCCAAGTGGCTAGGGCATTGGGCTCACGATCTGAAGGTCATGGGTTCGAGTCTTGGCCAAGGCAGCATGTTGTGTCTTTGGGCAAGGCACTTAACCACACACTGCTCCAGTCCACCCAGCTGAAAATGGGTACCGGCAAATGCTGGGGGTTAACCTCGCAATATCCGGGGGGGGGGGCGGGGGGGGAGACTCTTGTTCTCTCAGTTGCTTCACTTAACAGAAACTGGCATAAGCACTGGCCTGATGGGCCACAAGGCTCGGGACAGACTTTTGTTTGTTGCAACCATCTGTGATCTCTTGACAAATTTGTTCCTCTAATTAAGGTGGTCATACCTTTCTTATTCTCAGTTCCACCCATAATGCCTCACATGACAAGTTCTCCAGTATGTCCTGACTGAGGACTGCCATGATATTTTCCCTGACTGGTAACATATCACTCCTCCTTTAATCCATCCCACTCTGTCAAGTTGAAAATAATGGAACCCTGGAATATTGAGATGCCATTCCTGGCCCTCCTGCAATCAAATCTCACTAATGGCTACAACACCATAATTCCAGGTATTGATCCATGCCCTGAGCTCATCCGCCTTTCCTACAATATCGCTTGCATTGAAATATATGCAGCTCAGGACACTAATTACTACACTATTCATGCTCAAGTGTTTGATTCCTCATTTTGTTTGAGGGCTTACCAACATCTGCCTCCACAACCTCCCCATTATCTGTTCAGGCACTCTGATCCCATTCCCCTGCAACTCTAGTTTAAGTCCCACCATGCAGCATTAACAAACCTCTCCACTAGGATATTAGTCCCTCTCCAGTTCAGCTGCAAACTCTCCTATCTCTACTGTCCCACCTTCCCTGGAGAGAGCCCAAGGATCTAAACATTTTATGCCCTTCCTTCCACACCAATTCTTTAGCCACATGTTCAGCTGTATAACCTTCCTGGTTCTGACCTCACTCGCTCTTGGCCTGGGTAGCAATACTGAGGTCACAACCCTGGAGGTCCTGCCAATTAAATTATCACCTAACTACTTGAACACCCTTTGCAGAACCTTGTCACTCATCCTGCCCGTGTCACTGGTACCTACATGGCACCCAGCCTTTGACTGTTCACCCTCCCACTTGAGAATGCTGAGGAATCGATCCAAGATGTCCCGGACCCTGGCAACTGAAAGGTAACATACCATCAGGGAATCTTGCTCTTGCCCACAAAAACTCTTTTCTGTTTCCCGAACAATTTGTTACACCACACAATTTGTGGTGTAGGAGGATTAGACTGGGGCAAAACAGAATACAACTGCAGTTACTGGAATCGAAAACAAAATGTGAAGTAATTATGAACTGTGTCAACATGGAAGTAGGTTACTAATCAGCCATAGACTGAATAAATAGCAGAATAATAGCACAGCAAAACACAAGGGAACTATTTTTTGTTTGCATTTTTGTAGATGTGACTACCCAAAAGCTCTGTTGTTAGTTATGGCAAAGGCAAGTATAACAAAGATTCTCTCTTGTTTGAGAAAGGGAAAATGAGAGAATGAGTCTCCTCCATCAAGGTTGTGGCTGATCATATCTTACAATAAGGATCACTTTTCCTTTTGCCTTACCAATAACTTTCTGTATTTGTGTAACTTGTACAAGTGCACCCAGGTCTTCTTTAGTATTCTTTCTAGTAACCCCCATGTTTCCTCTTCTTGTATGTCATCCTTTGACAGACCTCTCAGAACTTTGGTTGATATCTATTTTAGTAACATTAATAAACTTGGATCCAAGGCAGTCTGAAGGGAAGTCCTGGATCTGAAGAGCCATTTGTGGTGTAGAGGGATTAGACTGGGAGAAAACAAAATATAACTGCAGATCTGGAATCTGAAACAAAAAAAAAAGGAATGCTGGAAGACACAAACACGAGGAAATCTGCAGATGCTGGAATTTCAAGCAACACACATAAAAATTGCTGGTGAACACAGCAGGCCAGGCAGCATCTATAGGAAGAGGTACAGTCAACGTTTCAGACCGAGACCCTTCGTCAGGACTAACTGAAATAAGAGCTAGTAAGAGATTTGAAAGTGGGAGGGGGAGGAGGAGATCCAAAGTGATAGGAGGAGACAGGAGTGGGAGGGATGGAGCCAAGAGCTGGGCAGTTGATTGGCAAAAGGGATATGAGAGGATCATGGGACAGGAGGCCGAGGGAGAAAGAAAAGGGGAGGGGGGAACCAGAGGATGGGCAAGGAGTATAATGAGAGGGACAGAGGGAGAAAAAGGGGAGAGAGAGAAAAAAATTAATAATGATAATAATAAATAAATGAATAATGGATGGGGTACGAAGGGGAGGTGGGGCACTAACAGAAGTTAGAGAAGTCTCCAGCCTGATGGAATACCTTATATTCCGTCTGGGTAGCCTCCAACCTGATGGCATGAACATTAACTTCCCTAGCTTCCATTAATGCCCCCCCCCGTACCCCATTCGTTATTTATTTATATACACACATTCTTTCTCCCTCTGTCCCTCTCACTATACCCCTTGCCCATCCTCTGGGCTCCTGCCCTCCCCCTTTCTTTCTCCCTTGGCCTCCTGTCCCATGATCCTCTCATATCCCTTTTGCCAATCACCTGTCCAGCTCTTAGCTCCATCCCTCCCCCTCCTGTCTTCTCCTATCATTTTGGATCTCCCCCTCCCCTCCCACTTTCAAATCTCTTACTAGCTCTTCTTTCAGTTAGTCCTGACGAAGGGTCTCAGCCCAAAATGTCAACTGTACCTCTTCCTATAGATGCTGCCTAGCCTGCTGTACTCACCAGCAACTTTTTTATGTGGGTTGAAAGCTAGAAGAACTCTTCTAGTCAAACAGTATCAGTGGAAAGTGAAATAAGTGAACATTTTAAGTCAGCAATCCTTCCCAAGAACTAGGGAGAGTGGGGTGTTTACATGGAAACAGATTATGACAAATTAGGTGATGAGGAGCAAGAGTACTGACCATTAACAAAGCACTTTAAGGAAATGGGGTGAGAACGGGACATGGGCATGAGAATGGGAAATGACGAGAGAGCAGTTTTTTTGAAGTATTCATTCCAGAATGCCGAGACAGAAGATGCGATGGAGTGCAAGAGAATGCAGGTGCTGAAATATAATAGAGGGCTTCAAGTTGAAACATCTACAATTCCTGTCCTCACAACTTTGCCGCTCAACCTGATGATTGTTAATGTGGATAAGATGTTCTAAAATGAAGTGAAAGTTGAACTCTGGTTGGTGGGGGGGGGGGGGGTAAGAGCAAACTTGCAGGAGGTTAAGGAAGTGTGATTTTGATCTCCATCCACTACAGCAGTGGGGAAGCCAGATTTCAGTAGCAGTACCAAAGTGCAATGGTCCATTCGTACAGCACAGATGATAGAAACTGAGAAACTTGGAGAAAAGAAGGTTGTCCTTGCTGGAGGCAGGGTGAGAGGATATACAGTCAAGGTAGATGTAGGACTCTCGGCTTCTAAAAGGTGTTAGTTACTGGTCTGTCCCCTGTGATGGAGATAGCAAGGTCCAGAAAGGGAAGGGAAGTGTCAGAGATGCACCCTGAAAATATGAGAGCAATAAAAAGTGATGACGTTTTCAGGTTCAGTAAGGGTGCAGGATGAGGCATCAATGTAGTCATCAATAATTTGGAGAAAGGGTTGAGGGAATGTTTCCAAATAAACCTGAAATGACTATTTTACATATCCAGCAAAAAGAGCCACTGTGAGTTCCAATAACATCACCTTTAATCTGCAGAAGGTGAATGGTTGTTCAGAAATGGCAGAAAAATCTTTTCAAGAGTGAAAGGTAAATGTCTCAGACCACAGTTCAGTTCATTGGTTTCTCTGAGAAGCAAGCAGAAGCATTGTTGTGTGCTTTATACGTGTCTGTATATTTATATAAAATTTGTAACACATATTGTGCATATGTGATGCCCTGAGTGATTAATAAGTGATCTGCAGAAATTCAAGAAAAGCACACTGTATTATCCTGTTTGGATGTTTGATGCTGCTACAGCAATTGGAAAAGGAATGCATTTGATGACCGAATCTGGTGAAAAACTACACTGAGGTTGTGTCTGATGTGTACAACTCTTTAATCCATCAGCTCTTAATACGATCCCACAACTCAATTTGTTAACTCTCATTTCTCAATATATTTTCAACTGCATTTGAGATACGAGCAGTTTATTGGATAACATTTATGAATTTGATTTGATTACCCAAGTGTATATTACTTAATCAATTATTGATGCTTTGGCTGTTTGGTATTTTAAGGCACTTATTCTAATTTGGCCTAACATTAAAAAATTCTATACAGTATTTTTATTACTTATGAATTTAAGAGGACAAAGTTCAAAGTAAATTTTATTATCAGTGTAAATACTATACATGTCACCATATACAACCCTGAGATTCATTTTCTTGCAGGCATACTCAATAAATCCATAATAGAATAATACAGTTGATGAAAGACTGCATCAGCTTGGGCATTCAACCAGTGTGCAAAAGACCATTGCACAAAAAGAAAGAAGTAATAATAATAAGTATGCAATAAATTTCGATACCATGAGATGAAGACTCCTTGAAAGTGAGTCCGTAGATTGTGGAAACTGTGCAGTGATGGGGTGAGTGAAGTTGTGAAGTTATCCACATTGGTTCAAGAGCCTGATGGTTGAGAGGTAATAACTGTTCCTGAATCTGGTGCTGAGTCCTGAGGCTCCTGTACCACCTTCTTAATGTTAGCAGCAAGAAGAGAGCATGACCTGGCTGGTGGTCCCTTATGATGGATGCTGCTCTCTTGCGACATCGCCTTGTGTAGATGTGCGCAATGGTGGGGAGGGCTTTACCCGTGATGGACTGGGCCATATCACCTGCTTTTTGTAGGATTTTCCATTTAAGGGAAATCTGTTCAAGGTGTTTCCATACCAGGCTGTGATGCAGCCAGTCAATTTACTCTCCACTACACATCTAGAAGTTTGTCAAAGTTTCAGATGTCATGCTGAATCTGCACAAACTCCTAAGGAAGCAGAGGCACTGCCGTGCTTTCTTTGTAATTGTACTTACGTGCTGGGCCCAGGACAGGTCCTCAGAAATGATAACACCCAGGAATTTAAAGTTGCTGACTCTCTCCACCTCTGATCCTCCAGCGATCCTCCATGGGCTTCTGGCTTCCTCCTGCTGAAGTCAGTAATCAGCTCCTTGGTCTTGCTGATATTGAGTAAGAAGTTGTTGTGGCAGCACTAAACCAGATTTTCAGTCTCCCTCCTATCTACTGCTTCATCACCACCTTTGATGCGGCCTATGACAGTGGTGTCTTCAGCAAACTTGAATATGGCATTGGAGCGGTATAAAGTGAGTAGAGCAGAGGACAAGCACACAGATTTCTGGTGCACCTGTGCTGAAGGAGATGGTGGAGGAGACGTTGTTGCCAATCGGAACTGACTGGGGTCTGCAAGTGAGGATATTGAAGGTCCAGTTGCACAAGGGGGTATTGAAGCCAAGGTCCTGAAGTTTATTGATTAGTTTCGAGGAGATGATGGTATTGAATGCCAAGCTGGAGTTGTAACTATCAACAAATTAATGTGAATAAAGGAGTCTGACTGGATATTAAATAGAACTGTATAAAATCTTGAGACAAGTACCCATGACAGGATTCTGTTTATTGACTACAACTCAGTGTTTCACTCCATCACTCCTACAGCCCTGATTGATAAGTTACAAAACCTGGGCATCTGGTCCTCCCTCTGAAACTAGATCCTTGACTTCCTAACTGGAAGACCACAATCTGGCACAACACAAATGCTATCTATAAATTTACTGATGATACATTGTTGGCAGCGTTTCAGATGGTGACGAGGTAGATCAGCTAGTTGAGTGGTGTTGCAGTAATAACCTTGTACTCAACGTCAGTAAGACCAAGGAACTGATTGAGAACTTCAGAAGGGGTAGGCTGAGGGAACACTCACCAGTCCTCACAGAGGGATCAGAAGTGGAGAGAGAGTGAGCAATTTTAAGTCCGGATACTCAGCGGCCTGGTTTTAAAGAAAAAGTAGCTGTTGTTCACTGAGAACTAGACTAGGGGCATAGATTACAGGTAATTGGTAAAAGGATGATGGGGAAGATAAATAAAATGTTTCTTACCTGGAAGAATGAGCATAAAAGCAGAACCATTATCATGTTGAAAAGTACTTGGATGAGCTTTTGATGTGTAGTCACCTACAGAACAATGAGCCAAGATTGGGAAGAGGAGTTGTGCTGGAGAGATCTTTGTGGACGATGGGTTGGTGACACTTCAGGCCTGTAAAGTTCACCACTTACTTTTCCTTTCCACTTGTGTTTTCCTTAAAGGTACAAGGAGTTAAAGGAGTTTTCCTGGCAAATAAAAAAGTAAATGGTAAAGTGAAAACTTACATCACTTACAACAAAGGTCGTGATTGGCAGTTATTGACTCCACCTGCAACTGATATGAACGGCAAGCCAACCAACTGTCATCTGGTAAGCTTCTCTCCGGATATTGGCGCTGTTCAGTTCTTGTTGGTTTTAATTGCAAATTATCATTGCCTTGAAAGTCGTGTGTTTTTTTCTTGGGATATTGAAACATTGTTGCATGATTCCACTCTGTTGATTCATTTTGTGCAATAGTTTCACAGTATGACATCACAATCCCGACCAGAAAGTGCCTGCATACTTAGCCATGGCAGGTCTTGCAAACAGGGAAAGCAGCACGGATCCCAGTACTTCCTGCTCCGGTTTTCACAGCTGCTGTCACTTCACTGTGCAGCAGGCACAGCAGAATCCAGCCCTTCGTGTGACCCTCTCTGTGCTGACACATTGCAGCAGGAAACCCTTGTTATGAAGCCAAGTAAAGGTCTCTATGGTCAATATAAACAGTTTTCAAAATGACTTGCTGTTCCCTGTTGCTCTGTTCCTACTGTTGAAGTTTGAAGCCTATGGCAGTTGTATGATTTGCACAGCTGCAGAGCTATGAAACTTCGCTGGATTTGTGACTAACCAATGACAAGTGCCCTTTGAAACATTGTGACCCAATATCCTACAGAGTACTCGAAAGAAAATTGGCACCATTCATTTTCTACTCTATTGCATCCATCGCTTATTCTCTGCAGCAGCTAAATGGGATAGAACTTATAAACAAGCATTCTTTACTGATTGCTAATAATTCTCAATTAATAGCAGTGGCTGAAATAATAATATACACTAAGTAACCACTTTTTTAGATGCACCTGTACATCTGCTCGTTAACACAACTATCTAATCAATGAATCACGTGGCAGCAGCTCAATGCAGACATGTTCAAGAGGTTCAGACCAAACATCAGAGTGGGGAAGAAATGCGATCCAAGTGACTGACTGTGAAATGTTTGTTGTGCCAGATGGGGTGGTTTGAGTATCTCAGAAACTGCTGATCTCCTGGGATTTTCATGCACAAGTGTCTAGAGCGGAGGTTCCGCATCTTTTTTATGCCATGGACTAATACCATTAAGCAAGGGGTCTGTGGCCTTCAGGTTGGGAACCCCTGGTAGAGTTTACAGAGAATGGTACAAAATACAAAATTACGACAGTTCTGTGAGTGAAAAGCCCTTGTTAATGAGAGAAGTCAGAGGAGAATGGCCAGGCTGGTTCAAGCTTGACAGGAAGGTGATAGTAACTCAAGTATCCATGAATTATAACAATGGTGTGCAGAAGAGCATCTTTGAAAACACAGCATGTCAAACGTTGAAGTGGATGGGCTACAGCAGCAGAAGACCTGTTCAGGGTTTTTCCCTACCATGCTGTGATGCAGCTCCTTATTATACTCACCACCACATTTCTATAGGAGTTTGTCAAAGTTTTCCATGTTATATCGAATCTCCACAACTCCTAAGGAAGTAGAGATGCTGCTGTGTTTTCTTCGCAATTGCTCTTATGTACTGGGCCCAAGACAGGTCCTCCGACATGATAGCACCAAAGAATTTGAAGTTGCTGACTCTCCTCCTCTGATCCTCCGATGAGGACTGGCTCATGGACCTCTGGTCTTGAAGTCATTAGTCAGCTGCTTGGTCTTGCTGACATTAAATGAAGAGGTGGTTGTTGGGATCACTCAGGCAGATTTTGAATCTCCTTCCTATATGCTGACTCTTCACCACCTTTGATTCGGCCTACGGTAGTGATGTTGTCAGCGAACTTAAATATGGCATTGGAGCTGTACTTAGCCACACAGTCATAAGTATAAAGCGGGTACAGCAGGGGGCTAAGCACACTGCTTTGTGGTGTACCTATGCTGATGGAGATCACGGAGCAGATGTTGTTGCCAATCCAAACTAACTAGAGTCTGCAAGAGAGGAAATAGAGGATCCAATTGCACAAGGTGGAATTAGAGTTTATTAATCATTTTGAGGGAAAAATGGTATTGAAAGTCGAGCTATATTTGATAAAGAGCGTCCTGACGTGTGCATCTTTGCTATCCCGATGTTCCAGGGTTGAGTGGAGAGCCAATGAGTTGGCATCGGCTGTGGACCTGTTGCTCCGGTGGGCAAGTTGGAGCAGAGCCAGTCGCTGTGGTTCATCACAAGCCTGTCAAAGCACTTCATGTCTGTGGATGCATGTGCTGCAGGGTGACAGTCATTGAGGCAGGTTACTTCGTAATCCGGAATAAGCAAAGCCTGCTTGAAGCAGCTGTGTACCTCAGACTGTGAAGCAAGAGGTTAAAGATCTCGGTGAACGCACCAGCCAGTTGATCAGGCAGATCATTAGTACTTGGCCATGATCCCCACCTGGGCCAGATACCTTATATGGGTTCTCCTTCTTGAAGGCTGCTCATATGACAGCCTCAGAGACTAAATCACAGGATCTTTGGGGCTGTGGGAGCTTGTGATGGTTCCTTCACCTCTTGCCTCTGATGTGACCCTCAGCAGATTGTGGATCTCATCGTTCATAATGGGCTTCTTGTTGGGGAAGTATCTAAATCAGGGGTGGCCAACCTTTTACATTCCATGCACCAATTTTTTCACGCACAAGTTCAGATGCGATTTTTTCGCACATAACTTCTATATTCACATATTCTTACAAGAATTGAATGGGAGTACAAGAGTTGTATGGCACATCTGAACCCGTGAGTGAAAAAATTGACGCATGGAATGTACAAGGTTGGCCACCCTTGATCTAAATGATTTTGTGGGGACACTCGTCTACAACTGTTTTATTGACGTCTGTGACAACCATGGTGTATTCATTCACATCCACAGATGAGTCCTTGAATATGGCCCAGTCCACCGATTTGAAGCAAATCCTTTGCTGTTCCTCTGCCTCCTGCTACCACTTCTTCGTTGTCCAAATCTCTATGAGAAGCATCCCCATAGCATGATGCTACATCCAATGTCCTTTACTGAAGTGATGATGTTACCTGGCTGATGCACAGTACAGGTTGACCACCGATTTTCCGGCACCCTTGGTTCCTGAACCTTGCCAGATTAACGTTTTTGCAGTATTAAAAGAGGTCACACAATAATAATGGCAAAAATGGACTGTACAAACTTAAAAGGGATTATTAATTAAACAAAAATTAAATGTAAATTTATTAATTGCTGTGCCTGTGTAATTGTAATACCCTGGTAGAGGTTTCACTGCTACTGTAATGGACTTTTTGTCGAAGCAGTGTCGGGTTATGGTCAGAGATAATGGGTGTTTGGAATGTGAGCCGTCCAATCGGGGAGTTTTTTTTGTATGCTTGATACCGGTGTGAACTGTGGTCTTTGTTCGATGGGGGATGAAGAGAAAGGATGCTGGAGAGAACCGGTCGTAGGATCCAACCTGGAGGGGTGGGGGGTGTGTGATTAAATGCAGCAAGGTGCAGAGGTCTACTGAGGATTGGTGAATATGAGTTTTGGAAGAGCTGAGCTCCAACCTGTGCACGTTTGACTGTTTAATTATAATGGGCCCTTTTTGTTTGTTTCTTTCTTTTCTTTGCTAACCCTTTAGTTAATATTCATAAATACAATTCCTTTACCTGTATGCAGTGTGCTGTCTTATTTGCTGGCACCGAGTTGTAACAGGGTAGCACCCACACAGGCCGGGATTTGAGGTGGGAGAGTCGTCTCGATCTCACAGACATGGCAGGACCGGAGTGTGTATTCCCCAGACTTAGCAGCCCAAGGAAACCGAGGAGTTTCACTTACACAGAATATTACTTCTCAGTTTTCTTTTTAAACATTTCATCCAGGTGAAATTGTTTCATGTGTTTTGATCTCTCCCTGTGTAATTTTTCTTGCATCAAGTAAAAGTTCATTAGCTCTTGTTCTGTAATGAAGGTACATTTCTCTAACCCTTTGACTAAATCACTCAACCACTCAACTAACTTGTCAATAGTGAGCCTTTCGGTTTCATCCATCTCATCTTCATCACTGGCAGTGTTTTTATCAACACTGTCTATAATTTCTCAGTCCATAACGTGATGCATAACAGGTGTTTTGTCATCGACAATCATCCACTCATGTAGGTTTTCTTCATTAAGACTACTTGCTAGATCTTTGAAAGCAGGTAAGTCCTGTAACACTTTTTGCATACGCAAGCAAATCATGAACAACTACTTTCTCGTTTGGTACATGAAATCCTGTAAAATCATTGTCAAGCTTTTCTTCAGGCTCATTATCAAAATCAAGGCAGACCACAACTTATACCAGCCATTCTTTAGTGTTGAAGATTCTATCTTCTTCCACCCTCTAGCAATGAACCAAAGGACGTCCTTCATGTTAAATTCTTTAATAAATGTTTGTACAGAATTACCAGCATTCATCTCATCTAAAAGATGTTTCATCAAAACAATGAGCAATACTTGGCCTTTAGAGAGTGTGGTATTCCGTGGTCTTGGGCTTGGATAAGCAATGTACAGTTTGGTGGTAAATGCACTGTAAAAACATTATTCTTACGTGTTCAGCTTTGGGGTGAGCTGAACAATTATCTAAAATAAGAAGAATTTTGCAGTCTTTGGGTAGCCCCACAAGTATGCAAGGTGCTGTGCTTCTGACACAAAATATTTATTAAACCACTCTAACACAATATCGGTAGTAAATTAGCTATTTTTATTTGCATGATGTTACTGGGTAAATTTTAACACCTTTCAAGTTCCTAGGGCACTTACTTTTTCCGATCACCAGTGGTTTACGTCTGTGAGTACCTGCTGCGTTGGAGCACCATAAAATGGTGACTCTGTCCTTAGATTGTTTGAATCTCGTGGGATCATCTTCATCTTCCGTTGCTGATGTTTTCCTCGTGTGCATCGCAAGTGTAGTGCAGTTTCATCTGCATTATGCACCTGCTCAGGACTGAGGTTTTCATTCATCCACATACTCGGTAGCTCCTTCATAGTTTGCAGATCATTTTGCTCCAGACTTTTTATGCATGGAAATTCCATGGGACTTCTTAAACCTTTGCCATCCTTCACTGTAGTCGCAAGCATGTTCTAATTTAAGTTCTTTATGGGACAACCTAGCTTGGTTCATTATCGGACTGCCTGATAAGTCGACTCCATAACTCCGACACTGGTGAAACTATACAATCATCACCCGATCATGTTCAGTGCTCTTACCAACTCTCATAGTTTTTTTTAATGCTCATTTGCTTTAGTGAATCACTGTTTGCATAGAATTGCTAATTGTTTTTCTCTCTGGGGCTTGATATCATACACAGTTGATGAACCAATGCCATATAAGTCACACAGCTTATGCGCAGAAACACCTTGGTCCAGTTTTTTTTCAACATTTCAACCTTCCCCTGGATTGATAGGGACTGATGCTTACATTTGACTGGAACTTGCACTTATCTTAGAAGCCATAGCTAAGGTTAAATTTACGTAAAATAAGCACAAAATATCAGGTCTACCACCAATAAGCGCAATGTAAATGATAAAAATAGCTGCTTTTGTCAAAATTAGTCTCACCACAGGTGGTGCTGCGTGTACTACACATAGTGCCATCCGGTGGCCACCCAGTAAGCTACTAAGCTACACTTTGTAATTTCATCTGAATTAAAAGAGAAGCCGAACCATCAATTTCCGGAAAATCGGTGGTCAACCTATTAGATATATGACACATGTACCACTTGGTATTGAGGCCAAAAAGTTCCATTTTAGTCTCATTCGACCACAAGACCTTCTTGTATCTTGTAAGTGACACTATGCAAAGTCTTCACAGGCAAGGAAGCCTCTTCCATAAATACCCTTCTTATACAAGGCCTTAGAGATTGTGGATCCATGAACTTCCTCTCCAGTTGCAGCCACTGATTTCTGTAGCTCACTCATAGTGACTGTTGGCATCACAGTAGCCTCTCTAACAAGTGCCATTCTTCTTCAGTGAGTAAATTTGGAGGGGTGGCATGACCTAGGCAGTGTGGATGTTGTTTCATATTTTTTCCACTTTTTCCACAATGGATTACACTGAGCTCCCAGGTATGTTCAGTGCCACTGAGATGGTCCTGTACCCGTCCCCAGATTTGTGCTTCTCTGTTATCATTTCCCTGACTTGTCTTGAATGCTCTTTCGTCTTCATTTTGGTTTGGTCTGTTGAAAATCCACCATACTGTTGGACCATACAGAGAGAGGAGGTATTTATTATGAATTCATTAAAAACAGGTGATCCTCCAACTTTTTACATCCACGGCCTCCTCTACTGTAAAGATGAAGCCACACTCAGGTTGGAGGAACAACACCTTATATTCCCTCTGGGTAGCCTCCAACCTGATGGCATGAACATTGACTTCTCAAACTTCCGCTAATGCCCCACCTCCCGCTCATACCCCATCCGTTATTTATTTATGTACATTCTTTCTCTCTCTCTCCTTTTTCTCCCTCTGTCCCTCTCACTATACCCCTTGCCCATCCTCTGGGTTTTTTCCCCCCTCCCCCTTTTCCTTCTCCCTGGGCCTCCTGTCCCATGATTCTCTCATATCCCTTTTGCCAATCAACTGTCCAGCTCTTGGCTCCATCCCTCCCCCTCCTGCCTTCTCTTATCATTTTGGATCTCCCCCTCCCCCTCCCACTTTCAAATCTCTTACTAGCTCTTCCTTCAGTTAATCCTGACGAAAGGTCTCAGCCCGAAACGTCAACTGTACCTCTTCCTAGAGATGCTGCCTGGCCTGCTGCATTCACCAGCAACTTTGCTGTGTGTTGCTTGCTGGAACAATTGTATTCTATATAGTGAAAGTGCTCTTGCACTGAAGCTGGGAGGAAGTTTCATTTTCTCACACAGACAATGGAGGAACAGTATGATACTTGCATGTCTCCATGATGTGAAACTTGGAGGGAATCTTGCACCAGTACAAATCTAGAAGTAGTCCAGGTCCATTGTTCTCTCTAAGCTGCTCGGGTGAGCAGCCACACAGTAACTGAAATGCTCCTGTGCACATAGCCTTTGTTGCCATGCAGCTGGAAATTTCTTTTATGTGACGTTAATGTAATTTTGAAATTATGGTAACATAATTTTGAAATTATGCTAATGTTGTTTTGAAATCTATGTTAATATAATTGTGAAATACCCTGTAATTATGTGTTAATGAATATAATCCATAAATTTTCTAAATAATAAACGTACCATAACCTTTACTTTGAAATATTTTAGAGCTTCAATGTATTTAAATTGTCAATGTTTCAAGTTACAACACTGTTGTAACAATAAGCACTATTGCTAACGGTGTTTCAGAAGATTTGGCATCTCATTGTAAATTCTTTCAGAAAAGCACTGCAATATGCAAAAGTAAAAGTTAGCAAGTTACCGTCACATTATTGTGGCAATACTATCTATAGGAGTGATGAAGTGAGAGATCTGTTTGCATCTTAAAAGTTCTGATGTCACTACTGCACCTATTTGATTCAGTCAACATGTGTGTAATCACTTTGATAATGGATTTCCTGACTATGACTTAAGAGAACGGCAAGCTTTTGACCCTGTTGCTTTTGCGAATGTAGCGAATTTTGGATTTCGAAAGAGGATGTTGTACGACTGACAAAAATAATACTCAACTACTATTAAGAACTATGACAAAAGCATTGCCTCAAAAATGTCATAACAATAATGTGATTTCAAATTTGGCATTTCTGAGAAAGTTAAGGCTGGCTCAATTCAGATGATGTTTTGAACTATGTGCTTAGAAACAAAGAATTTGAAGAAGTGTCAATTCTTGTTGACATCATTGGAACATTTTAGGCTTCTAGTGCTGACTGCGAACATGGATTCAGTCTTATGAATTCAATCAAATGTAGATCTAGAAACAGATTAGAAGTGGAACAGGTTAATACACATCTTTCATCTGGATGCGAAACTAATCTGGACAGTGATTAGAGACAATGGATTTGTAATAAAGACAGACAAGAAAAAGTTTACGCAATGTGAGAGGTTTTTTTGTTGTACTGTATTTAATTCTACCCTTCAATTAGTAAATAAAATCAAAACTATGTGATTTTTCAATTTTCATCCTAAATAGTCATAGTATGCATATTACAAACAAAAACTTTAAGTGCTGCACAGTTTTCAGGCCATGTACAAATTTCCTGCTCAGAGCAATAGTTGATCCGCGCAGCTGTAAAAAAAATTAGAGATTTAAACTGTTCAGCACCTGGCATGTGGCATTCTATGGGAGCATAGGATGGAGATGATTCACCAAGATATTACCTGGGATAGAAAGGTTCAGCCATGAAGACAGACTTGAAAGTTCACAGAACAGTTCAGCACAGAATCAGACCTCTAGCCCCATGATGTTGGTGCCAACCATTAAACTAACCCTTTCTGCCTCCATTCCCCATCGCTTCATACGTCTGTGTAAATGCCTCTTAAATGTCACTATTCTTCCCTCATCTCTCCTGGTAGCATGTTGTATGACTAACTCTCTCTTATCAATGCAAAGTACCAGTCAAAACTCTTTTGCTCCCTAAAGCATCCACATCCATTCTGCAATTACACGACCAGAGCCACACGCAATAGAGTCACACAACACTGAAACAGGTCCTTTGGCAGAGCTGGCTCAAGACGTCCATCCAAGTCCCAGTTGCCAATGTCTGGCCCATAATCCTTCAGAATCCTCTCCAATAACTTACCTGTGCCAATTGTTTGACTTACTAACATTTGGAATGTTAGCCAAATCAGACCTCACCAAAGTCTTATGCAATTTCAACACAACATCCCAATTCCTGTACTCAGTACTTTGATTTATGAAGTCCAACATTGCAATAGCGTTTTTTATGACCCTATCAACCTATGACACCTCTATCAATGGATTATGGATCTGTATTCCTACATCCGTCTGCTGTGCCCTCTTCAGTGCCCTACTGTTCATTGTGTTAACTGAGTTTGTCCTCCTAAACTGCAAAGCACTTGTCTCCATTAAATTCCATCTGCCATTTTTCAGTCCACTTTTCCAGCTGGTCCAGATCCTGCTGCAAGGTTTGATAGCCATCTTTGCTCTCCACCACCTGCAATTCCAATCTTGGTATATTTGCATATTTCCTGATCCAGTTAACCACATTATCATCCTGTCGTTGGTATAGATGACAAACAACAGCAGACCCAGCACCGATCCCTGCAGCACTCCACTAGTCACAGGCCTCCAGTCAGAGAGGCAGCCATCTACTACCGCTCTCTGGTTTCTCCTGCTAAACCAACATTAAGTCAGATTTACTACTTCATCCTGAATGTCAAGTGAATGAATCTTCTGGACCCATGCAGCTTTCTAAAGTCCTTGTATATAAGGTCCACTGCTTTATCTTCATCAACTTTCTTGTTAACCTCCTCAAGAATCTTTTTCAGATTGGTTAGACACTGCCTACCATGGGAAAAACCATGTGGCTATTCCTAGTCAGGCCCTGTCTATCCAAATACTTACATATTCTGTTCCTTAGAATACCTTCCAACAATTTACCCACTATTGACATCAGACTCACCAGTCTATAATTCCCCAGCTTATTCTTAGAACTTTTCATGAACAACAGATATTGAGTATAGGAGTTGGGATGTAATGTTGAAATTGTATAAGGCATTGGTAAGGCCAAATTTGGAGTACATGTATTGTGTACAGTTCTGGTCACCGAATTGTAGGAAAGATGTCAATAAAATTGAGAGAGTACAGAGGAGGTTTACTAAAATGTTGCCTGGGTTTCATCTCCTAAGTTACAGAGAAAGGTTGAACAAGTTAGGTCTTTATTCTTTGGAGCATAGAAGGTTGAGAGGGGACTTGATAGAGGTGTTTAAAATTATGAGGGGGATTGATAAGTTGACGTGGATAGGCTTTTTCCATTGAGAGTGGGGAGGTTCAAACAAGAGGACATGAGTTGAGAGTTAAAGGGCAAAAGTTTAGGGGTAACATGAGGGGGAACTTCTTTACTCAGAGAGTGGTGGCTGTGTGGAACAAGCTTCCAGCAGAAGTGGTTGAGGCAGGTTCAATGTTGTTGTTTAAAGTTAAATTGGATAGATACATGGACAGGAAGGGAATGGAGGGTTATGGGCTGAGTGCAGGTCGGTGGGACTAGGTGAGAGTAGGAGTTCGGCACGGACTAGAAGGGCCGAGATGGCCTGTTTCCGTGCTGTAATTGTTATATGGTTATAACAGAAATGGAGGTAATAGACAGTGAGGAAGGCTGTCCTCCAGTGCTTAGGCATCTTACCTGTGGATAAGGACGTTTTAAATACCTCTGACAGGGCCCCTGAAATTTCTGCAACAGTCTCCCACACAGCCTCAAGAGAGCAAGCTCCTCATCTTCTGTAACGGAGATACAATCCGTAACCTCACCACCATATTGCCTCAGTTCTATAGGCTCTATGTTCATTGCCTAAGTAAATGCAGATGCAAAAATACGGTATCTTTTTAAAATCTCCCCCATTATCTTTCGGTTCTATGCACAGATGACAATGCTGATCTTCAAATGGACCAATTTTGTCCTTTGTTATCCTTTTGCTCTTGATATATCTGTAAATGTCCTTGGAATTCTCCTCCACCTTGTCTGCCAGAACAACTTCATGCCTTCTTTTAACCCTCCTAATTTCTCTCTTAAGTGTTCTCTTGAATTTTTATGTTCCTGAAACGCCTTGTTTGTTCCTTGTTGCCTTTACCATGGTTGAAATAGAAAAAGACACAGAGTGGGCAACAGCAGTTCAGCCAAACATTATGTATCTGACTCAATCTACATTGTCACTGAAGGAGAATATTTTTTTCTGTGCAAGTTCATTAACTTTTCATTTTATTTTGTATTTTTTTCTGAGAAATTTAAGATATGGTGGAGTTCCACTTTTTTTGAGTAGAGCTGGGTTTGTAGTTAAATTGCAAATATTATTAATGAAATATTGCTCATTTTGGATAATGAATATCAGGACTTGCATAGAAGACCAACGTGCATAAGATGTTTCGTAGCCTGGGGAAAAATACACACATAGGACAACAAGAACTTTTCCGGGTCTTTAATTCCTTTATCTGTTTTAGATGTTTTAATGCAGAAAGATGGTATCAAAAATAAAAAAAACAAGGAAATGAATTTTAAAAAAACAGTTTCTGCTGTTACAATCTCAGTTTAATTTCGGATCGCACCCTTGTTACATATGCAGTATGAGAATAACTAAAACAAAATATACAGAACCAATACGGTAGTGGTAATTATTTGGCACACGCGTGCTTAACTTCCAAACACACACAGGCTAGACCTTGAAACAAGTTTTCTGTGCTCACATAGACCGATAAGGAACGTCACCCATTCACGTAATACAGCACTGATTAATTTTACTCGCGAAAATCTTTCCTCGCCAAACCTGAGAAGAGCACTCAAACATGGTTCTCTCTCGAACATGGCAACTCTTTGCTCTACTCAACCTGTGCATAATGACGTCACCAGGCACAAGTAGCTATCTTATCATTACCAGGGTAAATACATCAGTGCACTTTAACATTAAAAAATGATATTCAATAGTCACCTGGTAATAACAAATTCAGTTACTTCAATCATTAAAAATTTATAGACTTCCAAATTTATCATGGTCCTTATTTTTTATCATCTTTTTAACTGGGCTTTCTGCCCAAGAATTGTAGTCTGGGTTGTAAACTAATTTATATTGCTCTACAACAATTAGACAAATGATGTTCTATATTTCATTTAATGTCAGAATTCATGGCTAGCACAATACTGTTCATTACCAGAAACCTGGGCTCAATTCCCACTGTTGCCTGTGAGGGTTTCCTCCGGGTGCTCCGGTTTCCTCCCACAGTCCAAAGATGTACCGGTTGCTAGGTGAATCAGTCATTGTAAATTCTCCTATGATTAGGCTAGGGTTGCTGAGCAACACTCTCAAAGGCCAGAAGGGCCTATTCCACCCTGTATCTCAGTAAATAAATACACTGAGTGGCCAGGATGATGTTGAAATCTAACAAGTTATGCCTGATTTTTTGTCATCTATTGTCAAATAGTTTGATATTGCTGTGGAGTTCAAATTTAAAATGATTATCAATTCTCCACTTCTGCCTTACCACATCTGATGCACACAGATATTTCAGAGTGGAACATTTCACCATGGCTTTATTTCCATAAATATAAGATCTGGTGAATGAGTACAAAGCCTGTATGTATGATGTTTTATTCACTGATTGAAGGAAGATGAATCAGGGTTGGTTTGCAGTGGTTACTTCACTCGCATTTTGACCTGCTCGGAGGTAGCTAGCTAAGAAAAAATAGATGCAGCAGCAAAGGTCAGTAGATGTCTTATTTAGGTAAGGGTGTCGAGGAATATGGATCAAAGTGGATCAAAAGGAGTTTAGACACTTAAGCCATGAGAGCTCACAAATGATGGAGAGGCTGAAGGCCAGTGGACAACTACTGTATATACAATGTATTTGTGATAAAGAGGAATCACAATTAAAGATGACGACTGAATAAAATTTGAAAGGCTGGTATTTGGCTGTCCCTCCCCATCTCTCTCTCTCTCTCTGTCTCTTTCACCCTCTCAACCCCCTCTCTCTCCCTCCCCCTGCCGTCTCCTACCCTCTCTCCCCTTCCTCTCCCTTACCCTCTGTCCCCTTCATCCCCTATTCCTCCCCAATGTTTCTCTCTAATACTCCCTCTAGCCCTCCTCTCCCCTCTTCTCACTCTCTCACCCCTTCTGTCCCCCCCACTAACCTTTCCTGTTACTCAAGAGAACAACTCAAGCTTCTACTTTTTGGAATTTTTTGTTGGAGGTAGACGAGGTTATGGAGACACAAGAGATGACAGTGTTCACCTTTCCCACCACAGAGTAGATTTATATGGAGGGCTGCTGCAAGAACACATATCCATCCACAGAAGCACCCACCATCCAGGTCACGTCCTCATCCCTCTGCTTCCATTGTGCAGGAGGTGCAAAATCCTCAGGTTCAGGAATGGTTGTTACCATGCAACCATTGTGCTCTTGAACTGGTGTGGATAACATCATTCAGTGCAACTCTAAACTGATTTTATGATTTGCAGACTCTCCTTCATTGACTCTTTTACAATTCACATTCTCAGTACAAAGTTTGCACATTAGTTGTTTGTCAGTATTTGTCTGTCTTGGTATAGTTTTTCGTAAAATTCTGTTGTATTTCTTTTTTCCTGTAAGTATTTGCAAGAAAATGAATTTGTCTGCAGAGACTGAGGGGATCTTTGGGTCATATGTTTTGTGGAATTTTGTTTGCGGGTAAGGCTCTCTCAAAAGTAGCCACGGTTGGGTGACGCTATTCCAGCTCGGGGAATCGGAGTTCGAGTTCAATTCTGTAAGGAGATTCTGTACTTCCTCTCCCGGGAATCTGCAGGTTTTCCCCGAGTGATCTGGTTTCCAAAGATGTACCGAGTAGGTTAACTGGTCAATGTAAGGGTTAATCAGGGTTGTGGAGTGGGTTACCGGGATGACCTGGCTGGAAGGGCCTACTCTGCAATGTATAGTCAAATAAAATTAATAAGTGTCATACAAACTTCATGTAGCAATAATTTATTGCAATCTTTCAGATACTTTTTAGCCAATGTGTTCTACTCTAGTTGGAGCATTCCCATTGGGGTAATGTGATTTTCAGGCTGGAGTATATTGCGAAGGATTTTAAAATTTGGGATCTGACTCAATCTCTCTAGAATCTGAGACAAGTATCACTGTATTTACAAAGTGAACAATCTAGACACAGAGGAAGCTCTCGTTCTAGTGCTGCTGCTGCTTGTCTCCAGTGACCCACCTTCAATCCTGACCTCGGGTGTTGTCTGTATGGAGTTTTAGATATTCTCCCTGTAATTGGGTTAATTGACTACCACAAGTTACCTCAAGAATGGCTGTCAGAAGAATCCGGAGGAATTGCTGGGCATGTGAGTGAGAGTATGTTTCAGGAAAATAATTTCAGAATGGGACTGATGAGAATGGTCAGCAAAATGGTTTAGGCTTGACCACCTTATACTGTAAGAAAATACTCCTGATTGTAAAGCTAGTGTAAAAGTCAAACATTAAGCTAAGAAGGTAAGGCATAAACAACTGGCTGATATAATAATGAAGCTCAGTTCAGGTACATCTTTGTTAACCTGATGTGTGTTTTAGTAGGAAAAATACTAAATGAGGGAAAAAAAATTGAACAGCTCCTGAAAATAGAAAGTTGGCAACTTGTTTTTGCTCTCAGAACTTAAACATATTTTCCTTAATAATTCATTTTCATCCATTTAACACATAAACTAGGTGTTAATAACACTAGTGATCTTTATACAAACAGAAGAAAGCTTTAACTGTGACATACTCTATTTCTTTTATCTACCTGTGCACTACTAAAGGCTGATTTATACTTATGCGTCAAATTGACACCGTAGGTACAGCGTAGCCGCGAACCCTACGCAGAGCCTATGGGGATCCCTACGCTGTAGCCTGACGCGCACCTCTCCCAAAATGTAACTACGCGTCATGGCAACGCAGACCGCAGCAACTGTGATTGGTCCACTTGGTAGCGTCGCATTTCCTCCTACACACTGCAATAGATTCCCATTGGGCAACTGACAGGCAGGGAAGGAACTCTGGCTGCAATGCTTTCCATAAAGCTTCACAGACCTCCGAAATTATGGAGGACACATTTTGCTTTTACGAAAAAGACGCTTGCTTTAAACTTGTTTACCGTGAGAAAGACTACCATGACCATGAAGCCTTGCACGGGCAGGTGTGTGCGCATGTGCGACATGCCAGAATTGCAGAGCAGCGCAGACACACCAACGCACAAGTATAAATGCTCACAATGCGTATAGGCCACTTGCGTAGGTTATGGCGTCCATTTGATACAGAAGTATAATCAGCTTTTAAGGTTAGTCTTCGAAAACCTTTTAGTGAATTTGTTATAGTTCTGAAAAAGAGATGATAACTTGTGTGCTTTGCATATAAAACTGTTTTGACTCTGCACTTTGGTGGAGATTGGTGTATATTTTTGTGGAGATTTTAGTTGTGTTGTGAAGCAATTTTCTATATGAGGGGTGATTGATAAGTTTGTGGCCTAAAGTAGAAGGAGTCAATTTTAGAAAACCTAGCACATTTATTTTTCAACATAGTCCCCTCCTACAGTAGAAGGAGTCAATTTTAGAAAACCTAGCACATTTATTTTTCAACATAGTCCCCTCCTACATTTGCACAGTTAGTCTAGCGGTCGTGGAGCATACGGATCCCTTCTTTGTAGAAGTCGGCATCTTGGACCTCCAGAAAGTGGTCCACAGCAGGGGTGATTGATAAGTTTGTGGCCTAAGGCAGAAGGAGATGAGTTATTAACTTCAAAAGAGTTGAACTGCATGTGCATACAACGAGAGCTGTATAAGTCATCTCCTTCTGCCTTAGGCCACTATAGGAAGGATGTGGAAGCACTGGAAAGGGTACAGAGAAGATTTACCAGGATGCTGCCTGGTTTAGAAAGTATGCATTATGATCAGAGATTAAGGGAGCTAGGGCTTTACTCTTTGGAGAGAAGGAGGATGAGAGGAGACATGATAGAGGTGTACAAGATAATAAGAGGAATAGATAGAGTGGATAGCCAGTGCCTCTTCCCCAGGGCACCACTGCTCAATACAAGAGGACATGGCTTTAAAGTAAGGGGTGGGAAGTTCAAGGGGGATATTAGAGGAAGGTTTTTTACTCAGAGAGTGGTTGGTGCGTGGAATGCACTGCCTGAGTCAGTGGTGGAGGCAGATACACTAGTGAAGTTTAAGAGACTACTAGACAGGTATATGGAGGAATCTAAGGTGGGGGCTTATATGGGAGGCAGGGTTTGAGGGTCGGCACAACATTGTGGGCCGAAGGGCCTGTACTGTGCTGTACTATTCTATGTTCTATGTTCTATTTGAATGTGTGTTCTTGTATGCTGCAACTGCCGTAATCCCTCCAAGGACTGGGTATGATTTGTGGCAAAGCAGAATGTAACACTCCAGATGTTTAAAAAACATGAATAATTATGTTAGCTGAAATAAGCAGGTTTTGCCATTTTAATCTATCATACATTGGCTTTTATTTGCCAATTGGAAACAAGCATATTGCTTTTAGTACAAATAAAGACAATTCCAATTGGCCCAATAAGCAACTTTTTTTCTTCTATTTTTCTGTAGCCGGACTGCTCTGTCCACCTGCACTTGCGCTGGGCTGATAACCCTTATGTATCAGGCACCGTTCACACCAAAGATACTGCACCAGGACTTATTATGGGAGCAGGTAATATTATTATTTGTTTGAATGTATTTTTAATCATTCTTTTTCTTTGAAAGGTAATTAGAAATGTATAAAAATTGAGTTGAGCATTCATTTACAGTTGGACAGGAAGCCTTGTCAACCAATCATTCCAACTACAGTACCGTCTCTTCAAAACTTGTAGTTGTGGCTATTGCTGTGCATCATTACTGGTTGTGCATTTCACTCTGTAACTATACCTCAGGATATTTTTTTTGCAAAGGTTCATCATGACCACTTTTAATCGTCTTTTAGTAAAGAATGGTAAACATAATGAGGAACGTTGACTGTACTCTTTTTCCATAGATGTTGCCTGGCCTGCTGAGTTTCTTATAACGAACTGTGTTGCTTATAACGAAGACGCCTTCAGTTCAAAGAAACATTTTCTCTATAGTGCTGAGACCAGTTCCCTGAGCATCATGTTGCCAGGACCACATTATATCAGTTTCCTGTCTTAAAAGCATATAGAGAGGTGGAATCTCTTGCAGAAAGAGGCAACTGACTGTACAGAGTAAGCCCTGAACAACCAGCTGTCATGTGTGGTCTGATGTTCACACCATAGCTTTGTATTCTTAGACTGGATGTACAAGGAGGCAGCATGTTCAGTCAGCCACTCACATTGACTACCTGGTCAGAAGCAAAAAATAAACCAACAGCAAAAGGCAAGTTACTAAGGTACTCTTGACCGAAGTGATCACAGAATCAGCTAACACGAGGAATTCTGCAGATGCTGAAAATTCAAGCAACACACATCAAAGTTGCTGGTGAACGCAGCAGGCCAGGCAGCATCTCTAGGAAGGGGTACAGTCGACGTTCCGGGCCGAGACCCTTCGTCAGGACTAACTGAAAGAAGAGCTAGTAGAAGATTTGAAAGTGGGAGGGGGAGGGGGAGGGGGAGATCCAAAATGATAGGAGAAGACAGGAGGGGGAGGGATGGAGCCAAGAGCTGGACAGTTGATTGGCAAAAGAAATATGAGAGGATCATGGAACAGGAGGCCTAGGGAGAAAGAAAAGGAGGAGGGGGGGAAAACCCAGAGGATGGGCAAGGGGTATAGTGAGAGGGACAGAGGGAGAAAAAGGAGGGAGAGAAAAAGAATGTGTGTGTATAAATAAATAACGGATGGGGCATTAGCGGAAGTTTGAGAAGTCAATGTTCATGCCATCAGGTTGGAGGCTACCCAGACGGAATATAAGGTGTTGTTCCTCCAACCTGAGTGTGGCTTCATCTTTACAGTAGAGGAGGCTGTGGATAGACATATCAGAATGGGAATGGGAGTCCCAGTGGCCACACATTTTAATTCCACGTCCCATTCCCATTCTGATCTGTCTATCCACGACCTCCTCTACTGTAAAGATGAAGCCACACTCAGGTTGGAGGAACAACACCTTATATTCCGTCTGGGTAGCCTCCAACCTGATGGCATGAACATTGACTTCTCAAACTTCAGCTAGTGCCCCACCTCCCCCTCGTACCCCATCTGTTATTTATTTATACACACACATTCTTTTTCTCTCCCTCCTTTTTCTCCCTCTGTCCCTCTGACTATACCCCTTGCCCATCCTCTGGGTTCCCCCCCCCCTTGTCTTTCTCCCCAGACCTCCTGTCCCATGATCCTCTCATATCCCTTTTGCCTATCACCTGTCCAGCTCTTGGCTCCATCCCTCCCCCTCCTGTCTTCTCCTATCATTTTGGATCTCCCCCTCCCCCTCCCACTTTCAAATCTCTTACTAGCTCTTCTTTCAGTTAGTCCTGACGAAGGGTCTCGGCCTGAAACGTCGACTGTACCTCTTCCTATAGAATCAGCTGTTTGTTTCTCAGAACTCCACTCAAACATTATGATAAGGTTTTGGAAAACCTCACTGGCCACTGGAAAAGCAGTTCGTTAGTAATTTCATTTATTATAGTTTATCTAGAAAACAAATGATATGGTCCAAAGCTCCCTTCCAGAGAGATTAGCATAAATTGGCTCATTTATATAGCAAAAGTAATAAAAGCTGTTATCAATGGCAGATAGATTGAACCCCTGCACAATTAATGTGTTTGACAAAAGAACCCTTGGTACCTCGACAAATCACTGGATATTGAGTTTCTGTGCTTTGGAATTCATTTCATGAAAGATGCTGGAAGTAGATTCAATAACACTTTAGAAAGGGAATTCGATAATTTACATGTAAATGGAAAATAAATAGGCCGAAGGGAACGAGCAAGAGAGGAGAACTAGATTAGAAATTTCGCTGGGTTTTAGCAAAGCTGTGGTAGGTTAACTTTCATGATTCAGTTCAAACTTTGGAATATTTTTAAGCACTCTTATGGTAATTTGTATGCCATTCAAGAGGAATTAAGGCAGGAGCGGATACCACCTCTACAAACCTCTTCTGTCATTTAATGAGGTCATGGCTTATTTTGATTCTAACATTAACCACACATCCCACTGTAACCTTCCTTTAGTAAACCTTAGCCTTGGTCTGCTTCTGCCACCCGATGCGGAAGACAGTTCCAAAGACTCAGTACCCTTGGAGAAAGAAAATACTGCATTCTCTGTCTTAAATTCTGCTTAGAATCTATAACCCCTCGTTCCAGATTCTCCTACCTCCTTTCCACATTCACCCTGTCAAGATGTCATGAAATTTCAATTAACCATTCTTTCAACCTTTTAAAATCCAGCAATTCCAGGCAAAACTACCCAGCTCTGCTCAGAAGGCATCCCACCCATTCTAGATGTCAATAGCAGTTGATGTAGTCTGAGAATTGCCAAAAGACGGTGTGTAAAATGATCACTATCTCAGGGTAGCATTTGCAGATGGATCTGGAGCCTGTCAGCAACAATAACACTATGGGCAGTGGGCACAAATCCTGCCAGCCGCCTTCATGAATTGCTTGCTAATTTGACATATTACCTGCAGTTCACCCAGCAGACATTGTTACACTGACATATTACCTGCAGTTCACCGAGCAGACATTGTTGCACTGACATATTACATATTGTTCACACAGCAGACATTGTTACACTGACATATTACATGTAGTTCAGCCAGCAGACATTGTTACATTGATATATTACATGTAGATCAACCACCAGACATTTGTACACTGATATATTACATGTAGTTCAGACAGTATTATAAATGATTCGTTTCTGGATTACTCAAAGACTAGTGATATTGTGGATAGCAAGGATGGTTTTCGAAGACCTCAGCAGGAGATAAATCAGATGGAAAGTTGAGCAGAGATATGAGTGAACGGAATTGAATTCTAGTAAATAGGATATCATTTATATTGGGAAGACAAATAGGTTTTTTCACCATAAAGAGTCAACTACTAAGACATGTTGATGTGCAGAGGAATCTTAGCATTCAAGAACATAGTTTGGTGAAAGTAGAACCATGGATTGATTGGGTGGTGAAGTTGTGTTTGTCAGGGCACAGAATATAAAAGTTGAGACGTTATGCTGCAGTTAGATTAGGCCACACGGGGTATTACGTGCAGTGCTAGTCCACACGGGGTATTACGTGCAGTGCTAGTCCACATGGAGTATTACGTGCAGTGCTAGTCCACACGGGGTATTACGCGCAGTGCTAGTCCACATGGAGTATTACGTGCAGTGCTAGTCCACACAGGGTATTATGTGTTAGATTCGGCCACACGGGGTATTACGAGTTAGATTAGTCCACACGGGGTATTACGAGTTAGATTCGGCCACACGGGGTATTACGTGTTAGATTAGGCCACACGGGGTATTACGTGTTAGATTAGGCCACACGGGGTATTACGAGTTAGATTCGACCACACGGGGTATTACGAGTTAGATTAGGCCACACGGGGTATTACGAGTTAGATTCGGCCACGCGGGGTATTACGTGTTAGATTAGGCCACACGGGGTATTACGTGTTAGATTCGGCCACACGGGCTATTACGAGTTAGATTCAGCCACACGGGGTATTACGAGTTAGATTCGGCCACACGGGGTATTACGTGTTAGACTCGTCCACACGGGGTATTACGTGTTAGATTCGGCCACACGGAGTATTACGAGTTAGATTCGGCCACATGGGGTATTACGTGTTAGATTCAGCCACACGGGGTATTACGTGTTAGATTCGGCCACACGGGCTATTACGAGTTAGATTCGGCCACATGGGCTATTACGAGTTAGATTCGGCCACACGGGGTATTATGTGTTAGATTAGGCCACACGGGGTATTACGTGCAGTGCTAGTCCACACGGGCTATTACGAGTTAGATTCGGCCACACGGGGTATTACGTGCAGTGCTAGTCCACACGGGGTATTATGAGTTAGATTCGGCCACACGGGGTATTACGTGTTAGATTCGGCCACACGGGCTATTACGAGTTAGATTCGGCCACACGGGGTATTACGTGTAGTGCTAGTCCACACGGGCTATTACGAGTTAGATTAGTCCACACGGGGTATTACGAGTTAGATTCGGCCACACGGGCTATTACGAGTTAGATTCGGCCACACGGGGTATTACGTGTAGTGCTAGTCCACACGGGCTATTACGAGTTAGATTAGTCCACACGGGGTATTACGAGTTAGATTAGTCCACACGGGGTATTACGAGTTAGATTCGGCCACACGGGGTATTACGTGTTAGATTCGGCCACACGGGCTATTATGTGTTAGATTCGGCCACACGGGGTATTACGAGTTAGATTTGGCCACACGGGGTATTACGTGTTAGATTAGGCCACACGGGGTATTACGAGTTAGATTCGGCCACACGGGCTATTACGTGTTAGATTCGGCCACACGGGGTATTACGAGTTAGATGCGGCCACACGGGCTATTACGTGCAGTGCTAGTCCACACGAGGTATTATGTGTTAGATTTGGCCACACAGGCTATTACGTGTTAGATTCGGCCACATGGGCTATTACGAGTTAGATTCGGCCACACGGGCTATTACGTGCAGTGCTAGTCCACACGGGGTATTACGTGTTAGATTCGGCCACACGGGCTATTACGAGTTAGATTCGGCCACACGGGCTATTACGTGTTAGATTCGGCCACACGGGCTATTACGAGTTAGATTCGGCCACACGGGGTATTACGTGCAGTGCTAGTTGCCACACTATATCTTTGCACCATTCTGTTTTGCATTTGTTGCTGTATTTATTACATGGAACAGTACAGCACTGAATAGGCCATTCGGCCCACAATGTTGTGCTGAACTTGATGCCAATTTATACTAAATGTCCTCCTGTGTATCATCCTTATCCCCTCTCTATTCGTGTGTCTATCTGAAAGCCTCTTCTACTCTAACAAACTGCCTGCTTCCAATACTACCTGTGGTTAACCTATTCCAGACTTCTGCATAAATAAAATCTTGCCCCTTACATCACTGTTAAACTTCTCCTTTTAACTTTTAACACACGTCCACTGGTATTTGACATTTGTATTCTGTCTGTCTACCTTGTCTGTGCCTCTCACAATGTAAATAAACCTCTGTCAGGTTTCCCATGAGCCCCCACCGTTCTAGAGCAAATAGTAATGTTTTGGCAAATAGTAATGTTTCCTCAGAGCTCAGTATCTAATCCAGGTAGCTGTTCAACACCCTCTCCACAGTCTCCACATCCTTCCTGTAATGGCGCAATATTCCAAGAGCGGACTGACTGAAGTTTTGTATAGCTGCAGCATGAATTACTTACTCTTCTACTCAACACTGCTTCCAATGAAGGCAAACACGCTACATGCCTTCTTTACCACCTTACCCACTTGCGTAGCTACTTTAGGTGAACTATGAACTTGGACCCTAGATCCTTCTATACTTCAATGCTTGTGCAGGATGTACTATAAAACGTCTGCTCTCTCATTGCATTTGACCTCCCGTAGTGCTACACTTCACACTTCCCTGCCCATTATCTGTAACTGATCTATATTCCATTGTATTCTTTCATAGTCCTTTACACTGTCCACAATTCCACCAATCTTCGTGCCATCCACAAACATTCTAATCCACATTTTCATCCATGTACCTATCCAAACTCTCTTAAATATTGAAATTGAGCTTGCACTGGCAGCCTATTCCATACCCTCATGACCCTCTGAGTGAAAATGTTTCCCCACATGTCCCCCTTAAACTTTTCACCTTTCACCCCTAATTCATGACCTCTAGTTGTAATCCCATCCAACCTCAGTGGAAAAAGCCTGCTTGCATTTAACCTATCTAGACCCCTCATAATTCTCTATACCTCTATCAAATCTCCTCTCAATCTTTTACGTTCCAAAGAATTAAAGTCCTAACCTGTTCAATCTTTCCATATAACTCCGGTCCTCCAGATCCAGCAGTATTCTTGTAAATTTTCTCTGTACTCTTTCAATCTTATTTACATCTGTCCTCAAGGTAGGTGACCAAAACCTGCACACAATATTCCAAATTAGATCTCACCAATGTCTTAAACAACTTCAACATAACATCTCCTCTGTACTCATACTTTGATTTATGAAGGCCTATGTGTCAAAAACTTTCTTTGTGACCCTATCAACCTATGACGCATGTTCCATGAGTTATGCATTTGTATTCTCAGATCTCTTTGTTCTACCACACTCCTCAGTGCCCTGTCATTCACTGTGTAAGACCTACCCTGGTTGGTCCTACCGAAGTGCAAAACCTTGCACTTGTCTGCATCAAGTTCCACCTGCCATTTTTCATCCATCTTTCAAGGTAGTCCAGATCTCTCTGCAAGCCATAATAGTCCTCCTCACTATCCACTACATCCCCAATCTTGGTGTCATTGCAGACTTGCTAATCCAGTTTACCACATTATCATCCAGATTGTTGATATAGATGACAAATGACAATGGACCAGCACCAATCCCTGCAACACTCCACTAGTCACAGGCTTCCAGTCAGAGAGGCAACCATCTACTCCCACTCTCTGTCTTCTCCCACAGAACTGACGTCTCATCCAGTTTGCTACCTCATCTTGAATGCCGAGTAATTGAACCTTCTTGACCAACCCCCTACGTGGGGCCTTGTTAAATGCCTTGATAAAGTCCATGTAGACAAGATCCACTACCTTGCCTTCATCAACTTCCCTGGTAATTTACTCAGAAAACTGTAAAATTGTTCAGACGTGGCCTACCACACGCGAAGCGATGCAAACTGGGGAAAATAAAGCCTCTATTCCATATACCCTCCAATCACACACAGGTGGTCAGACTGAAAATCTAGTTTTACTGAACAACTTCCTGCTAGTTGACATTACTTGTTCACATGTTGCTTGGATTTCCAAAATCTGCAGATTTTACAAACGAAGCCACGTTGACTATCCTTAATCAGTTCATGTCCATCCAAATACTCATAAATCTAGTCCTTTAGAATACCTTTCAATAACTTTCCCACTACTGATGTCAGGCTCACCAGCCTATAATTCTCTGGTTTATGTTTAGAGCTTCTCTTAAACAGCAGAACAACATTCGCTATCCTCCAATCTTCTAGCACTTCACCTGTCACTAAGGGTGATTTAAATATCTCTGCTAGGGCCCCAGAAACTTCTACACTTGTCTCCTGCATGATCTGAGGGAACACCTGGTCTGGCCCTGGGGATTTATCCAGCCTCACTTGCCTCAAGACAGCAAACACCTCCTTCTCTGTAATGTGCATAGAATCATGAAGTTGATGCCGTTTGGTCCCACTCCTACAGATTCTGTGTCCGTCTCCTGAGTAAATACAGATGCAAAAAATCCATTTAAGGTCTCCCCCCCAACTCTTTTGGCTCCAAGCGTGGATTACCATTCCGATTTTCAAGGGCAAGAGGATTGTCCCTTGCAATCCTTCTGCTCGTAAATAGAGTCCCTTGAGATTCTCCTTCACCTTGTCTGCTAGGGCAATCTCATGCCTTTGCTTGCATTTCTTATACTCCGTGCATCCCTCATTTTTTCCTACCTGCCTATATCTGCTATGCACCTCCTTTTTCTTTTTAACCAGGGCTTCAATATCTCTTGAAAACCAAGGTTCCCAAAACCTGTTATTCTGACAGCCACATACAAGCTTTATACTCTCAAGAGTTCACTTTTGAAGGTCTCCTACTTACCAAGTACGCCTTTGCCAGAAAACAGCCTATCCCAATGCAGTTACCAGATTTTTTCTGATACCATCAAAAATGGCTTTTCTCCAATTTAGAATCCCTACCCACGGACCAAACCTTTCTTTTTGCGTATATACTTGAAACTCTTGACGTTATGATCACTAGATGCAAAGTGTTCCCCTACACAAACTTCTGTCACCTACCCTGTCTCATTCCCTAATTCTCTCGTTGGGTCTTCTACATACTGAGTAAGAAAACTTTCCTGAACATTTTTGACAAACTCTATACCATCTAGTTCTTTTACTGTATGGGAGTGCCACTTAATATGTGGAAAGTTAAAATCGCCTACTATAACAATCTTGCAACAGTCTGCGATTTCCCTACAAATTTGTTCCTCTAATTCTTTTGGACTGTTGGATCATCTGTAATATAGCCCCATTAACATGGTCATACCTTTCTTATTGCTCAATTCCACCCATAATGCCTCACTGGACTAGTTCTCCCATCTGTCCTGACTGGGCACTGCTGGGACATTTTCCTTGACTAGTAATGCCACCCCTCCTCCTTCAATCCCTCCCACTAGGTCACGTGTAAAGAAATAGAACCCCGGAATACTGAGCTGCCAGTCCTTCCCCTGCTGCAACCAAGCCTCACTAATGGCTATAATGTCATAATTCCAGGTGTTGAGCTCACCTGCCTTTCCTATAATGCTTCTTGCATTGAAGCATACCTAGCTCAGGGCAATATTTGCACTATGCTCAACCTTTTGCTTCCTGACTTTGTCCGAGGTCTTAATATTATCTGTCTCCACAGCCTCTCCTCTACCTTCTAGTGCTCTGGTTCCCATCCCCCTGCAACTCTAGTTTAACCCCGCCGCACCCCTGTGCAGAATTAGGAAGCCTTCCCGTGAGGATATTAGTCCCCCTGCAGTTCAGGTGAAAACCATTTGTTCTGTATAGTCCCACCTTTCCTAGAAGAAGGCCGAATGATCCAGAAATCTGATGCCCTCCTTCCCACACCAACTCCTAAGCCATGAGTTGCACTAGTTCTGGCCTCATTAGCATGTGGAACAGGTAGCACTTGTGAGATCACAATCTTGGAGATCCTGCCCTTTAGTTTAGCACCTAACTCTCTGAACTCCCTTTGCAGAACCTTGTCAGTCTTCCTACCTCTGGCCCAATAACTCTCCTCTCAAAATATCCTGTACATTCTACAAGATATCCTGCACCAGGGAGACAAAGCACCAACATGAAGTCTCTACTTTGGTCCAGAAATGCCTATCTTCATTCCTTACTATCGAATCTCCGATCGCAGTCACTTTGTGATAGTCACAGAAATGCCTATCTTCATCCCTTACTATCGAATCTCCTATCACAGTCCCTTTGTGGCAAAACAGGCAAGGGTAAAATCAGGCAGAGCTGGGCTGTAACATCTTGAAGAATCCCACCCACTGTTTGTCCCACTCCATCGGGGAGGAGGCTACGTGGCATCCGCACCAGGACCATCAGACTCTAAAACAGTTACCTTCCCCAAACGGTAAAGCTGTTCAACACCTCCACCCGCTAACATCCCACCACACCCCCCAGCACCACCATAGAACCATAGAGCCCTACAGCACAGAAAACAGGCCATTCGGCCCTTCTACTTTGTACCAAAACTTTATTCCGCCAGTCCCATTGACCTGCATCCAGTCCATAACCCTCCAGATCTCTCCCATCCATGTACCTATCCAATTTATTCTTAAAACTTAAGAGTAAGCCCGCATTTACCACATCAGATGGCAGCTCGTTCCACACTCCCACCACTCTCCGAGTGAAGAAGTTCCCCCTAATGTTCCCCTTTCACCCTAAAGCCATGTCCTCTCGTGTTTATCTTTCCTAATCTAAGTGGAAAGAGCCTATTCACATTTACTCTGTCTATACCCCTCATTATTTTGTAAACCTCTATCAAATCTCCCTTCATTCTTCCACGCTCCAAGGAATAAAGTCCTAACTTGTTCAGTCTTTCCCTGTAACTCAACTCCTGAAGACCCGGCAACATCCTAGTAAATCTTCTCTGCACTCTTTCAATGTTACTGATATCCTTCCTATAGATAGATGACCAGAACTGTACTCAATACTCCAAATTTGGCTTCACCAATATCTTATACAACCTCCACATAACATCCCAACTCCTATACTCAATACTTTGATTTATGAATGCCAGGATGCCAAAAGCCTTCTTTACAACCCTGTCTACCTGTGACGCCACTTTCAGGGAATTATGTATCTGAACTCCCAGATCTCTTTGTTCCTCCGCACTCCTCAGTGCCCTACCATTTGCTGTGTATGTCCTACCTTGATTTGTCCTTCCAAAACGCAACACCTCACACTTGTCTGCATTAAATTCTATCTGCCATTTTCTGACCCATTTTTCCAGTTCGTCCAGATCCCTCTGCAAGCTTTGAAAGCCTTCCTCACTTTAATACTTTATCATTTCCTGTTCATCACCTTACGTACAGACACTCCTGTGCCTAGCGTCACTTTATGGACATACAATCAACCTATGTATGTATTCTATGTATATATTGTGTGTTTTTTTATTATTGTGTTCTTTATTATGGTTTTTTTGCTATATTGGATCTGGAGTGACAATTATTTTGTTCTCCTTTACACCTATCTAAATGACTGGAAATGATATTAAATGATCTTGAATCTTGAAATAAAACATCTGTATTTTTCATCACAGAAAATCTGGCACTAACAACCATCTGTAAATCTCAGTTACAGATCGAAACTATTGCCTGTGTCACAGTGTTACCACCCACCAAGGGTTAGTGACTGTCTATGGCCATAAGACACAGATGGCTTGCTCTACTAACTAGGGAAAAGTGTTCTTCCTGGGAATTAAATATCCAAAGATAATCAGACAATACAGAAGGATAGGCAGGAAGGTAAAGAAGGTGGGGTAGCATTCTTAATTAAAGATGAGATCTGGGCAATAGTGAAAGATGATCTAAGATCTAAGGAGCAGAATGATGAATCTGTCTGGGTAGAGATTAGGAATAGTAAAGGGGAAAAAAAATCACTGGTGGGAGTTGTCTATCGGCCACCGAATAATAACATTACAGTGACACAGGCATGTATGAATGGAACAGCAGTCATCATGGGAGACATAGATTGGGTGAATCAAATTGGTTGAGGTGGTCTTGAAGAGGACTTCATATATGTGATAGCTTTCTTGAACAGTATGTTACTGAACCTACAAGGGAACATGCCATCTGGTCCTGTTCAATGAGACAGGTAGAATTAGTGATCTTCTAGTTAGGGATCCTCTTGGAAAGAGTGATCACAGTATGACTAAGTTTCTCATACAAATGGAGGGTGCAGTAGTTCAATCTAAGCACAGTGTATTATGCCTAAACAAGGGAGACTACAATGGGATGAGGGAGGAGTTGGATAGGATAGACTGGGAACACAGGCTAAATGGTGGAATAGTTGAGGAACAGTGGAGACTTCCAAAAAGCCAGCCATGGACACCTAAGGAAATAAAAGAAGGCATTAAACTAAAAGTTCATGCATACAAAGTCACCAAGAGTAGTGGGAAACTGGAAGACTGGGAAAACTTTAAAAAACAACAAAGAACCACTAAGTGAGCAGTAAAGAAAGGATCGGTATATAATGAAAATAACCTAGTACAAAATATAAAGATGGATAGTAAAAGATTTTATAATTGTATAAAGGGGAAAAGGATGGCTAAAGTGAAGATAGGTCCCTTAGAGGACGAGGAAGGGGAATTAATATTGGGTAATGAGGAAATGGCTGAGGCTTTGAATGATTATTTTGTGCCGGTCTTCATGGTGGAGGACACATCTAACATGCCGAAGAGAGATGATTTGGATGCGATGGGAGGTGAGGACATCGATACAATAGCTATCACTAAAGAAGTAATGCTGAACAGACTTGTGGGCCTGCAGATAGATAAGTTCCCTGGTCTTGATGAAATGCATCCCAGGGTACTGAAAGAAATGGCAGAGGTTATAGTAGAGGCTTTGGTGCTGATTTATCAAAATTCTCTGGACTCTGGGCAGGTCCCAGCAAATTGGAAGACAGTGAATGTCATGCCACTGTTGAAAAAAATGATGTAGGCAAATGGCGGCTAACTATAGGCCTGTTAGTTTAACATCTGTAGTTGGGAAAATGTTTGAAGCTCTCATTAAAGAAGAAATAGCTTGGCATCTGGAAAGAAAAGGTGTGTCCTGTTTGACACACTTACTGAAGTTCTTACAAGCGCAGTGGATGGAAGGGAACAGATGGACTTGGAGTTCCAGAAGGTGCTCACCCCATAAAAGGCTCGCCATAACATAAGGTTACATAGAGTGGGTGATGTATTCGCATGGATAGAGGATTGGTTAACTAAAAGAAAGCAGAGAGTTGGGAACATGGGTGCTTCTCTGAGTGACAATCAATGGTGAGCGGTGTCCCGCAAGGGTCAGTGCTGGGCCCGCAACTGTTCACGATATACATTAACGATCTGCAAGAGGGGACAGAATGTAGTGTATCTAAGTTTGCTGATGATACGAAATTGAGTGGAAAAGCAAATTGTGCAGAGGATACGCAGAGTCTGCAGAGAGATATAGATAGGTTAAGTGAGTGGGCAAGGGTCTGGCAGATGGAGTACAATGTTGGTAAATGTGAGGTCATCCATTTTTGAAGGAAAAATAAAAGAGCAGGTTATTATTTAAATGGTAAAAGATTGCACTATGCTGCTGTGCAGAAGTACTTGTGAATGCCTATGCATGAATCACAAAAGGTTGATTTGCAGGTGCAGCAGGCTATCAAGAAGGCAAATAGAATGTTAGTCATCATTGCTAGAGGGATTGAATTTAAGAGCAGGAGGTTATACTGCAAATGTACAGGGTACTGATGAGGCCACACCTGGACTATTGCATGCAGATCTGGTCTCCTTACTTGAAGAAGGATATACTAGCTTTGGAGGCGGTGTAGAGGAGGTTCACCAGGTTGATTCCAGTGATGAGGGGGTTCAACTATGAGGAGAAATTGAGTCTCCAGGGACCGTACTCACTGGAATTCAGAAGGATGAGAGGCGATTGTATAGAAACATATAAAATTATGAAAAGGATAGATAAGATAGAGGCAGGAATGTTGTTTCCACTGGTAGGTAAGACTAGAGCTAGAGGGCATAGCTTCAAGATTCAGGGGAGCAAATGTAGGATGGAGATGAGGAGGAACTGGTTTTCCCAGAGAGTGGTAAATCTATGGAATTCTCTGCCCAATAAAGAAGTGGAGGCTACATCAGTAAATATATTTAAGACAAAATTGGATAGATTTTTGCATAGTAGGAGAATTGAGGGTTATGGGGAAAATGCAGGTAGGTGGAGATGAGTCCATGGTCAGATCAGCCATGATCTTATTGAATGGTGGAGCAGGCTCAACAGGCCAGATGCCCTGCTCCTATTTCTTATGTTCTTAACACCCAGAAGCTGTCACTCCATGCCAACCCTCGGACTACATTGAGAGTTTCCTTCAAAATTACTGACCCACTTCCTATAAATTAGAAGATGAATAATGTGAAAATTTGCCTGTCTAGAAAGCAGATCAGCTTTCTACCTTTTTCAGGGAGAAAAATAAATACTTCTTGAAGTAAGGATGATTCAATAATGCAATTATCTTTGTTTTTTGTGACTTTTAATTTGGTGTTAGCACTCTACTCATCGCCAGTTTAATGTATCAAAAATGCTCGAAGTCCAACCTCGAGGCAATAAAGCTTACTGTCATTATCCCACAACTTTGTTGCAAGGAATTGGGACCCCCTGTGAATTGCTCATCACCCTACGTGTTTGGATGCTTTGTACCACATTAATGTTAGCTTCAAGAAAGCAGCTTAATCACCCCACAATTAATTTATGAAATTGTTGTATTTACATAGTAAATTGCTACTAAACTTTGTGGGGGAAATTAAGCTGTATAATTAACAGGAGTAAGTGCTCTTTTAATGATATATAGACTGCTAATCAAACCACCCGAAACGTAGTAAGAAATAAATTGTGAAATCTCACTTTTTTAAGTTGTGAATTGGTTTTTGTGAATTTTTAATAGTTTATTTCATTATTTTTACTTTGTTTAATTTCTCTTTGAAAGCTGTTGTGTTTTACCACGCCCCCCCCCAACCCCATTCCATTTAGTCATAGTCATACTTTATTGATTCTGGGGGAAATTTGTTTTCGTTACAGTTGCACCATAAATAATAAATAGTAATAGAACCATGAATAGTTAAATAGTAATATGTAAATTATGCCAGTAAATTACGAAGTAAGTCCAGGACCAGCCTATTGGCTTAGGGTCTCTGACCCTCCCAGGGAGGAGTTGTAAAGATTGATGGCCACAGGCAGGAATGACTTCCTATGACGCTCTGTGTTGCATCTCGGTGGAATGAATCTCTGGCTGAATGTACTCCTGTGCCCAACCAGTACATTATGTAGTGGATGGGAGACATTGTCCAAGATGGCATGCAACTTAGACAGCATCCTCTTTTCAGGCACCACCGTGAGAGAGTCCAGTTCCATCCCCACAACATCACTGGCCTTACAAATGAGTTTGTTGATTCTGTTGACGTCTGCTACCCTCAGCCTGCTGCCCCAGCACACAACAGCAAACATGATAGCACTGGCCACCACAGACTCATAGAATGTCCTCAGCATCGTCCGGCAGCTGTTAAAGGACCTCAGTCTCCTCAGGAAATAGAGACGGCTCTGACCCTTCTTGTAGACAGCCTCAGTGTTCTGAGACCAGTCCAGTTTATTGTCAATTCGTATCCCCAGGTATTTGTAATCCTCCACCATGTCCACACTGACCCCCTGGATGGAAACAGGGGTCACCGGTACCTTAGCTCTCCTCAGGTCTACCACCAGCGCCTTTTGTAGATCACATTGTTTACATCATCAAATTCTGGTTCAATATCCATACTCATCATTGTGCAGAGAGGATTGAATGTCTGCTGGGATCGTCCTTTTTTCATTATTGTTCTTTCATGCAACAAGTTGACGTCTCTTTTAAAAGAAACAATTAACCTTCCATAGTGCTTGGGTATAACAATGAGTATTTTGACAGCATTAAACAGCCCAATCAGTATTGTACCATATTATGTACATTGATGTTTTGAATATATGAAGATAAGAAATTCAGATACCTGGAAATGTGTTAACAACCAGTGCAACCTGTCACGTACCCCGTAACGGGTTAAAGAACCAGCAGAAATAGAAAACACTTTGGAGTCCAGTATTGCTATTAACTAATGTTAGCTATTAGTAACTAACTAATATTAACTAATTAACTAATATTAGCTATTAGTAACTATGCAATACAGTAACATAAATGCAGATATATCAAACAGGTTAGCAACGATTATATATTTAAGTGTGGAAATATATGAAAACCAAGCTTCTTCAAGTCTAGGGGTAAATAGTCTTACGATGATGAGTAAAGTTCAGTTCAGTTCATGATATTTAGTCGAGTAGTGATGGAGAGAGAGAGAGAGGGAGAGATTTGAGTCTTCAGGTGAGCTGACGCCGTCGATCTTCCCGTTGTCTTCCAAAATCCTTTAAAGGTCACCAACTGTGACCACAACAGAGGGCACCGTTCTTCTGTGATGGAATTATCAACCTAGGCAAGGGTTGGACACATGAATAACTCCCCACCGATCACACCCTTTTCACACTGCGAGAGCCACTGATCGATCCTCCAAAACCCACCTTTTCTATGGGCACGACAAAGCTCATTTAGTGTCCAAAACCACGTGTCTCTAGGTCTAACAGCTGACCTCCTATTTATCTCACCATACTGATACCAACTGTCCATCAAGCGGCTCCTCCCTTCTCTCTCTGTAAGAACTTGGAAGCTGCCAGTGTCCTTGTAAAAGTGTAAACAAACTGTGAGCAGTCTTCGCCTCTCTCTCTCTTTCTTCCTCTCTCTTTTTAACAAGGTGTCTGTGTTCCACAACACACTCTCTCTCTCTCTCTCTCTCTCTCTCTCTCTCTCTCTTTTCAAAAGCACAGTTCATAGGGGTAATTCAGGACGCCATCACAAACCCAAAGATATTTATTTATTTATTGGGTGGTAGTGTAGAATAGCCCCTATCCAGCTCTTCCATCCACCCCGATTCAATCCTAGCCTAATCACGGGACAATTTACAATGACCAATTAACCTTAGAACCAGTACATTTTTGAACTCTGGGAGGAAACCGGATCACCCTGAGGAAACCTGCGCAGTCACCGAGAGAATGTACAAACTCCTTACGGACAACGGCGGGAAATTGAACCCCAGTTGCTGGTACTGTAAAGTGGTGTGCTAACCATAGTGCTACCGTGCTGCCCCAATGCTGAGGGTAGCCTACGTCTGTCACCACACATAGCAAGCCCACAATGTTCAGCAGAACAATGCAAGCAACAGCAACAAAACAAAATAACAACAGCAAGGCAGCCCCCCACTGACCCACTCGCTTGTAGACACAGACAGACCTCCAATCCCAGGACAGGCCACCTTCGTTTATGTTTAACCATTTACTCCCGTTAATTACATGGCTTTTTACAGACATGCAAGGTATGTAATCATCAACAGTGCTATTGTCTTCTAAGAATCCCTGCTTCCTTTATCAATTTCACCACATTTGTTGAGATTTATGGACAGTTTACATGTGAATTTTCTCCAGCTCACTTGCTGCATTTCTTCAGTTCCAGTGAAGATTGAGAAGCCCTTTAAATGGGCTTTCCATGGTCGTTACAAAGGATGTACTGAGAAAAGTCCTGGAAATTTATCACCTTCATTTTCAGCCTTATCGAATACACCAGAAGTAAAGCCTCTCTGCACCTCTGTCCAACTCTGTTGGAGGAGGTACAGACTAGCGTTACATGATTTTGTTCTTTCATAAGGCATATAGTGGCTTGGGCAATAAGCTGCCAGTTGCTGCATCAGAACAGACATACTTGTGTTATAAGCCTTGTCCAGCGGAATTGGTTAAGACAATTCACACTCTTTACATAATTCTTACAGCCAATGGGAAGATTCATTTGTCTTTGTGGATTTATATTGGATCGTGTGAGGTATCTAATCCACTCAATCTGCGGCATTTTCTCAAAATCAAGATTCTCTTTCATCCTCCATTTGCACCTTCTGCCTTTTTAAATGCAACACATGAATATAATGTGAGAATTCTTTAATGATGTTTCATGAAAATGCACACTGCAGCTGCTACTGGGAAAAGATGCTGAAAGTAACCCTCCTTTCCAATGTATGTTCATAATAAGCAATATGCACACATCAGCTTATGACTTTTTATTCATTACGTTGTATAAAAGAACGACTTCTTGTGTCTTAGGAAACTTGGGTGCCCAGCTGGTTGAATATAAGGAAGATATGTACATAACCTCTGACTGTGGCAATACGTGGAGGCAGGCAAGTAAACTAACTAAGTGCTTTGCACAACAGTTTGAACAGGTCTGTTTCTGTGGTTGATATGTTGGTCATTGTGTGCATATATGTTGTGCAGTTCTCATTCCAACCTCTGTTGGGTTTCACTGTAAGGAGGGTGACATAATCCCCATGAGCACTAGTTTGAAAGGAGTATGTTTCAATTTTTTCTGAGATTTATACTCCTGTAACTTTTATAATTTAGAATAATTTTATCCTTAAACCTTAATCTGCTTGGAGATCCATTCTTTCCTTACAAATAACAGCCATAAACACCCAGTGGCCAGTTTATCACGTAATGCATAAAAACATGCTGACGTAGTCAAGAAGTTAATTTGTCGTTCAGATCAAACATTAGAATGGAGAAGACGTATGACCTGCGTGACTTAGAATGACGACCATGGAATGACTGTTGGTGCCAGACGGGGTAGTTTAAATATCTTAGAAACTGCTGATCTCCTGGGATTTTCACGCACAATGGCATCTAGAGTTTACAGAGTATGGTGTGAAAAACAAAAAAAAACTTCCAGTGAGCCTTGTTAATGAGAGAGGCAGAGCACAAAGGCCAGACTGTTTCAAGCTGATGGGAAGGCGACAGTAACTCATATAACCACACGTTACAACAGTGGTGCACAGAAGAGCATCTCTGAACACACAACACATTGAAGTGGATGGGCTACAGTGGCAGGAAACCATGTACATCCATTCAGTGGCTACTCTATTAGATACTTCCTCTACCTAATAAAGTAGCAACCTTGTGTATGTGACTCATGAAGCAACCAGCTAAGCATTAAGCACTAACTATCTTGGGGATATCAAAAAGCGCTGGACTAATTGGCAGATGAAAAAGGGAAATTAAACTTTTTTCTGCAAAGGGTTAGGTTGAGGATAGCCTAGTCTTTTGCTCCTGAATGCTTCAGTAGTGACACTACCAAAAAAGAACTCTTCTGCTCCATCCTTCATTACATTTGACCACCTCCACTCCTACTGCCAAAAGCAGATCTTCCAAGTGGCCAAACACATTAACTCCTATCCCCATTACCATTCTGACATGTTAGTCCATGACCTCCTCTTGTGCCAAGATGAGGCCACCCTCAGGGTGGAGGAGCAACACCTTATATTCTTTCTGGGTAGCCTCCAACCTGATAGCATGATTATTGATTTCTCCTTCTGATAGAAAAAAAATTCTCCCTCTCCCCTCTTCCTCTATTCCCCACTCTGGCCTTTTACCTCTTCTCACTTGTCTGTCAATTCCCCCGATGCCCCTCCTCTGTCCCTTTCTCCTATTGTCCACCCCTCTCCTATAAAATTCTTTCTTCTCCAGCCCTTGATCTTTCCCACCCACCTGGCTTCACCAGTCACCTTCCAGCTCGCCTCCTTTCCCTCCCCCCACCTTTTTATTCTGTCGTCTTTCCCCTTTCCTTTCCAGTCCTGATGAAGGGTCTCGGCCAAAACATCGACTGTTTATTCATTTCCATAGATGCTGCCTGAACTGCTGAGTTCCTCCAGCATTTTGTGTGTGTTGATTTGGATTTCCAGCATCTGCAGACTTTCTTGTGTTGATGATTTACTCTGCTCTTTTTAAATTTGAGAAGTCACCTGATGGTTTGGCTAATGGCTAATGGCTTCACAGAAGAAAATAATATTCAAAAACTACTGTGAAAATAATCACAAAACTCTTAAAGCTATCCTGCAGTGCCCTTATGGTTGGGTATTATAATATTTGATGCAATGTATAGAAGTGAATCTTCACTGTTATTTTTATTTGAGAAGACATTTTCAGCTCTATTGTAATATTAAAAATCATTTTTCAAGCTATCCTACAAAGCCTTTATGCTTGGCTGCTATGGATCTTATTACAATTTTTTAACTAATCCTTCGGTATTATTTTTATTTGACGAGAGATTTCCAGCGATACTGTAATTCTGAATATTTTTTCAAATTTCACCATGTGTATACCATACGTTATTTTACTTTACCAGGATGATGCCCGGACTAGAGGTCATGTCTTACTACAGATAGGTTGAGTGAGCTAGGGCTTGGTTTTTCTCTTTGGAGAGGAGAGGATGAGAGGTGACTTGATAGAGGTGTACAAGATGATAAATGACATAGATCAAATGGACAGCCAGAGACTGACTGTTCCCCAAGGCAGAAATAGCTTATACGAGGGGGCATCATTTTCTGGTGATTTGAGGAAAATATAGGAACGTTCTTCACACAGACTGGTGGGCGCATGGAATGCCCTGCCAGGTTGTAGAGGCAGGTACATTATAGGCATTTAAGGAAATTTTAGCATGTGGATTATAGAAAAATGGAAAGTTATGCGGGAGGGAAGGGTTAGATTGATTTTGGAGTAGGCTAAAAGGTCAGCACAGTATCAAGGGCTGAAGGGCCTGTACTTTGCTGTAATGTTCTACTTTTATAACATCTTAAGACAGAAAAACAAATGAAGATGTTGGCCCTAACGGAATTGTAAACAGCATTTAAATCAGTGATGCGAGGGAGCCAATTGGTCTGTGTGAGTAGCCAGCTAAATGGAATCAGAATCTGAACATAAGACCATCTGGGAATACCAGGTGCAGGGTTCATTGCCTAGGGAAACAGATGATCCGGCCAGCAGGCAGAATTCATGCCCCAACAACAACCTTGCTCACATTTCATATGCTAAAGGAAACTGATTGCATAGTGGTTAAATCACAGGCTGTCCATTCATGAATTAGCTATTGTTAACATAAATCAGAGCACTAGTAAATGTTTTTAGTTAGTACTGAAGATAGTATTTTAACATATCTTACATTCATAATGACAAATATGAATGTGATTTGTTTGCTTCTTGAGTTCATTTTTTGAATTTTCCTATTAATTAAAGGATGAAAAAAGCAATAACTGGCTTTAAGATGAGTTTGAAAGTGTTCTTCAGTTGTCAGTAACAACTGCTGTCATTTAGTTGAAAGCAGAATTTATTTTTTTTATGGATCACACCCACATCCAGTTTTATTCTCATCATCTTTGCATTTTCCATTTTCTGTCAATGAACAATTAGCATTTAACTCACATTGACTTGTTTGTGCAGTATGCTGAATTCAATCATACTACAATCCATTATCTGGTAAACTGATGGCTTTAGTCTGGATTAGTAGTATAAGTGGAATTCCCCAAGCTGTGATCTCATCTTGTCTGATTCCTAACAGAGCACTTTGACACTAGATGAAAAAATTAGGTGAATCAAATTCACTTTCAGGAAGTACACAGGGAGATTTGCAAAATTATAGTGCCAAGCTATGTTGCATTTCGATTGATCTAAAAAACACAGATGCTGG